>NW_027671473.1:0-584000 GCF_964165515.1 Mesoplodon bidens
ACCAGAGTCACGTGGGAGTTACAGACCTGAGGGTGGTTGCTCCCTTCTTATTCTCACAGGCCCTTCTGAAGGTGAAAGGACGGGTCTCCCACAGGTGTCTCTTGTGGAGCGCGGGGCGGGTGCTCGTGCACCCCGAGCCGCTTCAGTTGTAGCTTCACTGCCTGCGTTTTCCTTCTCCAGGTCCGCCTCCACTGTCACAGTCCTGCACGTTGTTCCAAGAGCAGCGGAAAATGAGTCAGCCTCTGGTGAGTTTTTCTGTTTACGTATTTACCTGCTGCTGTTCTTTTGTGATAACACCTTGGGAGGCGAATAGTTCAAAAGTTAAAATGGGAAAGTAGGAGTCTGTAAAAGATGTGGTTAGACAAAGTGTAGAGGAGCAGGTCAGCACCAAGTGTTTCTGGCAAGTTCTACGTGTAGATCCCAGGATCCTCTTAGAGCCACAGTACAAGGCTCGTGTTCTTGACATTTGTGGCAAAACACCATCCCTTGCTTGACTTATATGGTCCTGCCAAATCACTTTTGTTCTCGAGCGTTAAAAGGTTTCCCTGAGGATCCCGCTGTAGGCCGCGAGCCTTCCTGAGCAACAGCCCCTAACGTGTTGACGTTGGTGCCTTCCTTGTGCTTCCTGTAAGCCGAGAGCGTGCTGTCCAGGGAGCACTCAGTGCATATAAGTTGTCTGTTCAGTAGAACACCGTTGTCACATAGGTACATTGTTTTCAGTGCTCAGTCGAGGGACGCAATGAGGATCATCTGGAAGAACAGCCTTGTCACCCTTCCAGTAAACTGCGCTCTTTGTCTCTTACAATCTCAGAGGGTCGCGCTACACACCATGCAGTGAGGTCTCTGGCAAAGATTCTTGTTTCCCAGCTGAATTGTATCGTGCAGCCTGCGGTCTTGGTTCTGCCCCTCCACGGAACCTGATCCGGTTGAGGTGACCTGGCATCCAGCATACAAAGCAGTGGAGATTTGCCAGTCGTCACCTCAGACCACTGTCGCCTTGCCATCCGCAGAGTCTGCTCTGTTGGTTTCTGTGACAGATCTCTCCTTGCTGTCTTCCTGACTGACTCTGTCTTCCGCCCTCTGTGTGTGTTGTCGTTTCACCCTTGGTCCATGACTCTCCACCCCGTCTGATCTCACCCTCTGGTGCTTTTCACCTCCAGCTCTGTCAGTTCTCCCACCTGGACCCGACAGATGCCTCTGTCCAGCCACTTGCCAGCATCTCTATGGCGTTTGTCCAAAGGGCACCTCGGATGACTAGATCCAGTAGATCCAGAAATGATTATTTACAGCTCCCCTGCCCCTTGCCTTGTCCTGTTGTCTCTGGCGGCTCATCGTTGCATCATCCAGCCTGTCACCTGCCCAGAAAAATGAGTTCATTCTAAAGTCCTTCTCCATCCTCTGTTACCACGTTGTGGTGTGAGGCTTGTTAATGTCGTCTTCTGGATGGTTTTTATTCGTTCTCCTTCATCCCATACGTGGTACCATTAAAACAGCTTATCTGTTCATTTCTGTAGTTACAGAAACTTCTTTTCTGTGCCGCTACCTCTTTCCTCCAGCAGCTCAAGTGTATTCTCCACGCTGAGTATTTCTCCTAAAATATTAATCACAGCGTTTTGTCTGCATGTGGGAAGCACTTTAGAGGTTCCCTGGGTGACTGGACAAACGAGGTTGCCGTTCCGCGGAGCCAATAACCATCGAGCCCAGCACTGGGGGGAGGTCCTAACTCGCCGATGATGCGTTTGGATGGATCTGTGGGGTAAAATCCTGATCGGAGAGGCTTAGGAGAGAGGAGTGGGAGAACTGGGTTTGTTCTGGTCCCAACTTTTTCAAGACATTTTGCTGTGATGGGGAAAATAGAAACTGGACAGTAGCTGGGGTAAGAGCTGAGGTCCGGGGAGGATGTTGTGTTGTGTTGTGTTGTGTTGTGATGTGATGGGAGAAATAACAGTGGGAATGATCCAGTAGATGCGTGTGGGGGAGGGGAGAGCTGCTGCCCGTGGTCCTGGAGTGGGGAGGGGATGGCTGAGCAGGGTTGCAGGTGGGGAAGCCCTCCGATGGCTTCTGTGTTCTCAGGGAAGCAGCTCCTCAGCTGAGGGTGAGGGTGAGGTTGGGGGGTTGAGGGGAGAGCAGAGCTCTGGGGCCCAGCTCCATCGTGACCATCAGCACACACAGTGCATCCAGCTGGGAAGACTGTACTTGCCTTCCCTGCCTGAAAAGCCATCTCCTTTCTTAAATGTGGGAGTAATTACTCTTTGGGGAGCCTGTGTAATTACACGGGTGCTGCTCAGCTCAAAGCGAATTGAGTGCCAGTTCTGGCCACGGACATTTTCTGCTCTGCTGATGGAAGGGTCCCCAGAGGAAGTGTCCTGCTTGCCTGGCTCTTGGCCTCGAGGACCCTTCACACCATCTAGTGTTGTGTCTTTTATCTTTTTTTTTTTTTTTTTCTTTTTGCAGTATGCGGGCCTCTCACTGTTGTGGCCTCTCCCGTTGCGGAGCACAGGCTCCGGATGCGCAGGCCCAGCGGCCATGGCTCACGGGCCCAGCCGCTCCGCGGCATATTGGATCCTCCCAGACCGGGGCACGAACCCGTATCCCCTGCATCGGCAGGCGGACTCTCAACCACTGCGCCACCAGGGAGGCCCTGTGTCTTTTATCTTTGACATAAGCATCAAATGTCTTCAGTTTCTGCATGTGATCTTAAGAAGCAATTCTCTGCTTCCAGGAGCTTCTATGCTCCTCGGGAAAGGCACTTCACAGATGTAATTACAGGAGAGGACGGGAATCCTGCCCGTCGATACATAGGGAACTCCAGAGTGCTGACAAAGCAGAGCCTGCTTTTATTTATTTATTTATTTATTCATTTATTCATTTAAATTTTTTATTTGTTTACTATTTAACTTATTCAGTTTCAGCTGCGTTGGGTCTCTGTTGCTGCGCGCGGGCTTTGTTCTCTAGTTGCGGCGAGCGGGGGCTACTCTTCGTGGCAGTGCGCGGGCTTCTCATTGCGGTGGCTTCTCTTATTGTGGAGCACAGCTTCTAGGCATGCGGGCCTCAGTAGTTGCGGGTCGTGGGCTCAGTAGTTGTGGCACGCAGGCTCTAGAGCGCAGGCTCAGTAGTTGTGGTGCACGGGCTTAGTTGCTCCGCAGCATGTGGCATCTTCCCGGACCAGTGTTCGAACCCGTGTGCCCACCATTGGCAAGCGGATTGTTAACCAGTGTGCGACCAGGGAAGTCCGAGAGCCTGGTTTTAAATGCATTGTCAGAGCACGTGGCTCAGTGACTCGGGGAAGGGGGACGGCCCTCAAGTGCCCAGGACTTGGGTAGCTGCAGAGGTTGGCGAGGCTCTCAGAGCAGCGTGAGGTGGACTGGATGAGGCTCCTGAGGTGCTGGTAAGGACCTCCTTCCTTAGGATGTGGGCCTCCCGTCAGGAAGAGCGGGACGTGAAGGCAGGCAGACCCTGAGTTTGACTGAAGAGCCTCCCCTCTGTGCTGGTTTTGGTTTCTTTCTGTGGAGAAACTGAAACCTTGTAATTGGGACAGTGAGTCATCTGATCAAAAGATGTCATGTGTAGAGACTGTGGACGGCATGAAACGCGGGGTGGGGTGCGGTGGGTCAAGTCAGGGGGACTCTGGGCTCCAGCGCGATGCCCGACAGGAAGGGGCGAGGCCGCGGCGTGTTCCCGCTCATCCTAGGCCCCGGTAAGCAGTATGGACGTTCCCTTGGGGTTTTTCTGAATCGTGAATGAGGTTGAGAGTATTTTCACGTGCTTAGAAGCCGTTTCTTCTTTTTAATTGGTGGACAGTCTCTAGAGCAGCTTTAGGGTTATAGGAGACTCAGAATCGAGCAGACAGCGCTTTCCTATACCCGTCCCTCTGGGTTCCCTCCCTTGGTAACGTCTGTGGCCTGTGTGGCGCGTCATCTCAGTGATGGATCGGCATTGACACCTAATTCTCCCCTGGAGTCTGTAGTTTATATTAAGGCTCACTCTCTGTGTCCTACTGTTCAGGTTTGGACAGGTGTGATGACCTGCAGCCACCCCTGCAGTGCCACCCAGAACCATTTCACTGCCCGAAACATCCCTGGGGGCCACCTGTTCACCCGCCCAGTGCCCCCAGGCCCCCGACAGCTGCTGGTCTTGTTACTGTCTGTGTATTTTTGCCCTTTCGAGAATGTCACGTAGTTGGAGTCCTTCATTCTGTGGTCTTTTCAGACTGGTGTCTTTCTGTTTTTGTATGAAGGGCCTGTTCATGTCCACTGCCCGTCTTACTGCCCCAATGCTTTCCTGTGGTTTTTTTTTTTTTTTCTGTGCGCACGCCTCTCACTGTTGTCTCCTCTCCTGCTTTGGAGCTCAGGCTCCGGACGTGCAGGCTCAGCAGCCATGGCTCAAGGGCCCAGCCGATCCGCGGCATGTGGGATCCTCCCGGTCCGGGGCACGAACCCGTGTCCCCTGCATCGTTTGGCACTGGAAGGCTTCCAGAAGCCTCCCCCTTCCATTGCAGCTGAGGAAGCAGCTCCTCAGCTGAAGGTGTGGGTGAGGTTGGGGGTTTGAGAATAGGCAGTTGGAAGAACTCCTCAGTCTGGAAGACACGATGTGGGAGGGAATCTGAGTAGCTCATGTAACGTGTGTATAGATTATTCATTAAATCTTGAGTTAGCTCTTAAGATTGAGAAGAAGCAGCATTAGGGAATAATAAGCGAGCTGTCCTCCACATCCTAAGACACGGTACCAACTGAGACTATAAATCTGCAGGTCCAGATTCATTCACAGATGGTAGGCTGATGGGAAGCTGTTAGCCAGAGTTAGGGGGTTAGGGAGCAAATCCCCAACTTAGATTCTGTAGAGGGTAACAACCTGCCTCTCTCATGCAGGGGGAGATGGAATTCTCAGCTCCATGCCTCAGGACTCCGGTCCATTATCATGGCTGTTGTAATCTGTTTCTGAAGTGGTCTTTTCTACAACATTGAAAAAAGTGACTGCATTATCCTGAACATTTTTATCAAGTAACAAATCAGCTGATATAAATGCATAAAGTTGGCTGAAAGCAGGCCAGGATTTCAAAGCCCCTTCGGCATGTCTAGGTTGGGCACACGTCATGGAGCCTAAGAGTTTATTTAGATGGGGAATCTTAAAAAGCTGCGACTAAAAGTGACCATGAAATCATCAAACTTTTAAGTTTGAAAAAGGCTCATTCTTTTTCATATGTAAAAAAGCATTAAGTGAGTCATTACAAGAGCTTTTTAAAAAGCCTGTCAAGAGAGTGACAGATACAGAACTTTAAACCCATGCCTCTGGGGCCAGTGCTCTTTCTGTCATAAAATGTTTCTCCCTAACATTTGATGAATCAAAACATACACACACACACACACACACACACACACACACACACACACAATGTTAAGACCCAGTGTTCACTCTTCAACTTGCTTTCAACCATATGGAAACTTTATGGATTGAGTCTTTCAGATATTATTTCAGAGCAGATAAGCCAAACGCTATTTCTCTCACCTGGCTCCAAGCACTGTTTAGTCTTCTCCAACTGGGTGTAATTATTCACTAGGGATCTCACCTATTGTTCAACACTCAAACTTGTGATGGCCATGCTGTGGACTCCATTGTCTTGAGAGGAAAGTTTACACACCAAAACATTTGGGTGGGTGAAAGGAACACAGGAGAGGAGACTAGAGGAAAGGTATCGGTAAATATGTAGTGAGTTGTTGCTCTTCTACCTTGATTATGCCTGAATGGCTATTTTTATTAACATGAGCTTGTGCTACATGCTTGATGCATGACACACGCAGACTCCCTTAACTTAGAACATAATTGTGGCACATGTATCTCCAGCTACAAATATAGATACCAAAGAGCCTAAGGAGCTCTGAGAGTCACATACCTTCATTTATTTTTTTTGACTTTTTCTTTTTTTGTGAGAATTGAATAGAAATAAAAGCTAAAAAGTATCCCTTATTCACCTAGCAATTTCTTCTCATCTTCCTTTTCTCAGGTAACATCTCTAGGAATCCTCCCATACCCAGGAAAAGATAGTTTCTCCTGCTCTTTACAATCAAAACCCCCTGGGCAACCCTTTCTCATACCTTTTATAGTAGAGTGTTGAATTGTGGATTTACTTGTCTGAATCTTCTTTAACCTGTGAGAAAATTGAGTGCAGGGGCTGAATCTTCCAACGGTGTATCTTCCAGTGCCAAGCACAAAAGAGTCAACTAACATGTAGCTTTTTAAAAAAAGTATCTTGTACATATTGTAAGTGTTCAATACATTTGTACATCAAATACCTGAAATAATCAAGGCTGAGAAATATGATAGGAAAAAATTAATATTAAGGAGGATTTATAAATGAGTAGAAAGGGGATTTTAGGGAAGAAATCATGATTTAAGATTATTGGTTTTTTTTAACCTGGTATATGTTGCGGATTGCTATAGAAGAAAAGGCAGTTCAATACTTTGAAAATGTGTGAAGTCTATATTCATTAGTTCATCAGCTAAAATAAGGTGGTATGCCCATCGCTGCTCATCTTTCAAAAATTTTCATAAATGTCAACTTGTTGAAAATATTTTTGAAACTAATTTTTCTTTACCTTTTAAATTCTCTTGGAATTAAACATGGTGATTTACCACTAAGACCTTCAAGATGTATTAATTTATTTAGACCACCATAATAAATTTGAGAGAGTCTTTGTACAGAGATGCATTTAAAAAAACACAGTTAATCACCCAAAAGTAATTTATAAAGGAATTCAAATTTTAACCATTACTCATAAAAAAAGGTGAAAAAAGGAATTAAATTCATAAAAAGTTGAACATTCTTAAATCTTCATCCCCCTACTCAATTTTCTTGTAGTTCACAGTGCTGCAGAATTCCTAATGCAGAAATCCTCAATTATATCCAGCACTTTTTGGCTTTTCCCTTTTCTTTACAAACCCTCCATTATTTTCTTTTTCTTTTTTTTAAATATCTTTTTTGGAGTATAATTGCTTTACAATGGTGTGTTAGTTTCTGCTGTATAACAGAGTGAATCAGCTATATGTATACATATATCCCCATATCCCCTCCCTCTTGTGTCTCCCTCCCTCCCTCCCTATCCCACCCCTCCAGGCGGTCACCAAGCACCGAGCTGATCTCCCTGTGCTATGCGGCCGCTTCCCACTAGCTCTCTATTACTCTGTGTTTGGTAGTGTATCTATGTCCATGCTACTCGCTCACATCGTCCCAGCCTAACCTTCCCCCTTCCTTGTGTCCTCAAGTCCATTCTCCACATCTGTGTGTTTATTCCTGTCCTGCTCCTTGGTTTATCGGAACCTTTCTCTTTTTTTTTAGATTCCATATATATGTGTTAGCATACAGTATTTGTTTTTCTCTTTCTGACTTCCTTCACTCTGTATAACAGACTCTAGGTCCATCCACCTCACTACAAATAACTCAAGTTCGTTTCTTTCTATGGCTGAGTTATATTCCATTGTATATATGTGCCACATCTTCTTTATCCATTCATCTGTTGATGGACACTTAGGTTGCTTCCATGTCGTGGCTATTGTAAATACAGCTGCAATGAACATTGTGGTCCATGACTCTTTTTGAATTATGGCTTTCTCAGTGTATATGCCCAGTAGTGAGATTGCTGGGTCGTATGGTAGTTCTCTTTTTTAGTTTTTTAAGGAACCTCCATACTGTTCTCCATAGTGGCTATACCAATTTACAGTCCCACCAACAGTGTAGGAGGGTTCCCTTTTCTCCACACCCTCTCCAGCATTTATTGTCTGTAGATTTTTTGATGATGGCCATTCTGACCGGTGTGAGGTGATACCTCATTGTAGCTTTGATTTGCATTTCTCTAATGATTAGTGATGCTGAGCATCGTTTCATGTGTTTGTTGGCAATCTGTATGTCTTCTTTGGAGAAATGTCTATTTAGGCCTTACGCCCATTTTTGGACTAGTTTGTTTGTTTTTTTGATATTGAGCTGTGTGAGCTGCTTGCAAATTTTAGAGATTAATCCTTTGTTAGTTGCTTCATTTGCACATATTTTCTCCCATTCTGAGGGTTGTTTTTTCGTCTTGTTTATGGTTTCCATTGCTGTGCAAAAGCCCCATAGCAGTATTGTGAGTGTCACTGAAGCAGACTTGGGTCCACTTATCCACGTGCAATAAACCCAATCTACTGACACTGGGTTGTGGTGAAATAAAGTGCCGTGTTTTATTGTAAGGCACCATACAAAGAGTCCGGGACAGCTAGTACTCAAAAAGCCTCATTTTCCTGATGGGTTTCAGCAAAGTGTTTTTAAAGGCAAGGTGAGGGAGGGGAGTCCCAGGGTATGTGATCAGCTTGTGCACAGTTCTCTGTTTGGTTGATGGTGAGGTTTCAGGACAGTGTCACAGGGGTTAACGTCATCAATTCTTTGGCTCCAGTAGGCCTGGGGGCTATGTGCTCATGGTCATTAAGTAGTTAACCTTCCATTTGGTGGGAGTTTTAGCATCTGTAAAGCAGGAAATGTGCATCAAATACTGTTATCTATGTACTTCAGAGAGGAGCTAAAGTAGAGGATATGGGGGAGGGGTCTATCCTAGGAAGGCCCCATAGGGTCCTCCTCTGTTATATGAGCCCTGATGTTCTTTCCAAAATCCTCTTAAAGTTGAAGACAGAGAGATTGGGTTTCCATTTTTTTGCTACCAAAAGCATCCTAACTTATACACTTGGCATAAAAATACTCTACTAATTTGGTACCTGCTCAGAGGTCTTGCTCAGGGCTGTACACAACTCCAGCTTGTGTCATTCACATTGACATTATTATGAATGGTACCCACTGGAGTTGTGCAGTCCCCAACTTTCATAGTTGTAAAAGGCTGTGCTGTATCTGCTCATCTTTCCAGCTCCCCTTCAGTTGTCTTACATATGTGAGCTACAGTTGAGTCAGTTCCAACTACTTTTGCTCTCCAGAGGAACCATGGTATTACTTGGGGTTTTTGTGATCACTTTGTTCCCAATGCCAAATACAGATTCTTCACAGTTTGTTCATCTGACAGAGTCGTGTTTATTCTTTGATGGTCTTCTCAGATATCACCTTTACTCTAAAACTTTTCTGGTCACATCATTTTCCTGCCATAGACCCTAGGCACTCATAGTAAATGACTTTATCAAATGTAAACATAGCACTTTGTGTACATTTCTATCAGTGCATCTCATGATGCTTTTTTATGTTAGTCTTCTGTACTGACCTATGTGCTTTTTGAGCAAACAGATTTTTCTAATTGTGGCCTAGTAGAGGAAACCCTAGCACACAGCAGATGCTTAAAGGACTCTCTCTTTGTGGACTGTTTAATGTATTCATTAACACTCATAATTCACTGAATGAACCAAATCATTTAATATTTACAGTTTTCCACAGCAAGATCTTTTTCGACCCACCGCCTAGAGTAATGAAAATAAAAACAAAAATAAATAAATGGGACCTAATGAAACTTAGAAGCTTTTGCACAGCAAAGGAAACCATAAACAAACTGAAAAGACAACCCTCAGAATGGGAGAAAATATTTTCAAACAAAGCAACTGACAAGGGATTAATCTCCAAAATACACAAACAGCTCATTCAGCTCAATATCAAAAAGACAAACAACCCAATCAAAAAATGGGTGGAAGACCTAAATAGACATTTCTCCAAAGAAGACATACAGGTGGCCAAGAAACACATGAAAAGATGCTCAACATCACTAATCATTAGAGAAATGCAAATCAAAATGACAGTGAAGTATCACCTCATACCAGTCAGAATGGCCATCATCAAAAAATCTACAGACAATAAATGCTGGAGAGGGTGTGGAGAAAAGGGTACCCTCCAACACTGTTGGTGGAACTGTAAATTGGTACAGCCACTATGGAGAACAGTATGGAGATTCCTTAAAAAACTAAAGATAGAGCTACCATATGACCTAGCAATCCCACTCCTAGGCATATATCCAAAGAAAACCATAATTCGAAAGGATGAATGCACCCCAATGTTCACTGCAGCACTATTTATAGTAGCCAGCACGTGGAAGGAACCTAAATGTCCATCAACAGAAGAATGGATAAAGAAGATGTGGTACATATATACAATGGAATATTCCTCAGCCATAAAAAGGAATGAAATAGTGCCATTTGCAGAGATGTGGTTGGAGCTAGAGATTGTCATACAGAGTGAAGTAAGTCAGACAGAGAAAGACAAATATTGTACAGTACCATTTATGTGTGGAATCTAGAAAAATGGTAGAGATGAACTTACTTGCAAAGCAGAAATAGAGTCACAGATGTAGAGAACAACCTTACGGTTACCAAGGGGGGAAGGGGTGGGTGGGATGAATTGGGAGATTGGGACTGACATATATCACTACTATGTATAAAATAGGTAACTAATGAGAACCTACTGTATATCACAGGGAACTCTACTCAGTGCTCTGTGGTGACCTAAATGGGAAGGAAATCTAAAAAAGAGCAGATATATGTATATGTATGACTGATTCACTTTGCTGTACAGCAAGAAACTAACACAACATTGTAAAAGAACTATACTCCAATAAAAATCAAATAAAAATTTTAGAGTTTTCAATCCCCCATTATCACATATATCTAGATGCAGCAATATTTACTTCTTCTATCAGTTGCCAATGTCAACTAAAAAAACCCAAACAATAGCAGCACAGTAAGGAGAAACTTTACTCAAAAGGGTAAGTGCGAGGAGGGGCCTATTGCAATTGGGGGAGGAGAACTATCGCATTAGGGAGAATGCTGTGACCCTAAGATCTGCAAGCCTCTCAGTGGTTAATCAAAAGGGGTTTTTCTTCTCTTGAGAGGAAGTAACAAGGGTATTAAGGGTAGGGTGTGGGCAAATGGGATAAAAGAGTAGCTTGAGTGGATGGTAGATCAGAGAATATTTTACCCTGAGGTCAGCCTGTTCTTAGGAGAGATTATCTGTTGACTCAGTCTGACAGTGAGTCGGAGTTCTGGAGCCTGGAGGAAGGAGTGAAACTTTACAGTTTGATTAATAAGCAGTTTGTTCCAATTGATTAGTAGGAATAAACACTTCAGATGATAATTTATGAGACAAAAAAATGGCAATTTGGAATATCTTTGTGTGGCATTGCCATAGGTAAACAAGAGGAGGCATCTGTGGTGGTTCTTAGGAATAAGCTGTTTTCCACAACACAAAGGGCAGAGGGATATCTTAACTTTTGCTGTTTTCCAGGATTCGAGGGCTCAGGTAAAATTCCACATTGTCACTAATAATAGTTTTCAGTATCGAAGGACACAATTAGACTATATAAAACTTTATTTTCTTTTCCAGTGGTCATCACACAGCCAAGCAAATGTATCCACTTGTTAAATTTAATTACCTTTTATCTTAGAGAGTTCCCCCAAATTAAATAGGTCGGAAATTTTTATAAAGAATCAAATATTGCTTTCCTGTCTGAAAAGTGTGGACTGAGTATCAGAGACTTATCAGATTCCTTTCAAGCTAAAGTCACCTTCATTCACTTGATAAGACTGTAGAGGGCACAGTTGGACTGAAACAAAGCTTGAGTGAAAGAGTGTGAGAACTTCATTACACCCAGCTAATACCCACCTGTGTGCTGTCAGTGATTCATATCTGCCTTTCAGAGCAAAGGTCTTTTAAAAAATCTTTTTGAAAGAGGGTTTTCTTATTTGTCACTTTACTTTCTTTTTAATTAATCCTGACAACATTTCATGTGAGAAAGTGTGTTTGAAGAGATAGAATTATAAATGAGTCCAGCATTATTGTTATAGTCCCTGTATTAAAATGTTACTGTAAGCTAAGGCAAGGAAGTCAAAGATAGTAGATTAAGAGAAAACTGCTGGGGAAATGAGCAAGCATTATTAAAAACAAGTGACAGGTTTGTATTACTCTATTGGAAGGAGCATATAGTAGTGGAAAGACTAAGGAATTAGTTGGGCTATCCGTAAGCTATTTGAAGCACAGCTTTTCCAAAGCTAAGTAAAGTTTTGTCTAATCATCAGCTAATTTGTGGTTTCAAAATCCTGTAGTGTTCTTGATGCAGTTACCACCAAAATGAAGCATGCCCTTCTTCCTAATGGTCTACTCCTCCCCTTCCTTGTACTATATGTGCAAAACAAATGACATATACGAACTCTTTATGTTCTCTTTTCACCCTGCTTTCATTCCACATTGCACCAAGATTTCATTTTCCACATCAGTAATGGCTTTATAATTTCCAAATTCAAAGGTTTTTCTTCTGTCTCATTTACCTTAAAATCTCAATTGCCTTTGATTTTTTGCTCCTCACAGATGACTCTTATCTTTTTGCTGTAATTGTGTTGACTATGTACTACCTGTTACTCTTTTCACATATTTAGCAAATCAGTTTGTTACTTTGAGTGCTTCTTTTTGATTTTTCCCATTCCATTATTTTGGGAATTCACCATACTTCTGTATTTTGTGTGCTGGTTCTCCTCTATCAGACTATTGATTGAATTTTATGTTTCCAGCTAAAACCTGCCATTGGATTGGCTATTACCTCAGTGGGAAATGGCTATGGTATCCATGTAATGTACTCTCACTAAAGCCCCAACTTTGTATTGCTAATTGCCTTCTAAATATTCATAAATGGATGTCTTGCTGTTCCTTGAAAGATAGCTATTCAAAATCATTTTTCTCTCCAAACCTAGTCCCTCTTTCTGATTTTCTCATTCTTCCATCTCTGCCATAGCCTTTAGATAGAAAAAAATTTGACTGTTTTTTGAACTAACACTCTGTAGGCTCCTTGCTATCCTCCTAGGCCAGGTCTTTGGGCCAAGGTAACTAGTGTCTGGACCCATTAGAAAGTCCAAGGGGGCAGAATTTTCTTTATGCTTTGTTCATTAATGTAGCCTAATCACAAAGGATGATAACTAGCTCAATTAATATTCATTAATAAATGAATGAGCCCAAATACCCAAAGTTAGGTTCTCCTATTATTTATTTTACATTAATTACCAGATGAATATTTTTAATACCACTTTTGTATTGCTGCTTTTCTGATCAGAAACTTCATTGAGTCTATTTTGTCTCTTTTTTTCTGACTTTTAAGATTGTCCATTTTTCTATTCTAAGGAGGTCCTAAGAAAGTGAGTTAATGTTGTGGGTAAGAGTGAACATACTGGAGTTAAACAGCCTGAGTTTGATTATTGTTCTTTCATTTACTAACTGGGACAGGTATTTAATTTTTCTGTGCCTCGGTTTCTACGTCTTTAAAATTGAGATAATGATCACTGGATTGATGTTAGGATGAAATAAGTTAGTGTGTCTTAAGCACTCAAACAGTGCCTGGTATTTAATGAATGCTCAATATGCATTATTATTATTATTATTATTATTATAAACCTCTACATTTGAAAAGCATCTGTACAGTCAGTGACATCCAGATGTTTAATAGAACATATCCCATCTTTCAAACAAAATTTTACATGTAATCCCAATAACTTTATGAAATACAAAATAAGTGTGGCTTTGATTATTTGTACCCTCCGCTCTTTCATAAACTCATAAATGTCCTTGACAAAATCCCCAAACTCCAAGAACTACAATTTAAAAACCCCTGGTCTCAGTAACTTGTTTTCTTTTTTTTTAATATTTATTTTTTTGGCTGCACTGGGTCTTAGCTGTGGCATGCAGACTTCTTAGTTGTGGCATGCGGAATCTTAGTTGCAGAATGTGGACTCTTAGTTGCAGCATGCATGCGGGATCTAGTTCCCTGACCAGGGATCAAACCCGGGCCCCCTGCATTGGGAGCACAGGGTCTTACCCACTGGACCACCAGAGAAGTCCCTGGTCTCAGTAACTTTTGATGTAAGTATTTACTGATTGACTAAGTCATGTTGAAAACCATTAGATTGTAGAAAGAGCAGGCATTTTAATAATACATCTATTATATTGCCTGTCTCAAGTGAGGGTATTGTAAGACAAGGAAGTTACATTTGAAAATATTATGTAACACAGACAATTTATGTCTATTTTAGTAAATTTAGATCAAAGGAATAAACTTTTTTTATAATAAATGAGGGGTAAGTTTGAATTACAAATCATACTTAAGGAATCAAAGTGTTGTGTTATTATAATTGTCATATATAGAATAAATTATTTGCCCTTTGAGCATTTGGAGATGACTTAAAACATTATTTGTTTCTGAACTAAACCTAAAAGATGTAAAAAGCATTTTCTAAATGATAATATTGATATTAACACTACTTATCCTTTTACTTTCAACTCTGTAAGCTTAGTAAAACTTCAGTCTTTATTGATATCCCCATATCTAAAAGATATTTATCTCTACTGCTTAACTGGAAATTTTTGAGAAAAAATTAATTGATGTTATTAAAAGAAAGGTGTCATCTAAAATTATACTGTCTTATTTTTAGAAAGAATTTGCTGAGTGATCCAATGAACATCTGACTAAGAGTCATGTACTCTTAAAGGGGTTGAGAACAGGTTCATGAGATATTTGAGTCCCTTCATTTTACAAATGAGAAAAATATGAGCCTGCTTAGCTAAGGAATTTACCAAAGATAGATGATTGCATATTAAATATTAAGAAGTATTAAAATCTCTGTTCTCAATCCAGTACTCTTTCCACCATTTGGAAAATTAATCATACAGTCTCAAACATCAAAATATTTTTTCCTGTATCCAAAAGAGAACAGAATGTCATGTTTTAGAATCCAGATGTCATATCAACTTAAAAAGCAACATAAAAAACAATTGTAAAGTAAAACTTTGGATTAAGCAGATGATGACTGCTTGATTGGTAGTGGCTTATACTGGAATATAAAGTAAATCAATAAGCAGAAATACTGCAGTCATCTGTTTTTCTGAATGTCAATCAACAGAGCTGTTCTAAGAAGGATTGAGAAATAGCAAAAGGCTGGTCTTTCTCCAATCTGTGGTTGTCTTTATTGAACTCATTTTCTTTTTTCCTTGCCCTTTTTGGTGCCTCTTATCTCTGTTCTCTCCTTCTCCTACCAAAACTTCTTCTAGGAAACTTGTATCAAACTTGTACTGAAATGTAAATGGCTTACAAGCCTTAAGGTGCTGCCTCTCCCAGGGAAGTGTGAGGAGTGAGATTTAAGAGGGGCAAAGAAAGGTAAAGTTATAGAATGTATATCTAAATATGAAATTTTAAGCATCAATGAGGAAGAGAATAGCAGTTTTAAATTGTAGGAGGACACACTTCCCAGTGATTTTAAAACCATTGTTAAACTCCCCAAAGAAATAAAAACCAAACAGACAAACAAATATGCAACAAATATAACAGCCAAACACAAAAACAAAAATAAAAAACCCCAAATTAATGGGACTTGACTATGTTGAAACTGAGATTAATATGTGGAGTATTGATTTCTCTAATAAGTTGAGTCCCTCAGTCCATGAACATGGTATATCCCTTTATCTAGGTATTCTTTAATTTTTCTCAGTACTGCTTCATAATTTTGCATATAGAAGTCTTCGTATCTCTCATTAGATTTATTTTTATGTGTTTCACTTTTTAGATATTACCATCAAGAGCATCGTTTTCTGAATATCCTATTTGCTGTTGGTCTGTACAAATACAATTGATTTTTAAAACTATTGACCTTGGATTCAGCAACCTTGTTAAATTATCTTATTCAAATGGCTTACCTGTAGAATTTGTTTCAAATACCATAAGGATTAAAAGATCAATTCTCTAAAACAATGTAATAAATCTAAGATTTCCTACAAACAGTAATGTTTTTAAAAATTCATACAGCAAAACTTGACAGGAAAAGAAGAATAAATATGTAAATCCACAATCATCGTGGGAGATTTTAACACAACTCCCTCAGTAGTAGGTAGAACAACCAGCCAAAAGTCCATGGAAGATTTTTAACACAAATATCAAACTTGATCAATTTGAAATATATAAAACGCTCTATGCAACAATGATGGAAATCACACTTTTCACAAGTATATATAGACTATATTACAAAATTACTTATATGGTTGTACATAAAGCAAGTCTCAACATATTTCAAAGACTGAAATACAATAAAATATGCTTTCTGACCATTGAGATGTTGAGTTAGAAATCAGTAACAAAAATTATTTTAAAATAGATCCAAATGTTCAGGAATTAAGCATTTTACTTTAATAATCCACAAAGAAGAAATCACAATTAGCATAAGAAAAGCAAAATTTTAGCTATACTCCCATGGTTTATTACATATGTGTGTACTCTAACACCATCACAGTTTCCCCCACAAGCATATGCACTAACAGAGTTTGTATCCTATCTATCTAGTTTCCTTTAGGGTCTGATAAGGCCAGTTGAAGATGCTTACTAAATGCTAATTGGGTGTATCGGCAGAACTCTTGGTTTTAAGCAACATGATATGACTTAGATAACTTTAAGAAAATGAATTTATTACAGTGATACAGAGTAGCTCACAGAATGGTTTGGAGAGTCAGAGAACCGTGGGTCTAAACGATCAGCCAGGAGAAATGTCTAAACTTATTTCATGGTCTGATGTGGTGAAGGCGAGATTGCCGCTACTGCTGGATTACTTGATTACTCTGCAGATTGTAATGCTGAGCTCACAAACACAGAATTTAGATGCTGCTGGAAAGAGGGTATTGCTTCCACTAGGGTTCTTTTGTGTGACCAGTATAGACTCTACAATTACTGTTTTCCACTCACTCACTGGCAGCTTTTAATTGCAAATCTGGGGCATATGCATCCAACTGATAGAATTCCGTTTTTGTGCTAATGCCCTAGTTTCAAAGGAGGCTGAGAAAACAAGTACTTGAGATGTTTAGCTTCTATGGTGAAAGGTGGATTTGCCTCATAAAGGGGGAGATTCCTAAATCATAGGGAATGGACAAGGTTCATGCAATTTATCTATGACTTTCAGGCAGACATGGGTCTTGCCAAGACACTTTGGATAGTCTATTTACTGATCTGTAGGTTCTCTGAGCATGATGTCATTAAAATAGAGGATAAGTGTGATGTCAGAAGGTCAAGGTCTCTATGAACTAAGCTGTGATGTAGAATGAAAAAGTTGAGACAATACAGTGAAATTAATACTGCTGCCTTGTGATTTGCAAGCAAATTGTTCTGATGTTCTCAGCTTTTTAGAGTAAAGGAATAAAAGCATGTGCCTAATCAATAACTATTGATTACTTAGAACGCAAAGCAGGTCCCTTAGAACCTTACTGATTTGTTCTAGTGAAGAGACCACATATAGAACAACGGCCTCAATTTGCTGTCTCTAGCTGATCAAATTTATAACAATCTTCTGTTTTACTCCTGAATACTCTGACTTCTACACTAGACAAATTGAAATTTTAAAAGGGAATATGATAGAAATCACCAACCCTGAATTTGTAAAATCTTCAGTAGTGAAACTAATCACTGTGATTCTCTTAGGGATTTAATCATGCTTTTGACATATTATTATAATAAATAGAGGAAGCTCTTGGGGCTTTTATTGAGCTCTTCCTAATAAAAATATTATTCCCTGAGACATGCAGCCAAGATGGTGATTCTGCTTGTGGCTGAGTGTACTACTTTAATGATATACTAAGAAACTAGTGAAATATTTATGGAATTTTGGGGCATCCTAGTAGTCCTACTGGGAGGCAGACTTAAGTCAAACTGCCATTTATCATTTCATCTTCATGTCTCCACCCTGACTAGTGGAGAATAGTGGTATCGAAGGTACCAAGAATCAATACAGGGAAGGGTAAAGAGGTTGGGATGGGAAAAATTGACTTCCATTTTCTAGGTAACTCGTCTTGGCTAAGTCATTACATGTCTCCAATCATGGCGAAAAAAATGTTACTATATATCGTAAAATTGACTTCTCTTTAGAAAGATGGCAAGTGAGGGTTGGAGAGTCCTTTCTTTATTGGAATCTACCATTATATCCTCATCCCACTACAAAGAAGTCCAGTTCTTTTTCAGTCAGTGCCCCATTCCAAGATGCCAATTAAACTCTCATAATAAAGCAGTCATCAGAATTAAATGTTTAGTGTTATTCTATCTCAACCTGTGGATGCAAGAAGTAAGACTTTTATCACATTCACAGAAAGTTAATGATATTTGGCCTTATCTTGAGCTGGGAATTTAAGACTGGAATATTACATTCTTATTACATTGGTTTATCCTGTTGTCTTTATTTTTAATTTATTTTATTAATTTATGAAAAGAAATTTTATTGTGGTAAGAAAACAATATGTGATCTACTCTCACATTTTTAAGTGTATAATACAGCCCCTGGCAACTATCATTCTATTCTTTGTTTCTGCGAGTTTGACTATTTTAGATATCTCATGTAAGTGGAATCATGCAGTATTTGTTCTTCTGTGACTGGCATATTTCACTTAGCATAACATCTTCAGATATATCTATGTTACTGCACATGGCAGATTTTCCTTCTTTTTTAAGGCTGGACAATATTCTATTGTATGTATATATCACATTTTAAAAATGTATTCATCCATCAATGGATATGTACGTTTTGTCCATATCTTGGCTATCATGAATAATGCTACAGTGAGCATGGTAGTGCAGAAATATCTTTTAGATCTTGATTTCAAATCTTTAGGCTATCTACAGAGAAGTGGCATTGCTGGGTCACGTGATAATTCTATTTTTAAGGTTTTTAAGACCCTCCATACTATTTCATAGCAACTGTACCATTTTACATTCTTACCAACAGTACCCAGTAGTTCCAATTTCTCCACATCCTTACCAATACTTTACTTTATTTATTTTTATAATAGCCATCCTAACAGGTTCAGGATGATACCTCATTGTGTGTTTTCTTTTGTTGTTTTCTGGGGGTTGTTTTGGTCTGTGCTGTGCGGCATGTGGGATCTTAGTTCCCTGACCAGGGATTGAACCTGCACCCTCAGCAGTGAAAGCACAGAGTCTTAACCACTGGACCACCAGGGAATTCCCTCATTGTGGTTTTGATTTACATTTTCCTGATGGTTAGTGATGTTGAGCACCTTTTCATATATCTGTTGACCATTTATATATCTTCTTTGGAAAAATGTCTGTTCAAGCCCATCATTGCCCATTTTTAAATTGGGTTATTTGGGGGGTTTTTTGCTATTAAGTCATAGGAGTTTCTTATAAATTTTGAATATTAAGCCCTTATCTGATACAGGGTTTGCAAGTATTTTCTTCTCTTCCATAGGCTGCCTTTTCATTTTGTTGATTGTTTCCTTTGCTGTTCAGAAGGTTTTTAGTTTGATGTAGTTCTACTTGCCCATTTTTGCTTTGTTGCCTGTGCTTTTGGTGTCATATAGTTAGGACATCATTGCCAAAATTAGTATCAAGGATCTTTTCCCCTATGTTTTCTTCTAGGAGTTTTACAGTTTCAGATCTTATGTTTAAGTCTTTAATCCATTTAGAGTTGATTTCTGTGTATGATACAAGAGTCCAGTTTCATTCTTTTGCATGTGGATATCCAATTTCACCAACACCATTTGTCAGTTCTGAGAAAGAACAAAGTTGGAGGCATAAGAGTTTCTGATTTCAAAAACTATATTACAAACCTACAGTACTCAAAACAGCATGGTACTGGCAAAAAGACAGACGAATGGAACAGAATAGAGAGACTAGAAATAAACATATGCATATACAGCCAACTGATCTTTGACAAAGGAGCTAAGAATACAATTGGGAAAGGATGCTCTCCCAGTGCCCTTAGAAGTAACCATGACACCCTACAGATTTGGAATATTCAGGGCCTCCATACTTTTTTAAAAGATAAATTTATTTATTTATTTCTGGCTCCATGGGGTCTTCGTTGCTGTGCACGGGCTTTCTCTAGTTGTGGCGAGTGAGGGCTACTCTTCATTGCAGTGTGCGGGCTTCTCATTGCGGTGGCTTCTCTTGTTGCAGAGCACAGGCTCTAGGCTCATAGGCTTCAGTAGTTGTGGCACACAGGCTCAGTAGTTGTGGCTCGTGGGCTTAGTTGCTTCCCGGACCAGGGCTCAAACCCGTGTCCCTTGCACTGTCAGGTGGATTCCTAACCACTGCACCACCAGGGAAGTCCCAGGACCTTCATCCTTTTACATGTGAGTTACTGCTTGATTTTCCCTAGTCAGGTCACTAGTAGGCTTTAAGTTCCAGGAGACTCTAAGGTTAATTTTTCTCAATTTGTTTCTTATTGCCAACTAGGGATTTACTGTCTTCAGTGCCAACCAGGCTAGATAACTGATGGCAGTTTCCCTTATATCCTCAATGATCTGTTGTCTCTGATCTCTCCTGGTATCAATTTTTATGTTAGAGCAATAGATGACTTACTCTGGGTTAATTAAGTAGAAAATAAACTACTAAAAAGATATTGGACAGTTTATGGAATCTCTAAATAAAAGATTCAAGAACCAGCATTGGTGTTTGGAAGTTTAAACTTATGCCTAGGAATCATGCTGTAGAATTGGTCCAGGGAACAACCTAGTGCAAGAGTCACTGGGCAGAGACACTTCAGCTAGAACTACAAGTATCAATGATAGGGGATGCTAAATACAGTAATATGAATCACTGATACATTTGTTCTGGATACTGAAAACTGTGTGTGCTTTCCACTTCCAGAATATATTCTAAGCAGTCTTTTCTTCTTGTCAGTAGCTTCTAGTCCAGTCTCCAGAATGGATATAACTGATTGTCAGAGCTAAGGTCATATGCTAGCCTATGGCCCTAAAGGTTACTCAGAGATTAAGTAGCTGGCATTTTCAATCTCAATAACGAGAGACAGATTCTTCCTCATAAGATGGGGATTTCCATAACTTATATATGGGTTCATACACTGGACAAAAACGAAGAGTAGAACTCTCCATTAGAGTTTATTCATGAATAAATACCACATAAATCATAATTTTCTTTACAATAATATTTTGGAAACAAGAATAAGGAAGTTATATATATATATATATATATATATATATACATATATATATACACACACACACACATATATATACACAGACACAGACACACACACACATACACATATATGTATATATGGGTGTGTGTGTGTTTATAAATTCTGACTTTATATAAAGTAGGCCTTTGTTTTTTACTGTTACTGTGCTGAATGCAGAATGGGGATTCTTTTAGTTACAAAGAGGAAAATGAAAACTTTTTTCTGAACTAAACTACATGAAGTGTGAACATGAAGATTAACATCGTCTCTGAGGCAGGAACCTCAAAATTATACTCCTTCCCAATCAATGTTATTGTCAGTTCTTAGTTTTATTAATTATTAAAGGAAAATATATATCCAAGACATTACTGCAAATAAATATTTTAGAATATGTCTGGCTTTTCCTGTACAGTGAAAACATTTTTATAATATGAAATGTAAGAACAGATATTTTTCCAACGTAAGTTCTCGTTGCACATTCTCACATATTATAACCATATGTAATTACTGTTAAGTGAAAAGCCTGAATTAGATGAGTAAATTGTTAGAGCCAGTGGTAAGAAAATTATTATATATATTTTTAGCACAGTATTTAAATTTTATATTTAAGAAACTTTTGAGGGACTTTTCATCTAGCTAGTAAGTGAGTTAATTAAAAACAGAGGAACGTTGTGAAGAGTGACACCATGGTGTTTTTAGAATCAGAGGGGTATGAATTCCAGTTATTCAATGATAATTTTTGAGATCCTACCACAGCCAGGTACATGGCTTTTACATTTTCTCTAGGAATTTCATTTTCATCATCTAAACAATAGATATAAAACATTTAACTAATGAAGTTTTTGAGAGCAGAACAAATCTTCAAGGCAAGACACAAAATGGTGAAAACCTTTCCAAGTAACTTGACTATGTTCCAGAGCAAAACTCAATTATATTTATAGAAATACAAAAATATTCATCACTACTACAAGGCAAAATTAATAAGTTATGGCATCCAACCAAAGATTACCAGGCATACAAAGGGTCAGGGAAAGATGAACTATAATAAGAATAATCACTTGAGAGTGACCCAAAACTGGCACAGATGTTAGAATGAGAAGATAAGGAAGTCAAAATAGCTTTTATAATTGTACCACCCATGTTAAAAAAAGTTATGTCGAAATATAGAAGATATAAAAAAGAACCCAATTTAACTTCTAGAGATGAAAGCTACAGTTATTGAGATCAAAACAAAGCAAACAAATCATTTGATAGGTTTTGTGTGTTTGAAAGTTTGTTGTTTGAAAATTTGTTTCATTTGTTCTACCAGTCAGACCTGGTAGAAGAAACAGTGTTTCTGGGTAAGAGATGATAAAAATACCAGTCCTCCAGTTAGTTCACTGTCACTCTCAGAGAGCTTAAAAGAGAACTCAGTGTGGTCGAACAGTAGCCCAGAGAATAAGTTGGAGGGGGTTATTGCTGGAAGTGACAAAAGTAAGACATGGCTTCCACTTTGGGGTGTCTTCTGTTGTAAAAGAGGCAAGAATGAGGACGAACCATAAACTCCTCCCATGCTGAAGCCACAGAGTGAACCCATCCCATGTTATTAGAGGCCACTGATATCAGAGGCAGAAGACCAGGATCATAACTGCTAATGGGCAGCTAATTGTGCTTGTAGTCAGAGGAGGGTCTCCCTCTTTTCCCCTTTTTCTTTTTAATTCTAAACTCAGGGTTATAATTAAACAAAACAGGAATTTAGAGAAGAGCATGTGGGAAGCTTTTTGGCTATTTGGAGTTGTTGCTTTGAACAAATATCCCCCCAATAAAAATAATAACATAATAATAGTAGTACATGAAATGTCCATATATTGACTTAAATGAATTCTTTAAAATTAGATGTAGTTTTTGGTCTAGACTGCAAAAGCATTAAATTTCCCTTGTAGCAGTTACTGAAAAAAAATTAAACATTTAAATTTCTTTACTTCATCAAGATTGAATTTCTCAATCAAACCACATATGATTAACCTGGTTTTCCAATGTATCTTTTATAACAGACACATAATCTGATAATAAACATGGCATTGCTTTCTAAATTATTTTTAATGACATACATGATAGAACATGAGAGGATCTTGGCCCATTTAGCAACCCCCATACTTTTATTTTAATGGAACATATAGTTTAGGTAGAAAATATAGCCTAGTGGATTTAAAAAAAATTATCTTTGGAAATGAAAAATAATGGAACTGAAAGATTATGTATAAATTAGAGACTATAAGGATTTGATTTATTTGAAGTACAGAGTCCTTAAATTGTGCTTCTGGTTAATAAACTGGCTTTAGACATTGGACAAAGGTCTGTAATTTCTTCTACTACAGTCTGGTATTTCAAGAGCTACCAAGAAAACACTGCTGAATGGCTTTAGGTCTCAGAAGTTAAGACACAAGAGAAGTCAGATATCACCACTATGGTGGTAAATTCCCTCTATGCAAAACAATTTTTAAAAATTCCACTTCTCTCATTAGAATACCACAGTGCAGAACTTGCGTGGTGGCGCAGTGGTTAAGAATCCGCCTGCCAAGGCAGGGGATATGGGTGCGAGCCCTGGTCCAGGAAGATCCCACATGCCCAGAGCAACTAAGCCAGTGTGCCATAACTACTGAGCCTGCATGGCACAACTACTGAAGCCCACGTGTCTAGAGCCCGTGCTCCACAACAAGCGAAGACACCGCAATGAAGAGTAACCCCCACTCGCCGCCACTAGAGAAAGCCCACGCGCAGCAATGAAGACCCAACGCAGCCAAAAATAAATAAAAATTAATTAATTAAAGAAGAAAAAAGAATACCACAGTGCAATGTCATCATCTCCTCAAGAAAAAGTGCCATATAATTCTGTTCTCTGTCTTCAGTGTTATGCAGTAAGACAAGATTTGTTTTCTCCAAGTCCCCCCTCCCTTTTTTTGGTCATTTCCCCCTCCTAGAAGAGAGCCTTAGCTTAGATGAGAAAAGAAAGTTTCTATTATCATAACACCAAATAAAGGCTATCAACATTTGCAAGGGAAATTTTGATTGTAGATGTTTAACTGAAAGATTAAAACATATTTCCGTAGGACCTTCAAGGTACCTGACCTCTCCCACAGCGTATCTTGCTGAGAAGATGAAAGGAGCCTATTGACTGCTAATCAAGCCTTGCAGAGTAAGAAGAAAGCTGAAAAAACCAAGGTCATGGTGAAGAGGAGAAAAGTTAGGGAGAACCTACAGAGATGCAGCTTTAAGCTGAAACCGGTATAGACTTTAAATGGAAAAGAGGAAAACACTATCCGTGCTCTCCACTGTTCTCTATGTGTTTTGTATTGTAAAGTAGGCTTTTCTTCTAGTAACAGACCCACTTTCATGCTCTTCCAGATATTCAAGTCTACATAAATAAGGATTTATATACTTGTGGTCTTGTCTGAGGTTACTGTACTGTGACATAACATATGGCTGTGCCTCCATCTAAGACTACCATAGAAATGAGCCAAGAAATACTCCACCGTTTATCTAAACTACCAGATTGTTGCTGAGGAAGGGGAGTGCTCACAGCTTTTGTAAATTGATGTAATGAATACTCTTTCAGCAGGGGAGTAACTTGAGAAAAGTAGTAATCTTGGCCTGGAAGCACTGGCGGAGAGAATGCATGGTTTAACATGAATGCCTAGGTTAATGCTTTCTTGTGAGTTTATTAGTTTCCCATAGGAAAATTTCACAAGCTGTTATCAGGCTATGAAGAGAGGGAAGAAGTCTGGGGAAGGTCATATGTGTGTCTGCATCATCCAAAATGGCTGATAGAAGGGAAATTAGATTGTTTATGAAGGCGGAGGAAAAGTCCCTGAATGATATGGCAATATTGATGGGGGCAATGCAGTTGATACAGTATTTGGCTCCAGCTACATTTGAAAGAGGGCTTGAAACTAGTGAAAAGACAGCCAGTAGGTACGTGAGAAGAAGAATGCATTATTTAGGAATTCATGATTCTCTGCCATTCTCAAATAATTCATTGAATAATTAATTGAGAGGATGGGTAAGGGAAATTGATTAAGCTTTAGAGAAACTGATAAAAATTATTTAGTGGACAGTGTATGTTATGGTTGATTTAAGAGATTTTCAAGGGTAATTTTGACTTTACTCCCTTAAACAATATTTTCCACTGATTTTAGCACCTAATCAAATATCAGAGTAATATTTGACTCCAATTTATGGACAGATTTGAATATACAAAATCTTAAGTAACCTAAGAATGGAAGGCAAGTTTAAAGAGAAGTTATAAGGTATGAATACAAATTTTTCCTCTCAATAAGCAGTGCAAAAGGAGAACTACAGCTGTAGAACCCTAGAGTTTGTAGAGCTTTTCAGTGTGATTGAGCCATCAGAGATCAATGTTTTATGGTACCATAGTAGGAAATCCTATATTATGATATCGTAGTATCGAAGTTAGTAATCTTATTCAATTGTGATGGTATTTTAAAAGACTAAGAAAATTAGGATGTGTGTGTGTTTGTACTAAAGGAAGTTGAAGAAGAAACTATTAATCATTAATTTACTGTATCCCAAATTCAGAATTCAGAAGTTGGCATGGTATAGATTCAGGAATTTTTTTGTCTGTGTTAGATTTAAGGAAGGAGTGAATATTATTTGATACCCATAGGAAGACTAAACCTAAAGAGAATATAAATACTTTTTTCTAGGGAGATTTTTTTTCCTTTGAAAAAATGCTTCAGGGTAACACGAGAGTCTAAACTCTTTGGGGACAGTGGCTATTGGTGAGAGTATTTGGAAGTGTAGGTATAGTTAAATAATAAACTTGATTCTTGGAGTTAAGGACTCTGAAAAAGCAAGAAAAGTTACTTCTCTAAGGACAGGATCACCTTAAGGAAGTTAATTTGAAAATGTCATTTAACAGGTGTGAGTTTTGACACACTTCAGTGAATATGTGCACCATGTTGTTCATTGACAAGGGGAAAAAGAATTACTATGTCATTAACAAGACCACTTCTTACCAATCTGAAAGAACTAAAGATATTTGGAGAGTTCAGATGGTATTATAATTGATTCATCCAAGATTACTCCTAGAGTGAAATAAGTGGATTGGCATTCAGCATCTATTTGATCTATAGTCATTTCCCTTTATTCGAGGTTTCATTTTCTACTGTTTCAGTTACCCACGGTCAACCGAAGTCCAAAAATATTAAGTAGAAACTTCCAGAAATAAACAATTCATAAATTTCTGAGTAGCGTGATGAAATCTTGTATCATCCATCCACCCACCAGGATATGGACCATCCCTTTGTCTGGCGTATCTCACCCCTTAGTCACTTAGTAGCCATCTTGGTTATAGAACTGACTCTCAGTATCACAGTGCTTGTGTCCAAGTCACCCTTATTTTACTTAATAATGGCCCCAAAGCAAAAGAGGAGTGATGCTGGCAATTTGGATATGCCAAAGAGAAGCTGTAAAGTAGTGTCTTTAGGTGAAAAGGTGAAAGTTCTTGGTTTAATAAGGAAAGAAAAAATCATTTGCTGAGGTTGCTAAGATCTATGGTAAGAATGAATCTTCTGTATGTGAAATTGTGAAGAAGGAAAAATAAATTCATGCTAGTTTTGCGGTCACACCTCAAATTGCAAAAGTTATGGCCACAGTGCATGATAAGTGCTTAGTTAAGATGGAAAAGGCATGAAATTTGTACAATAAGATATTTTGAGAGAGGAAGGGACCACATTCAGATAACTTTTATTATAGTATATTGCTATAATTTTTACATTTTATTATTAGTTATTGTTAACCTCTTACTGTGCCTATCTTATAAATTTTATCATAGGTATGTAAGTATAGGAAAAAAACACAGTATATATAGGATTCGGTGCTATCTGCTGTTTCATGCAACCACTGGGGTCTTGGAATGTATACCCTGAGGATAAGGGGGCTACTGCATTTTCTAGTATACCTTCCTAAGGCAGAGGTTAGAAGTTAAGAAAAAAAAATCCCAAACTCTCTTTCAGCTTGGGATCTTTATGTAAAAGAAATTCCACAAACTCAGTGCATTTATGTGAGACTTGGAATTTGAAAATAAGGAAAGGCAGTTATCCTGGTGCTTTAGCTTTTGTGGCCAGCAAGCATCGCTGTGGAGACATAAGTATTCATCTGTAGCATCATTCCTGTGTACTTAACTCCCTAGGTAGTAAGCACAATAGCTGTTTCTCTTTGTGAGTTTAGATGGAAAATCTATAGACTCTATGTACATTTAATGAAAATTATGAAGCAGTAACAATTGTTACAATCACACGGGTCAAGAAATGGAACATTGGCAACAACCAAGAATCCCCTCCATGCCTTGCATCATCACAAAACCCTCCCATAGCACAAACAATAACCACTTACCTAACTTTTATGTTAACCCATTCATTGTTTTTCTTTGTAGATTTATTACTTATGTGCACATTCCTGTAATACTGTTGATAGATATTTGTGTTGTTTTCTATTTATGGCTGTCATGAACAATGCTGAACAAGATACATGTTTATATATGTATCCTAGTAGACAGGAGAACACGTTTCTCTAGGGAGTGAACTACTGGGTTACAGGGAAGTTTCAGGAATGAGATGCTGAGTCACAGAGAAAATATGTCCTTAAACCACAAGATAATGACAAGTGGTCAAATCAACTTACACTTCCAACAGTGGTGGTGACTCATATTTAAATTCCTTGACATTAGTTGTTATCATTTATTTTAATATTTCCTATCTAATCTGTGTGTAGTGGTACCTCATTATGGTGTGAATTTTAGTTTTCATGATTACTATTGAAAATATAAATATTTTACAGTTTTAAATATAGTTATTGGCTTTTGGGACTTGCTGTTTTTTGAAGGGTCTATTGAATTTTTGGCCTACTTTTCTATTGGGTTATTTGCCTTTTTATTCTTGCTTTTAAGAGTTTATTTCATTTTTTAGTTGAAGTATAGTTGATTTACAATATTATATTACTTTCAGATGTAGAACATAGTGATTCAATATTTTTATAGATTATACTCCATTTAAAGTTATTATAAAATATTGGCCATATTTCCTGAACTGTAAATATATCTTTGTAGCTGATTTATTTTACACATTTTATACCTCTTTATCCCCTACCCCTATCTTGCCCCTTCCTCCTTCTCTTTCCCCACTGGTAACCACTAGTCTGTTCTCTATAACTGTGAGTCTATTTCAGTTTTGTTATAGTCATTCATTTTATTTTTTAGATTCCACATATAAATGATAACATACAGTATTTGTCTTTCTCTGTCTGACTTATTTCACTAATCATAATACCCTCCATGTCCATCCATGTTGTTGCAAATGGCAGGATTTCTTTCTTTTTCATGGCTGAGTAATATTTCTCTGTGTGTGTGTGTGTGTGTGTGTGTTTGTGCGTGCGTGTGTGTGTATCATACCACATGTTATTTATTCATTTGGCTGTTAGCAGGCACTTAGGTTTCTTCCATATCTTGGCTATTGTAAATAATGTACATAATGCTGCTGTGAACATTGGGTGCATTCATCTTTTTGGATTAGTATTTTCGTTTTCTTTGGATATATACCCAGGAGTGGAATTGCTGGATCTTGTGGTAGTTCTGATTTTAGTTTTTGAGAAACCTTCATACTGTTTTCCATAGTGGCTGCACCAATTCATATTCCTACCAACAGTGTACTAGGGTTCCCTTTTCTCCACATCCTTGCCAACATTTGTTATTTGTAGTCTTTTTGATGATAGCCATTCTGACAGGTATGAAGTGATACCTCATTGTGGTTTTGATTTGTATTTCTTTGTTGATTAGTGATGTGCATCTTTTCATGTGCCTATTGGCCACCTGTATGTATTCTTTGGAAACATGTCTATTCAGGTCTTCTGCCCATTTTTAATTGTTTTTTTAATATTGAGTTTTATGCGATGTTCATGTATTTTAGATATTAACCTCTTATAGGTCATATCATTTGCAAATATTTTCTGCCATTTAGTAGGTTGTCTTTTCATGTTGTCAGTGGTTTCCTTTTCAGTGCAAAAGCTTTAAAGTTGATTTAGGTCCCATTTGTTTATTTTTTCTTTGGTTTCCTTTGTCTTAGGAGACAGATCCAAAATAATATTGCTATTATTTATGTCAGAGTGTTTTGCCTATGTTTTCTTCAAGGAGTTTTATGGTTTCTGATCTTGTATTTAGGTCTTTAATCCATTTTGAATTTATTTTTGTATATGATGTGAGAAAGTGTTCTAATTTAATTGTTTCACAAGTAGCTGTCCAGTTTTCCCAGCACCACTTATTGAAGAGACCTTTTTCCTATTGAACATTCCTGCCTCCTTTGTCTTAGATTAATTGACCATAAGTGTATATAGGTTTATTTCTGGTCTCTCTATTCTGTTCCATATGTCTGTTTTGGTGTCAGTACCATACTGTTTTGTTTACTGTAGGTCTGTACTATAGTCTGAAGTCAGGGCGTGAGATACCTCCAGCTTTATTCTTTTTAAGTTCTTTTCATATTTTGAATAGTAGTCTCTCTATTGGTTTTATATGTTGCAATGATCTTTTCAGGTCTGTGGCATGACCTCTCTTTTAACTATCTTTGTGTTTTCTTTTGTTGGAAGATATTTCTTAATTTAATGTGGGTAAATACATCAATCTTTTCCTTGAAAGCTTATACTTTTTTCCATCTTTCTACTTTGTGGCTTAAAGATAGCCTCCTATATTGTCTTTTAAAATATATTTGGTACCATTTCACATGTAGGTCATTAATCCATCTGGAAATAATTTTGTTTACAATATGATACAATTTTAATTATTTTTTCTTTATGGATACCCTAGTGCTCAGCATTTTTTAATCGAAAAGTTTGTTATGTCTTTGTTGAGGTGCTGTGATACCTCTGTTATACAGAGGTGCCATATGTATGTGTGTGTGTGTGTGTGTGTGTGTACATATATATACATATGATTTTGCTTTAACAATATATGTTTTGGTTTGTTTTTCTGTGTCTCTATTAAGTCTTCTTTTGGTTCATTTGTTTGTCTCTATATCAGAACTGCACCCTCTTTGTTACTAGAGCTTTATAAGAACACTAAATATTCAGTAGAACAAGTTTTCCCACATTTATATTATTCTTCAAGTGTGTGGTGGGCTTTTGTAATCCGTATAAATTTTTAAAGAAGTTTTTCAGGTCCAAAACAAAATCTTTGGCATTTTCACTTAGATTTTTCTTACCCTATAACTTAATTTTTAGAGACTTAACATCTTTTCACTATTAAGATATCCAACTTATAAACACAAAATATATCTCTATTCATTTCTGATTTCTTCAAGGTCTTTGAAAAACTATTATAATGTTGTCTGTAAAGGCTTTGTATATCTTATTGGATTTATTGCTACTTCAGCTTTTTGGTGCTATGTAAAAGGATTTCTTTCTTTTTACTATCACTTTCTGTTTGATGCTATTATATAAAAACACAATTTATTTTTATTGATTTTTATCTAGAAATCTTAAGAAGCTCTCTTACAAATCCTAGCAATTTCCTGTACATTATTTTGTATTTTCTCTGTACACAACAATATCATATCTAAATAGAACAAGTTGTGTGTTTTCTTTTCTAATCCTTAGACATTTTAGTTCTTTTTCTTGACTTTCTCCACTGGCTAAACTCTCAAGTACAATACTGAATAGAGTGGTGACAGGGGGCATCCTTGTCTTCTTCCTGATCTTTAAATCTTTAATCATCTCACCTGTATCTATAATGTTACTCTATGGTAGATAGCTAATTTTCATTTAAGAAAGTTTCTGTTTCTAGTTTGATAAGATTAGCTGCAGGTTTTTGTAAAATCATACATGACTGCTGAAATTATAAGAAACTTTGGATTTAATTTTTTGTATCTTTAATTTTATTAATTTTGTTATGTAAAATAATTTTGGTTATCTGTCATGAAATTAGCTTTTTATGTTGGACTCAGTTTGCTTATATTATATTTATCATCTGTTTTCCTGGGTAAGGTCACCTCTAATTATCCTTTCTTATACTGTCCTTTCCTGTCTTGAAATGAAGAAAATATTAAAAAGTAGTTGAATAGTGTTCCCTCTTTCTATTCTCAAAGAGTTTGTGTACTACTGGAATTCTTCCTTTCTTTAGAACACACTAGTGAAAAATCTTGGATTTCAGCTTTCTTCATGGTGAGAGTAGTGAGTGCTGATTCAGTGTCTGTAATGTATAAATGTATGTATAAATTTCTATTTCTGTTTGAATCTATTTTGATATTATATTTTTCTAGGGGACTGTGATTTTTATAAAATTTAAAATTTATTTGAAAACACTTTGTTCATTTTTTCCTTTGTAAAGTCTGTAACATGTATGTGATATATGACCCTTTTACCTTTCTGATATTGGCTTCTTGTCCTTTCTATCTTTTTTTTTTCTTTTTTGGTCTTGAGAAGACTCTCAAGTAGATAGCCATTTTTATTAGTATTTTCAAAGAGCCAAATGTTAGCTTTTGAATTTGTATTGTTTATTTTCTATGTCATTAATTTCTGCTCTTGCATTTATTATTTACTTCTTCCACTTTCTTTGGGTATGTCTCTTGAAGATAGCACATAGTTACATGTAATTTTATACAATCTGACACGTATTTTCTTTTCATTTGGAGCAGCCAATCCATTTGCATTAAATGTAGTTACTAATTTGGTTTAAATCTTCCTTTTTTTCCTACTTGTCTAAATTCTTTCATATTTTTCTTCTGGAATCGTGAAATATTTATAGCAGTCTACTTTGACTCTATTAAGTTTGAAACTGTAAGCTCTATTTTATTATTTAATGACAATTTCTGTCAGAATTTACTAAATATTTAGAGCTGAAAAAAAAACCCTTGCTGGGAACCTGTAAATCAATACTTGTAATCTGTGTCACACACACACACACACATATTTGAAAGGAAACTTATTAGAAATTAATTAGCTAAGTTTGCAACATAAGAATTAAATAGATTGTGCCATAGAAGAAGAGATAATTAATAAAACAAGTAGGACAAACAGAAAACAAACTATAGAGGGTATCAATAATCTCCAACTTGTAGGAGGACTCACACTTCACACTATTTAAAACAATAGTGGTAGGACAGTAAAATGGCGTCACTCAATTGAAAACCATCTAAGCAGTTCCTCCAACAATTAAACATGAAATTACCATATGACCCAGCAATTCTACTCCTAGATGTATACCCAAGAGAAATGAAAACATATGTTCACACCAATTGAACAAGATTGTTTATAGCAACATTTTTCATAGTAGCAAACAAGTGGAAACCGCCAAAATGTCCATCAGCTGATAAATGGATGAACAGAATTGGTATGTCCATAGAATGAAATATTACTTGGTTATAAAAAGGAATGAAATACTGATGCATGCTATCACCTAGATGAACCTTCAAAATATTATGCTAAGTAAAAAAGTCAGTCACAAAAGACCTTATATTGTATGATTCTCTTTCTATGAAATGTCCAGAATAGTGAAATCTACAGGGACAGAAGATAGATTAGTGGTTGCTTAGAGCTTGTGGGAAGTAGGGTGGGAATATAGGGAGGTGATGCCTAAAGAATATTAGATTTGTTTTTTGAAGTGATAAAAATGTTCGAAATTGACTGTAATGATGGTTGCACTTATATGTGAATATACTCAAAATCACTGAAATATATAAATAGGTGAATTCTATGGTATGTGAATTATATGTCAGTAAAAAATGGGATCTAAATTGACAATAGAGAGGATCAGTAAACTTCACTTTTGTTTCTTTGAAAATATAAAGAATGGTATTTTTTTATGTTCATAGAAGAGGAAGGCACAAACAAAACTATGAAAGAATAGGGGTTTTACTTACATATATTAGGAGTTTTACTAATTATAGGAATAAAGTAAAGAGTATCATGCCATTAATATGAAAATTTATAAAAACTTGAATTAAAAAATAAAATTAGCAAAATTGTCTTAAGAGGAAATAGAGAAACATAGTATACTAACAACTTTTACATGAATAGGATAGTCTGGTCAAATGTCTAGAAATCAGCAAACAAAAACACCAGGACCAGACATTTTAAAAGTGCTTTGCAAATCCTTCAGGGATCAAATTAACTTTTATCTTATATAAAATTTTTCAGAGAGTGAAACAAGAGGGTATACTCACTTTTTCAATGTACAATAGCCAAACCAAAATAAATAAATAAATAAAATATACAACACATCCATTTATAGAGATCAATAAAACTATTTCAAATAAAATATTAACACAAGATTAATTTATATGTACAGATGCAAAAGCCAGTGGAAAATATATTTGAAAACAAAAAAAGAGGTGGAAAATGTCTGCATACAAAATACAAGAAAATCTGTAATCTCTGAACTTGCTGGATACAAGACTGACATACAAAAACCAATAAGAATTTAAAATATTAGCAACAACCAGTAAGAAAATGTACTACTATTAGTAAATACTATTCCATTAATACTTTTACTATTAAGTAAAAATATCATTCACAATAAAATAATAAATATCAGGTATTTGAGAATAAATATCATAACGTGAGTCAAATATTCATGGAGAAAATGATGCTTTCTTAAAGGATGTAAAAAATTAAATGGAACACTTTATAATATTCTTTGTAAAAATGAATCAATATTTTATAATTGACCATGCCACTAACTTGTGTATGCATTGCTATCACAATGAAAATTGCAATAGATATTTTCATAAGCCATGACAAGCTAAATCTAAAGTTTATATGGGAGAGAAGTGTATTAGGCAGAGTTCTCCAGAGAACCAGAAGCAGAGCCAATAGGAGATGTGTATGTGCAAAAAATCTGCAGGGCAGGGCAACAGGCTGGAGACCCAGGGAAGAGCTGATATTGCAGTGTGAGTCCAAAGGCAGTCTGCTGGCAGAATCCCCTCTTTTTGAGGGGACGTCAGTCTTTTTTCTATTAAGACTTTCAACTGATTGGGTGAAATGTTAATCTCATCTAAAAAAATTCTTCACACAAGTATCATGAATAATGTTTGACCAAATGTCTGGTTACCGTGTCTTAGCCAAGGTGACCATTACGTATAAGTAGGGAGTTGAAAGTAGCCAAAAAATTCTGAAGAAGATATGAAAACATTAAGAAACATGAAGAAAGGGCAACCTATGCTGCCTGATATAAACATTTAAAGTCATATTAATTAAAACAGTGTGGTACTGGCACAGCAAAGGTATAGACAAACAAAATTGAACAGAATATAGGGCCCAGGAACATAGATAGATTAAAAAAGAGACTAATGTGGTAACATTACAGATTTGTGGAGAAAGGATGAACCTTTTAATAAATGGTGTTGAGATGATTGGGAATTCATATGGACAAAGGATTAGACCCCTATCTTAAAGAAATGAGAAAATAAATTCCAGTTCAAATCAAAAATTAAATATGAAAGAAAAAACATGAATACTTTAAGAGCAAAATATGGATATAGCTTTATGAAATCAGGTTAGGGAAAGGTTTCTTAAACACAACATTTAAAGAATCACAAAGTATGAAGAAAAGCTGAACAGATTATATGACATTCATATTGAAACATTTCCACAGCAGTATAGACAAATGGACAAATAAAAACACAAAAGAATAAATCTGGGTGGCCACGAAACTTATAAAAGAAAGGTCAGCCTCTCTATCATTAAGGAAATTCTTATTTATCTACATTAGAAGCTAGGTGCATTGGAATCTTAATGTAGTGCTGTTGATAATAAGGTGGATGTTACCTAAATTCCCTTCTTAAAGGTAATTGATAAATAAATTACGGTTTGTTCTCAAAAGTAATATTATACAATAGGTAAATTGAATGAAATGTTTTTGTGTGTATTAACATGGGTGGATCATAATAACATAATGTGAATTTAAAAAATAAATTGCAGTTACAAAAAGAGTATGTAGGTTTACAAATATATGAACTGAAGGGATGGGTGTGTGTGTGTGTTTGTGTATGTGAGAGAGAGAGCAAGAGACAGTGTGTACATGAGTTTTTGTGTGTGTTAAATAAGAATATATATGTAGTCAGATATGGCAACATGAACATAGAAGATTCACATACCTTTTGGATAGAGATCTCTCTAATGATTGGGGATGATCTGAAGCGAAATGCAGGAATCAGATCTTTGGAAATACCCGTCAGGCTCCACGTGAAGTTTTGAAAAATTTACCACTTGAAGTAAACATTTTCTTCTCTGAGTCTGTTAAGATTTATTGCAAGTTCGATCTAATGAGCTGTATAGTAGAATGAAGTTTTCAAAGTATGCTTGGTGAGGGATAGATTTCAGATCATTGATTGTTCCCCTAAAGACTAAGGCTATTTGGTGAGGAGGCTCCAAAACAAGGATTTTGTCGATATATAAATCTGTTTTCTTGAAGAGCTAATTATTTGTAGTTATGGCAGTATAATTTATTGAAGCTTTAATTTGTGTTTGTTTTCCCCAATAACTCTATGACCACCACTTCAAGATGGTAGTCAACCTTTGCTGTTAATTACTTCAGGGGAGATTTGTGTTAGGGTGAAAAGCTGGTGTTTCCTGGAATTGACCGATTTTCCTTTGTTCTTTGAAAAGCACAAATACTTTGAAAGAATAATGTTAGGTGAGAGAGAGAGAGAGGAAACAGAGGAGAGCCATTGAGACTCCAAAGGAAGAGGGATAGATGTCCCCGAGGCTGGAGAGAGGGACATATCTTCATGTAGCAGAAAACTTAAACATTCACTATGGCAATGTGAAAATAGGGCATGTCTCCAGAGGTACAGAAAGATTTCAGAAACAGTGGTTATGCACTTCATGCAAGTAATATGGGTTCAGGCACCAACTTTCCTGTTATTCCAGTTTATCAGTGAAGCAGTAGAGTCAGCAGATTTAAAGCCACCATGAAAGTTCAACAAGATATATCTTTTGTTTAAGGCCCAAATACAGAGCCTCTACCACACTTTCTAGGGTTATTTTAAGCCTCTAGAATGTTCATGTGACCTAACGAAAGAAATGGATTCTTGAATGATGACAAATGGTAGTTTCTTCTTTGCCTGATGGGATGAGGGCTTACATTATTATTAAATTTGACATAAAAGAAGTGAATGAGCCTCTTCTTTTTTTTTTTTTTAAGATGTTGGGGGTAGGAGTTTAGTAATTTATTTATTTATTTTTGCTGTGTTAGGTCTTCATTTCTGTGCAAGGGCTTTCTCTAGTTGTGGCAAGCGGGGGCCACTCTTCATCGCGGTGCGCGGGCCTCTCACTATCGCGGCCTCTCTTTGCGGAGCACAGGCTCCAGATGCGCAGGCTCAGTAGATGTGGCTCACGGGACTAGTTGCTCCACGGCATGTGGGATCCTCCCAGACCAGGGCTCGAACCCGTGTCCCCTGCATTACTAGGCAGATTCTCAACCACTGCACCACCAGGGAAGCCCGAGCCTCTTATTGACGAAACACTTGAAATTCACTTTAATGAGAATACCAATATGGTGTTGTAGAATAACAAAATCTCATGCAAGAAGGGAGCCTAGTGATCACTCCATCCAGCCTACCATTTTGTAAATAAGGAACCTGAAATTGATCAAACGTGGACAACTTGCCCGAACTTAATATTCTGGTAATTAATCAAGCTGCGATTCAAACTCAGGTCTTTTGATTCCAGGTCTAGTTTATTTTTCCCATTACATTAGGCTTTGTTTAAATAGATACAATTTTAAAAGTACATGATACCTTTACTCACTGTGGGACAGTATTCCAACATGAAGGTTTTATTTCTATTTGCCTTTCCTTGAACCTAGGACAATTGAGGAACACACACACACACACACACACACACACACACACACACACTCAGTAAATCTTCATTGCTTGGACTATCAATCCATTGGTATTTTAGCGTTTCCTTCAGAGGTATGATGCATCCTAAGAAGCTATATTTTCAAATAGCATATTTCAGATGAATTATCTAAATGTGTGGGGGTTAGTTCCTGAAAATCTATTTCTCAGTTAATTGCTAGTTAATGTTTTTCTATTTTTACCACCTTAATCTGCTGTCCGTTACCTGGACTCTTTTTTTTTTTTTTTTTTTTTTTTTTTTCTTTTTGCGGTATGCGGGCCTCTCACTCTTGTGGCCTCTCCCGTTGCGGAGCACAGGCTCCGGATGCGCAGGCCCAGCGGCCATGGATCACGGGCCCAGCCGCTCCGCGGCATATGGGATCCTCCCAGACCGGGGCACGAACCCGTATCCCCTGCATCGGCAGGCGGACTCTCAACCACTGCGCCACCAGGGAGGCCCAACCTGGACTCTTAAAAAGGGCCTTCTAAAGTTTCTTCTTGAATCCTTGTTTACTTGTCTATAGGAAACTCCCCATAGATAATCTTTTTTTTTTTTTTTTTTGTGGTACACGGGCCTCTCACTGCTGTGGCCTCTCCCGTTGCAGAGCACAGGCTCCGGATGCGCAGGCTCAGCGGCCATGGCTCGCAGGCCCAGCCGCTCCGCGGCATGTGGGATCTTCCCGGACTGGGACACGAACCCGTGTCCCCTGCATCGGCAGGCGGACTCTCAACCACTGTGCCACCAGGGAAGCCCTCCCCCCATAGATAATCTTTAAAAATTAAATTAGATCATTTTTCTCCCATGTTTAAGCCTCCAAACCCAACTCTGCATTGCACTATCCTATTGTAATTGAATAAAATCAATATTTCTCACCATTGACTAAAAAGCTTACATGATATGGCATCTCCCAAATACTCCTTTGTTTGGTCTGCTATGACAAAAATACCATAGACGGTCTTTTTCTGTCTTATATCACTTATATATGGAATCTAAAAAAGCCAAAGTCATAAAAGCAAAGAGTAGAATGGTGGTTTCCAGGGGCTGGGGGTGGGGAAATTGGAAAAATGTTGGTCAAATGATATAAACTTGCAACTGGTATTGATAGATAAATAAGCCGTGGAGATTTTTTTTTTTTTTTAAGTTTATTTATTTATTTTTTTAATTAGTTTCTGCTTTATAACAAAGTGAATCAGTCATACATATACATCTGTTCCCACATCCCTTCCCTCATGCATCTCCCTCCCTCCCACCCTCCCCATCCCACCCCTCCAGCCGTGGAGATTTAATGCACAACATACTGATTACAGTCAACAATACTGTACTATAAACTTCAAAGTTGCTAAGAGACTAGATCATAATAATTCTCACCACAAAAAAAGGAATGATAATTGTGTGACATGATAGAGGTGTTAGCTAATGCTACTGGTGGTAATCATACTGCAATATACAAGTGTATCAAACCAACAAGTGTACACCTTGCACTTACATAATGTTATATTTCAACTATATCTCAATAAAAAATACTATAGGCTGGGTGGCTTAAACACAAATATTTGTTTCTTATAATTCTGAAGTAGTATTTCCCCCAAATACTACTTCACTATTGAGTTGTAAGATCATCTTACATATCCTGGATACCAGTCTATGTTATGTATATATCTATATCTATATCTATATTTCATGAATATTTTCTCCAATCTGTGGCTTGCCCTTTCATTTTCTAATGGTGTCTTTAAAAGTGCAGAAATTTAAAATTTTAATGTAGTTATAATTTTTTTTATAATTATCAAAATGCTATTTTTAAAATTCTGAGGTAACATGGTTTTAATTATAAATTGAAAAGCAGGTAGTATAGGTATGTGATTTTGTATCTCATGCAGAATTTGGCAGTCTGGTAGCTTGTGAATATTTTCTATTTGTACTATTATTGCATGTATGAATTTATTTACAATAAATAGACTTATGTGATACATAGAGAATATTTAAATTGTCAGGATTTGCTATTTCCCCATAACCTTTCTCCTGTCAATACTCTGAAGACTTGAAATGTTTACTTTCTTAATTGGTACAAGGCCTTTGTTGAGGTGGGGGGTGGACGGGAGAGAGATATAAAGAATGTAAAGAATACAAATAATAGCCCAGGCTATTCTCTATGAGGAAGAATGAAAGAGGGCAAAGGGGTAAGAAGGATAGGGAACAATAAAGGAAGGGTGAGGACAGGAGAGAAGAGGTAAAAGGAAAGAGCAGTCACTATCAGGAATGGGATTTAGGAAAGGGAGTGTGTAACAAATCTTTCGGAATCCTAGCTGTGTGCTGCCTGCATCTTTAAAACAAATCAACATGATCTTCAGTGCTTTCTGGAGGTTGGTTTCTGTTTGTGTGCATTATCATACTTAGGCTGTGATATATTTGACATCCTAAATTTTCATGGAGTTTATTTCCCACTCTTTGACATCTATGTATCTTACTGACACAACTTGAGTACCTCCTACTTTTTCTCATGTCCAATCACCATAAACTCATCAATACAAGGGACTATCATAATGCTTTTGTGATATCCAGATGGCTAATCTCCCTATGGACTATAATATTATAGACATCGGGAGACTTGGCATAGCACTCAAGTAAGACAAAGTTTGAGTGTACTTCTGTCTCTGTCAGATAGAAGTGAACTGCTCCGTTACCTTTGCTGTTTGATGTGGAGACAACTATTCGCCAGATCAATAGCTGTGTATCAGGAGTTAGAGATGTTTTGATTTGTTCCAGAAAAAAAAGGCCCATAAAATCCAGCAGCTTTGATTAGAATTAGTACCTCATTATCTTATGATAATCAACAATCATTGTCCATGACTTATTTGCCTTTTTTACAGGCCAAACAGATTATTTAAATGGGGCAGGTGATGGAGATTCCCATCTGCATGGTTATTTTAGTCTCTGCAAATTCCCCAGATATGTGCTATTGCTATTTTTTGGTATCGTTTTCATGTAGGGACAGTTCCAGGAGTTTCCACTTGGCCCTTCCTATGTATTTTTTTCCAGTTGTGGCAAAATATGCATGACATAAAAGTGACCATCTTAACCATGTGTAGGTGTACCATTTAGTGGCATTAAGTACATTCACGTTGTTGTGCAACCATCATTACCATTCATCTCCAGGACTTTTTTCATCTTCCCAAACTGAAACTCTGTACCCATGAAACAACACCTCTCCATTCATCACTGCACCCAGACCCTGGCAATCACCATTCTATTATCTGTCTATATAAATTTGACTACTCTAGTACCTCATATGACTGGAATCACAGTATTTGTGTTTTCAGTTCTGGCTTATTTCATTTAGCATAATGTCTTCAAAGTTCATCCGTATCGTAGTGTGTGTCAGAATTTTTTACCTTTTTAGGGTCATTAATATTCCATTGTATGTATATACTACATTTTGTTTATCCATTCCTCTGTTGATGGACATTTAGGTTGTTTCCATCTTTTGGCTATTGTGAATAATGCTGCTAAGAAGGTGAAATTACAAACATCTGTTCAAGTCCCTGCTTTTAATTCCTTTGGATATATACTCTGAAGTAGAATAGCTAGATCGTATGGTAGTTCTGTTTAATTTTTTGAGGAACTGCAATGTAGAAGGGTTCAGATTTCTACACATCCATGCGAATACTTGTTCTTTATTATTGTTTTTAATAATAGCTATCCTAATGGATGTCAGGCAGTAGCCGTTCTTAATAGCACTGACCTTGGTTGAGAGTTCTGTCATTTTCCAAGTATGTGTACTGCAAAAATACATTCAGATATGGGGAAATATAGTGTAGGTCACTGCACAAGATTTCTAGTGAGGTGAACTTGTGTCAAAATTCCAATTATCACATGGCTTCCATAAGCCCTATTATGACCTGAAGACCACAGTGATGTTTTGGAACCTCAGGTGTGTAAATTTATCTTAATAATCTCTGAAAAATTCTGAGTTTTCCACTTTTCTTTCTAAACATTCCCCCTGGAAAATTGTAAACCCCTTTGAGGTAGACCTGGAGGAAAAAAATAATCACACTCTATACTTTTGACAGTGTTGCAGCAAAGTTCCTGAAGCTATTGTAGCCACCTGATCTCTGGTTTAGGTCTGGGCGAGGCTGTAATTTTCATTCCTGGAAAATCAATGCAGGTTTCTGCTCATTTTGCTTGAATTTTATTTTCATTTATACAGTTCAAGCCTGCTCATCAATGTAATTCCCAGTGTAAATGTGATTAATCTGTTACTGCTGGAAGTCACTTTGGGTCAAAATACTGCCACTCTGCCCTGCTGACCTTTATGATAATTGCACTCACCTTGTTTCTCATGTTAAATGCTACCACTTAACCTCTGCTACTTTGTAACCCAATGTTCCTGTTAAAAAGCACGGGGGCCATTTCATTGGTGCTATCCCGCATTGTCATCTTTAGCCCACAGAAGACAGATGCCACAGAGGTTTAAAAGGATGCTTGTATTTCTCTCATCAAAGAATGTCTTAATGTCTTGAAGAAGAATGTTATCGGTGACCTCTGAGGGGGCATAACTATGGGATAGTTGAGTGGGTTTTACATAATTAATCCACTCCAACATTCTCATTTTAAGTACATGGATTCCTTTGTCTACATTCTGTCAGATAAATTATGGCATCTTGCCCTCTTTGAATGTTGCTGACTATTGAATCTATGTTTCAGTCAGCCAAACAAGCCAACGATTAGAGCCAATTCCATCAGCTAGAGCTAATACTTTGAATCTCAGGTAACGTCTTTATAATAAATTCAACCCCTTGCAACTTTATATTCGATCTTTCTCAGTCTAACACTTATAAAATATATGCCAGGGCTTCCCTGGTGGCACAGTGGTTGAGAGTCCACCTGCCAATGCAGGGGACACGGGTTCGTGCCCCGGTCCAGGAGGATCCCACATGCCGCGGAGCGGCTGGGCCCGTGAGCCACGGCCACTGAGCCTGCGCGTCCGGAGCCTGTGCTCCACAACGGGAGAGGCCACAACAGTGAGAGGCCCGCGTACCGCAAAAAAACAAACAAAAAACCCCAAAAAAACATATGCCACACACACATTCTACAGGTTTCTGCTGATACACGTTAGCAGGATATAGCATTTCTTTTGATGTATATGCTAACTCCTACCAGGGTGGACATTATACTTGCCTACTGGGGCCTGGTAGAATCTGACTGTAGTTATTAGGATGCAATAAGTGCTGATGTGGGTGGGTCTTGAGAAAAGTAGAAATTTCCTTGAAAACTAACCTATTTAGATGAGGTCTTTAGAGATATGTTAAGTAAGGGAAGGTTAGTTTCCTCAAATGGGGAGGAAGAAGGGTGGCTTCCTTTGTCAAGGAAACCACAGGAAGATTTGGGTTAAAAATTTTCATATGAATCTGAGTCTGCCTACCTGCACTTATCCTAAATACTCAATATATCCTATCTTAATACCCAACTCTTCCTGATCAATGTCCTGATATTAATCTGTGAGGCTTAGCACAGATGTACGTTGAACTTGCATTTTAATTCTGCAACCCACACTTTTAGATTTGAAACTTGATCCTCAGCCATGTCTGCTGTGTGGCTCTAAGACATGAGAAAATTTTAAGGCCCTCAGTGTGGCTCTCTGTGTCTTCCCGTGCCTCGATCTGAGAGCTTAAACACCTAACACCTTTTAACATTAAGTGTAAACATTTTCATTTTGTAAGCTCTCTGGTGCTATAAGAAGCAGCTAATGGTCCCCATGGTGCTTGTAGGTATTACTGCTGTAATAGACAAAATCCGCTGCCACTTGAGATGTAAAAGTATTGTCTTCAACTGGCAATATGTTCAAAGCAAATATTGCTGGTAATTTATTTATTGCTTCCACTACTCGGAAGAAGCACTTGTCTTTGCATTGGCAATGGAGTCACTATTACATTCAAGCTCAAAACCTTATTCCAGAGTCCCATCTTGAGCATCTTTTTCCTGGGATTACTCATGCAGGACAGGAAATCTGCTTCAGGAAGTTTAGAAAGTAGATTTTAATAAAAGGAGCTTGTTTCAAAAGTTATAAAAGCTGGAGTCAAATGAAATAGGAAGGCAACCTAGAGTTTGGAAAGACTGAATCCCCTAAGCAGAACTGGAATGAATGTAGAGACTGCTGGTGGGTGCTGGGAACATGGAGGGAGAAGCCCTTGAGCAGGAATTGGACGCATGAGGGAGACGAAGCCTCAGTTGTATGTACAACTCAAAGAAAGAGGGCATTCTGGGTTCTCCCCTATCCCCTTCCTCCAAACTCTCACCAGTCCTTCCTTTACTCAAAATTAATTGGAAGCTAGTTGTCAGTGAATCCTGGGAAACCGAGTTTTCAGGAGTCAGTCCTCTAAAATAAAAATCAGAGCTGGAAAAAGAGAAATAGTCTTTAAAAATTATTCACACAAATATGCCATCCCTTTACAATAACTTCTCACATTCCAGTTCACTTGTTCAAATACCCCACCACTATGATAGTACTTTGACGCAAGTCTGTTTACTCCCTTGCTTTCTCCTGATACTGCCTTTGTATCTCCCCTTACTCTCTTACATTCCAATGTCCATTATCTACTAGTGTGTTTGTCCCTAGCCCTGTTCCAGTGTCTTTTAATTATGCTGGATCAACCCAAACCATTGCTTTCTCTTTTCTTGATCTCCAGCTTTCAAAGTCTTCCCAAGTAAAGTGTATAATAGTTTAGATTGTTTCCTTTATAAATTCATGATCACTAACCTAAAAGGTCCTTTAATATTGCCCTTTAATTCTGCTACATTAATCTGGACCCATCATTTCCCACTCTTTACACTTTGTTCTCTCTTTCTGCACTATTCTTTTTTTTTTTTTAAATCTTTATTGGAGTATAATTGCGTTACAATGTTGTGTTAGTTTCTGCTGTATAACAAAGTGATTCAGCTATTGCACTATTCTTAAATGGCATGTCCTCACCATTTGCTATAATATCAGGAGATAATCTCTTAATTCAAAGAAAAGAAAAGAAAAAACATTAGAACTTTCCTGTTAATTAACATATTAGAGTTACTACATCTGCTGCCATCTTTATCTCCTTTGGTAATTTAACAGAACAGAAGCTCTATTCCTACTAAACCCAATTCCCTTACTCCTGATTTGGATTGCATCACCTTGCACTCTCTAAGGATCCTTATTTTGTTCAATACCTTCTCTAATCTGGATCTTTTCCACTATCTTTTTTAAACATTCTAAAATCTTCCAAATTGGGAAAAATAATAAAGAAGAGTAAAGCAAAAAAGAAAAGCAAAACCAAACTCACCTTTCTCCACCTGACTTCTGCTACTAATTACCACACTATCTCTTCTTCAAAGGCACAGTTTTTAAAATAATTCTTGAAAATGTTTTTCTATATCTTGGCAATTGTGAATAATGCTTCAATGAACATGAGAGTGCAATCTTTTTGAGATCCTGATTTCAGTTCTCTTATACATATATATACACACACACACACATATATATATACATATATATATACATATATCCATTCAGAAGTGGGATTGCTAAATCATATGATAGTTCTATTTTTAATTTTTCGAGAAGCCTCCATACCGTTTTCCATAGTGACTATATACCATTTTGTATTCCCACCAACAGTGTACAAGAGATCCAATTTCTCCATATTCTCCCCAGTACTTGTTACCTTTATATTTTTGAAACTAAGCATCCTAACAGGTGTGAGGTGATATCTCTTTGTGATTTTGATTTGCATTGCCCTGATGATTAGCGATGCTGAGTACCTTTTCATGTACATTTTGGCCGTTCATATGTGTTCTTTGGAAAATGTATATTCAAGTTCTTTGCCCATTTCTTGATGGAGTTATTGGGTTTATTTGCTACTTAGTTGTGGGAATTCCTTATAAATTTTGGATATTTACGCCTTACCAGATATATGATTTGCAAATATTTTCTCCCATTCCATTGGTTACCTTTCCATTCTGTTGGTTGTTTCCTTTGCTGTGCAGGAGCTTTTTATTTTGATGTAGTTCTACTTGTCTATTTTTGCTTCTGTGGTCTGTGCTTTTGGTGTCATAGCCAATAAATCATTGCCAAGATCAGTGTCAAGAAGCTTTTCCCAAAATGTTCATCAACAGATGAATGGTTCAAAGCATGTAGTATATATTTACAATGGAATATTTTCAACTTTAAAAGAAGAAGGGGGTTCTACCATTGTGGCAACAGGGATGAACCTGGAGGACAATACGCTAAGTAAATAAGCCAGTCACAGAAGGACAAATACTGCATAATTCCATTTATATGAGGTATCTAAAATAATCAGACTCATGGAAGCAGAGAATAGAATGTTGGTTGCCAGGGGCTGGGGAAAGGGAGAAATGGGGAGCTGTTGTTCAACAGGTATGAATTTTCAGTTATACAAGATGAATAAATTTGAGAAATCTGCTGTACAAATAGTGTCTATAGTTAACAATAGTGTTAAGCACTTAAAATTAGTTAAGAGGGTCAATTTCATGTTAAGTGTTCTTACCACACACAGAAAAAATGGGACACAAGGAAGCTTTTGGAGGGGACAGATATGTCTATTACCTTGATTGTGTTACTTGTCTCATGGGTTTATGCATATGTCCAAACTCATCAAATAGTATACATTAAGCATGTGCCATTTTTTGTGCATCAGTTATACCTCCATAAAGCTGTTTAAAAATGTTTATCTATATTTGATATCTTCACTTTATGACTTCCTTCTCATGCTTCAACCCACTCCCAATAGAATCCATCTTTTATTACTCCAATAAAAAGGTACTTCATAAACTATTTCCCAATCCATGGATGCGATGTGAAAATTTTATCTCCTAGTTACTTGACCTGTAAGTAGGATTTGCTTCTGTCTTTGAGACTTGATTTTCCTTGACCCAAAAACTCCTCTGGTTTTCTTCTCATCTCTGCGGCAGTTCATTCTCTATCTTCTTTGCAGGTACGTATCCTTCTCCTCAGACATTAAATGTTGAAATTCTTCAAAATTCAGTTTTAGGCCATTATGTCCTCTCACTCTGGAACTCATAATATGATTTCACAGAAACACACAGCTTCAGTTACCAACTCCATCAAGTTTGGACATCTGTGTACCTGAGACCTCTAATCTGAATTCTGTAAATCCAGTTGCCTAATTAACATCTAAATCTGTTCATTTAAAATATACATAAAGCTAAATACTCATGGTCTCCCTAAACTGCTGAATCTCTCCTCCTTCATTTTCATTTGTCTTAGTGTGTAGTGACACCATTCACCCAGTTGTATAAACCAGGCACCTAACAATAATCCTTGAGTTCAACCTCTCGCATCAGCCACTATATCCTATCCATTATCAATCTTATCCATTTTACCTCCTAGATACTTCCTTAATCTATCTAATGTCCTCTATCTACTCATCGTTGTAAGTGGTAAATTAATGCATGAATATATATTTCCCTGATTGCTTTGCTTGGTACCTATAGTTTTTATGGCAGAAAAATTTATATTAAAAAAAATCCGTTCATCTTCCGTGTATCTTCCCTTCTGTTCCTCCATCCTTCTGTCCCCATTTCAAGCAAGTATACAGGACTCCCTAGAAACCTCTTCCTCAGGAAATATGCCATTTCTAAGCCTCAAGGTGTGAAGGAGGAGATTACAAGGCAGTTGGAGGATTAAAAGCCAGTGAGTACAACAAGCACTGCCTGACACTACCTTGTTACTGGATAGAGCCTTGGAGCTGCACCAACTCATTAGAGGGATGTAGTTGAGATAGATATAGGGAAGGCATGTAATAGACATGAGGTATCTATCTCATCAAATATTTCAGCATCCCAAACATTATAGAGGAGCATTTATAAATGGGACATAAAGGTACAGGTGTCCCGGTCTCAGAAGACCAGAAGGACCTCCACAACACTTTCATGTTACAGGGTTTTTATACCACTTTGGTTGTATAAGGTACCTCTAATAATGGCTGAGTCTAAATTCTCTACTTGCTCAGTTATTTAAAGAATTAAATTCATTTAAATCAAGTAAAGAAACAGTAGGTTTATAGCAGCTCATAACTGCTTACTTTTTTAAAAAAATTTATTTATTTATTATTTTTGGCTCTGTGTTAGGTCTTCGTTGCTGCACGCGAGCTTTCTCTAGTTGCGGAGAGTGGGGGCTACTCTTTGTTGCAGTGTGCGGGCTTCTCATCACGGTGGCTTCTCGTTGCGGAGCATGGGCTCTAGGTGCACGGGCTTCAGTAGTTGTGGCGCATGGGCTCTAGAGCGCAGGCTCAATAGTTGTGGCACACGGACTCTAGAGCGCAGGCTCAGTAGTTGCAGCACATGGGCTTAGTTGCTCCGCGGCATGTGGGATCCTCGGGAACCAGGGCTGGAACCCGTGTCCCCTGCATTGGCAGGTGGATTCTTAACCACTGCGCCACCAGGGAAGCCCCTTAACTGCTTACTTTATGTAGAAAAGCTGTCACCAATATATGGCAAGAACTTTGCTTGTATAATTTACACTAACTGGTATAATACACCTTCTACAAGAAAACTGAACAAGAATGAACTAGGGAGCAAAACATTTTTATCCTTTGAGCCATTCTGTTTTTAAGGGTTCTTGTAAGCTCTGATGTTTTATCTCTGAGAGAAAGAAAAAAAATTTTTTTAATTGGAAATTTAGAGATTTTTTTTTAAAACTTAAAATGGAAGATCTTGGTAGTAATTGAGTGTATAGTATTGTGTCATATGTTTTATTATTCATTTTATAGAACTAACTGCCCATGTGTTCCTATAATAGGGGAGGAAAAAATAACGGTTTTAGTCCCAGTATAGATATTGCGTGATAAAAGGAGAATGATGACCATCTCCATTTCCAAAGGGAGAACAGGAATTCAAAACATGCTATGCCATAAATCGTTTAATTCAGCATTTTAAAATATTTTGAGCATTTTGAACTCAATGTTTTGTAACTTCTAAAAAAGTATAATGTATATACATAATTTCCACACATTTAAAATGACTTGTTAAATTGTTAAGACCTGACTTCTTTCTCAAAATTAAGGTATGCTAGTCGTACCTGAGAATAGCCTCCAGAGGGCGACCAAGTGTCATCCCTGCAAACAACTGCATCAAAATTTAACATTGCTTCCAACAAAAGCAAGGACTTTCTAAAGTTAAAATTTGAAAAGCCAGTGATAATAGTTAATCCTTGAAAAAATACCATGACCCAAAGTCTGAATAGCTCTGCAAATATTGGTTGTTTCAGAAGGAGACCACCTCTAATTTGATGGTTTAGTAGAGCAAGGGCCTTTGAATCTAGACAAATCTCAGAAAGCTACTAGATCAGCAAAACTTGTCATCAGTTCACGCATGCTCTGATTTTCCTGCTCACTGAAGTCTACCTCTTCTAAGCACCTTGTATTAGCAGGGTTTGGCTCTTGCATTTCCACAGACGTAAGGCCTTAAATACAAGGGTCAGCTCTACAAATGGTTGATATATTACTTTGTAAATAGAGTTTCATCTATGGAATGGGATAAATATCTTCCTTATGTCTCATTGTTTTGTGAGTATTAAATTAGAGAAATATATGAAAACACTTGACACAATGACTGGTAGGTAAGCTTACTTTCTGCCCTTTTCTTTTGCCCTCCCTTTTTTTCTCCTTAAATTGAGAAAGATAGGATCTTATTATGTCATTCACTTCAATGTTTTAGTGCTATATCACTCTTCCATTACTTTTCCCCAAAGTATATTTTTTAAAATCTCACAGAAATAAAGTAGTGATTAGTTTAAATAATTGATATTTCTCAATCCCTAGACAGAAGTTTATCTAATAAAATTAGGTTTGTTAATCCTTGACTGATAATGACAAGAAAATAAAGAAGTATTTCTAATTGGGCAGTCCATCCAATTGGCTCTCACCATGTACCAATGGATTATTTTTTTTCTACTTATTTCATCTTTATTAAAGCTACAACACAGAGAACATTAGTTGAGTTTACTTTGTAACTGCCCTTTCTCATTATTCCTGACCTGTATCTAACTAGCAGACAGTTACTTTTGATTCTTCTGAGAAAGTTCCTAAAGCATTGCTTTTCTTTATAAAATAATCTTCCTGAAGATAATGCTAATTTTAACTACTGATCAAGATGGCCTTAATATGTCCCTCAGTTTGGCTAAACTTCAGACAGGATTTTTCTTTACCATAGGCCCCTAACCTCCCTTTTCTGAAAACATTTACTTTAAGAAGCTTGAAATTATAAATTCTTTCTCTGCCCCTTTGAGATGTAAATTTTCTCCTAGTCACTTGATAATTTTCCAACCCAGAAATGTCTTTCTCAAGGACCTGGGAGTCAGCTCTTTGAAATATAACCTTCAAGAAAGGTATTGCCCCTAGTTCCCAGTCTCTGTGGGGAGTATAGGAGCCTAACTTTGATAAGAGCCAAAGCAAACAGAGATGGTCTAATTATATTGACCAACCTCTTCCCCAGCATCCTCTACTATTTTTCCTACAGCTCATCCTGGCATCTAAAAACTTCCATGCCTTTTGTTTCAGCAGAACGGAGTTCAGTCTCTCTCCCCTATTACAGAATCATCTTGAGTAAAGTACTCCTTGCCTGTTTAACCATCCGGTGCAATTTTTCTTTGACATCACTCCATCGCATACTCCAAACTGCCTACCACTTTCAGATTAATCTTATAAAACTTTGTGTATGTGCTGCTGAAGTGAGCACAATCTTTATAGAACTTTGAATCACTCCCTATTTCCTGTGGCATGAAGCCCACCATTCAAACTTCTCCACAGTCTTATACCTTCCAAACTCATTAGTGTTATCTCCCAATTCCTGAATTCTCTCCTCCAATAATATTAGTACATTTTCTTCCTAAACGTGGCTAACATTTCCCCATTTTGAGATTTCATGTGTCTTCTAATTTTTTTAATATTTGGAAATTTTATTATACTGTATTTGCCCATAACAAATAAAATAGAAATTGTTTCAAGTCTTTGCAAATAAATTTAATACAGGGTATTAAGAACACCAGTGATGAAACTTCTGAGAAGTAAAGAAGGGCCACCTAGATAATGGAGTGATTAGTAGGAACAGGAATTTACTTGTACCCCTATGCTGGAAAGGCAAAGTTAAGGAGAGGGTTGTAAAGGCGTCCAGGGCCAGGTTAAATGATCATCAATGTCAGACCATACCAGTTCTGTCTCATTGGAGTTGGAGCCGTGGAAGTTACACAGTTGCTGCTGGAGAATCTTCACAAAGTAGAGGAAGAAAGGGAGAAATCTCATAGCTTATCCCTAAACTCCCATATACCATCAGTTGCTTCTCTTTGGCTGCGCCTGATCAGAAGTAAGCTGCCTGTATGAGTCTGCTATCATGTGATAGAAAACAGATTCAAGAAGGAACAATGACTAAATTCAAGAAAAAGCAGTCCCAAACTAGTATTTTTGCTTGAATGTTGTGCAACAGTCTGTTTTCTGTATTTTTTCTAACTTTATTGAGATGTAATTGACATATAGCATTGTGTAAGTTTAAGGTGTACAACCTGTTGGTATGTTACATGTTGTGAAATGATTACCACAGCGGAGCTAGTTAACACACCTCTGTTACCTCGCATAAATACTATTTTTTTTGGTGAGAACATTTAAGATCTCTCTTAGCAACTTTCAAGTATATAATACAGTTCTGTTAACTGCAATCACCATGCTGTAGATTAGATTCCCAGAAATTCATGTGCTAACTGGATATTTTACCCTTTGGTCAACATCTCCCCATTTCCCCCAACCCCAACCCCTAGCAACAACCATTCTATTGTCTGTTTCTCTGGGTTTGGCTGTTTTAGAGTCTACAATTTAGTTACATCATACAGTATTTATTTTTCTCTCTCTGACTTATTTCACTCATCATAATGCCCCAAGGATCCATAAATGTTGTTGCAAGTGTCAGGATTTTCTTCTTTTTCATGGCTGAATAATATTCCATCTATGTACCTACCACATCTTCTATATCCATTTATCCATGTATGGACACTTTGGTTGTTTCCATCTCTCGGCAATTGTGAATAATGCTGCAATGAACGTGCGAGTGCAGATATCTCTTTGAAATAGTGATTTCATTTTCTTTGGACATATATATACCCAAAGCAGGATTGCTAATGTATGGTAGTTTTCTTTTTAATTTTTTGAGGAGACTCCATATTGTTTACCATAGCGGCTGTACCAATTTACATTCCCACCAACAGTGCACAAGGGTTTCCTTTTCTGCATCCTTGTCAACATTTGTTACCTCTTAGTCTCTTTGAGGTGATATCTCGTTGTAGTTTTGATTTGCATTTCCCTGGTGGTTAGTGATGTAGAGCATCTTTTCATGAACCTGTTGGTGATCTGGATGTCTTCATTGGAAAATTTTTTATTCAGTTCTTCTGCCCAAATTTTAATTGAATTGTTTGAAAATCTATATCTATCTCTATATCTATATATAGAGATAGATATAGATATAGCCATTGTATGAGTTCCTTATATATTTTGGATATTAACACCTTATCACGTACATGATTTGCAAATATTTTCTCCCATTCTGTAGCTTGCCCTTTCATTTTGTTGATTGTTTATTTTTCTGTGTAGAAGCTTTTTAGGTTGATGTTATATAACAAGTTGTATAACAAGTTGTATTTCTCTTGGTGATTTTAAGATTCCCTTGTTATCTTTAACGTTGACATTTTAATTTTAATATTTCTTGGTATGGATCTCTTTAGGTTGATCTGCTTTGGAGCTCTCTGGGCTTCCTGTATCTGGATGTCTGTTTCTTTCCCCAGGTTAGGAAAAGTTTTCAGATATTATTTCTACAAATGTTTTCTGCCCCCTTTTCTCTTCTCCTTCTGGAGTTCCTATAAGGTGAATTTTATTCCATTTGATGTGCCATAAATCCCTTAAGCTATATTCATTATTTTCATTCTTTTTTCTTCCTTATTCTCTGATTGGATGAGTTCCTCTGACCTGTCTTTGAGTTCACCTATTCTTTCTTGTGCTTCATCTACTGTATTTCTAAGTTCAGTTATTGCATTCTCCAGTTCCGTGACTTCTATTTGGAACTTTCTTATATCTTCTGTTTCTTCGTTGAAGTTCTCACTGTTTTCATCCATTTTCCTTCTGAGTTCAGTGAGCATTTTTATGACCATAACTTTGAACTCTTTATCAAATAAATTACTTATGTTCATTTCATTAAGATTTTTTTCCTGAGGTTTTATTTTGTTCTTTTTTTGGAGTATAGTCCTCCCTTTCTTCATTTTGCTTGACTCTCTGTGTTGGTTTCTATGCATTAAGTGAAATAGCCACATCTCCCAGTCTTGAAGAGCTGTGTGATAGATGAACCTTGTCATTTAACCCCGTCTACTCTTGGTTGCCTCTCAAACCTTTGTGATTGTCTAAGCAGTTTATTTTTAATAGACCTGGCACACCATCCCAGCAGTTGAGGGTGTGCCAAGACAAATGAGCAACCCAAAGTGGAGGATCTCAGGCAGCACCTAGATTCAGGTTGATAGGAAGCCAGAAAACTTGGTAACAGCTTTTTTTTTTTTTTTTTTTTTTTTTTTCTGTACGCGGGCCTCTCACTGCTGTGGCCTCTCCCGTTGCGGAGCACAGGCTCCGGACACACAGGCTCCACGGCCATGGCTCGTGGGCCCAGCCGCTGCGCGGCATGTGGGATCTTCCGGGATAGGGGCACGAACCCGTGTCCCCTGCATCGGCAGGCGGACTCTTAACCACTGCGCCACCAGGGAAGCCCGGTAACAGCTTTTAAAGAATGCAAATGTATTTAGTCTTGTGAGATTGCAAGTGGAAGCCCTGCTGCGCCCCAGAAGCAAGCAATCTGAAGGTGTTCCCTAGGGAGCAGTCACAAGAAAACAGTGCTTCAGATAAGTGTACAAGCTCCATTCTGGGAGATACCAGTGGACTGTAGTAAGGCAGAGTGAGGGTGGAGAGATGGCACCCCCAGCCTACCTTCCCCGAGAGCACATCCATAGCCTCTAGATGTGTGCTGAACCTGAAGCCTGCTCTTAAGTCTTGTCCCTACTAGCAAATAGGCCTTTTTCATGTAAAGGCTGGGGCTGTGTCTCAGTCTGATGTGTAGTGGTACATCCTGGGGGTGGTATCCTGCCAAGAACTGTCTCTCCAATTGTTACAGTCCCATGGGACCCAGAAAAGAAATCCCTCCTGGCCTCCAGAGCCAGGTGATCAAGGAGCATCCCCTGAGTGGAGGCCACAAAAATGGGATCTCCTGTCTTGGAGATTCTGGCTCTCTGGAGCACATCAGAAGGAAAGTGTGAAGATGATGCTTACTGGCTGAGTGAGGCGGTGGGAAGAGTGCAAAGATGACACCATTTGAATAAAGGGAAAGAGGGAAAAGAAAAGAAGAAAAAAAAATATATATATAGCAAGACAGAGGAAGAGCAGGGAAGAAGGAGCCAGCTGGCTGGAGCACAAAGGTGTCACCTGCAGGAAAGGAAAAAGGGGAAAAAGGATGGCACCTTTCAGTTTTATCAAGGCAGAGAGAGAGCAGGAAGATGGCACCCGCCAGCCTCTGTCCCTGGGGAGTATTCCAGCAGGCCCCTGTTCCTCAGATTAATGCTTTAAAATTGGGAAGTGAGTCTCTTTCCCAAAAAGTCAGAGTGCTTTTCAAAGGGCTGCTTCTACACTTGGCCCTGGGACAGGTGAGTCTGTGCACAGGCCCTTTAAGAGCTGTTCCTCAGTTCACCACAGCCCTGTGGGTCTCATGGGATGTGCCTTGTTGGTCTTCAAAGTCAGATGTTTTGAGGGTGTATCTCTCAGGTGCCAGCCTTAAAATTTGGAGTGCCCAATGTGGGGTCCATACCCTTCACCTCTCAGGAAGAAGCTCCAGGTTTTGAGTTCCTTCCTAATTGTGTGTCTCCACACCAAGGATGGGGTTTATGGCAAAATTGTGTCTCAGCCTTTCCGACCTGTTTTGATGTGGTTTCCCTCTGGTTTTCCTGATGTGAAGGGGTTGCTCCACCATCTTTTAGTTTTCTTCAGAGGAAATTTTTCCATATGTAGCTGTAGCTTTGGTGTGTTTGTGGGAGGAGGTGGGTTCAGGATCTTCCTATGTTGCCATCTTGAACTGGAACCTATTTAATATGTTTTAAATTTTGGTTTTCAGTCGTTCAGTTTGTTACTAGTATATGGAAATCTGATCAATGTTGTGTATTAATGTTTATGTATTGATTTTATATTCTGAGATCCTGCTAAAGCAAGCTATTATAATTTATTATGAGTCTACTTATACCTTCCTTGGAATTTTCTATGTAGACAGTTATGTCATCTGTAAAGAATGACAGTTATATTTCTTCTTTTCTAATATGTATGCCTCTTTTTTCCTTTTCTTGCTGTACTACACGAACTAGAATCTAAAGTACTAAGTTGAAAACTAAGATAAGAGTGGACCTTCTAACCTTGTTTTTGAACTCAGGGGAAAGCATTCATTCTTTCACCATTTCATGTGATGTTAGAAGTAGGTTTTCTGTAGAGGTTCTTTATTAGGTTGAGGTAGTGACCTTCTATTCCTAGTTTCCTGAGCACTTTTAATATGAAGGGGCGTTGAATCTCGTTCAGTGCCTGTTCTGTGTTAACTGGTGTAACAGTACGTGTCTCCTCTTTAGACTCAATCTGGTAGATTACACTGGTGAGTGTTTACCATTGAACAAGGCTTGCATCCCTGGAATAAACGCCACTTGGTCATAGTCTGTTATTCATGTGGATGCTGATGGTAGGTATTCTTGTGGATTCCTTCTAGTAGGGTAAATTCTGGTTCCCCCAAAACGTCCGTGTTTAACCCCTCCTATGACAATATGTGCACGTTACCTTGTATGGAAAAATGGACTTTGCAGCTGTGACTAAGTAAAAAATCTTGAGATGAAGAGATTATCCTAAATTTTCTGGGTGGGCTATATATAAACACAAAGAGCTGTGTAGGAGGGACACAGGAAGAGTCAGAGTTGGAGAGACCATGTGATGAGGGAAGCAGAGATTAAAGTGATGCACTTTGAAGATGGAAGAAGGGACTAATTCCAAGGAATGCAGGCAGCCTCTAGAAGACAGAAAGGGAGAGGAAACAGATTCTCCTGTAGGGCTTCAAAAGGAACAAGCCCTGAGACACCTTGCCTAATATCAGACTACTAAGCTGCAAAAACTTTCTTTCACAAAGGGTCAAGGAGGGCTGGGAGCACATACGTGCTGCCCACCTGGACAGAGGGGGACCTGTGAGGCTGACCTACAGATTCTGTGGAGGTGGAGAGACATGAGCCCCTTTCTTCTCCAAGCTCTTTGCAGGGTCCAGCAGAGAGTCATGCCACCTGTGGAAGCCTGCGGCCCCAGTTTTGCATGCTGGTGGTGTAGGGGTCATGTTCAGGGAATCTCTGTTGTCCTAACACCTGCCTGGGTCCTGGGGAAGGAATCAGAAGTCAGAAGCAGGAGAAGAGCCTTTGGCCAGCACGGAAGGGGGGGTGAGGCCCAGGGCAGGTCCATAAAAGATCAGAGCATCTCAGTGCTTTAGGAGGAAGGGGCTTCAGAGGTGGGCCAGCACAGGCTGTGACAGAGGCTAAGCGGACTGGGAGGGGAGGCACTTCTGGGAGACAGCGGGGGTCTACTCCCTGCCCCTCATTGTTTGCTCATCTCACTCTAATGAGGGGGTCATTTCCCCTGCTCTGATGATTCGAAGCCTCTGCCGACACCCACAGGACGGTGACTGAGGCCTCCACACTCCTCAGCATGGATCCCAGCTCCCACTCAGATCTGGGGCCACAGACACCTCTCCCACCCCCTGCCGCCCCTGTGAGCAAGCTGTTCTTGTGAAACGTGGTCATAGTTTGTTAGGAGGACCTGTTTCCTATGGGGATACAAACCAGTGTTGATACCAGTACACACACACGTCCAGCCATGGGTGCAAAGGGAAGGGACAGTAGCTCTGGGGTGTCTCTGCAGACCCGGAGGCCCCGGACGCCAGTCCCCACGGCCACAGCCACATGGGTCCTCCTCCCTCAGTTGAACGAGATGCTGCTGCACAGAAATCCCACAAGTTCCACAAAGGGGCCCGACTGTCCTTTCCCTTATACACACCTTTAACGGGTGCCCCATGAATCTCCCCACACCCATTCCCCTTGTTGCATCCTCATTGGGATAAAGAGGTAGCTGCCTCCACCACTCTCCACATTGCAATAATCCCAGTGGAACTAGAGGATGCTCCCGCTACGATGAGGCAGACAGTCCCGTCCCCATGGCCAAGACTTTTCGTCTCTGGTCAGGCCACCCACACAGGAAACCCTGGATGAGCGGAGGGTCATCCCAGCGCCGTCGTCTGGCCACATGAGGAAAGCAGAGAGAAGCTCCATAATGACAAGGGCCGTCTCCAGGCTCCATCCTAGAAACTGGTGAGTGTCCAGAGGGCTGAAAGGCACAAGAGCAGCTCTGCCTCCCCAGAAGGTTCAGGGATGCAGAAGACGGTACAGATGCCTCAGAAGGGCCCTAGCCAAGCAGGCGTTAGAGAAGGGGCTGATGAGGGGGTCCCTGGGGAAAGTGAGAGCTGTGCGTTCCCAGGGGCAGCCTGAGGAGTCCTTGTCTATGTGGAGGAAAGGTGTGGCCACCTGTAGACCCAGAGCTCCTGTGACCTCCCTCATCCTTCCTTCCTCTCAGGATCGCTCTCTGTGGAGCAGCTCAACACCAACAAGATGACAGTGGCCTGAGAGCATTTCCCACGAAAACGATCTTTGTTCACAATTTACATACATCACTCCAAAGGTCCTCCTCCCACACCCACCTCCCCCACCTCCCTAACACCCCCACAATCCCGCTCCCCCTCCCCACCCTGGTGATCCTGCCCCCCTCCCTTCCCCCCACATCATCCAGGATCAGCACTGGGAGGAGGAGGAGCCCCTAGGCTCCCCAGGGGGCTGCCCTGGGGCCTCGCCCTGGAGGGCCGGCCCAGCTGTTCCCTACTGGCTGCAGTGCTTCTTCCTCCTCTTCCCACACTTCTTTGTGTCAAACGGGTCACGCTTTCTCTTTCTCAGCTGTGAGGGGCGAGCCAGCCCCAGAGCCAAGGCTGGCCTCCCAGAGACGCCGAGGCCAGCCCCGGGGATGGGCAGCTTCTCAGCAGCGGCTGGGCGTCCACACAGAGCCCGCTTCCTCAACTTGGGAGCGGCTGGTGGAGCTGGGCTGAGGCCTCTTCTCTGAGAGGAGGGGGACTGGGGAACACTCTGGGCCCCCCAACCTCCAGAGGAAGCCAGGGCTGAGACATGTGCAGGACTGAGGGACATCCCGAAAGGCACCAGTATATGCTGAGAGTCTACGATGAAGACGCTTTGGAGCACCTCCTCGTTCTCACTGGACCCGTCCCTGGGCACTCGGGCCTCCCGAAGAGGAGAGGCCTTTCTGAGAACAGACGCATCCCTGGATCTCAGTAGAGGGCCGGTGCGCCTTTGACCCTGGGGAGGGGAGAGCCGTACGGGCCGGAATATAGAGAACTCCTGACGTCCTCCAGAGGGAACAAAGACTTTGGGCCTGCACAGGGCACTGTCTGTTTGGATGAGCCTATGAAGAGCCTCAGAATCAATCTCTGGTGGGCAGGCTTCATCACTGACCCCTAGATGGGGGTCTTGGTCGTGCCTCTGGGCACCTTGGCCGGCGTTGGACGCAGAAGGACTTGAGGCCATTCCGGGTGCACTGTGACTCGGGGCTGCCCGCACACTGTCGTCCTCTTTCAAGGCCAGGAGTCGTTTCTGCACCAGCTGGTAGGAGGGAGGAGGACAGTGACGGCTCCACACACACGTGTGAGAGGAGGAGCACTGGGCAGTGGGACAATGGCCCTGGGGGGGAGGAGGGGACGGGCGACCCCAGGACTCGAATCCAAATACAGACACTGTGGCAGTCCTGCCATCCTCCTGCAACTGATTCCGAGCTTTGTGACCTTCCCTCCCCTCCCGGCTCCCCATCCTCTCCTTCCTTTCACCCTGCACTGCACCCACCCCAGAACGGGCCCTTCCCCATGCCAGGTGTCCCAGGCAGGGGAGGGATGGACAGCGCTATGTGGCCCTCCTGTTCTGGGGCCCTACCTCTCCCCTGTTCACTGGGGTCCCTCTGTGCCCTGGTCTTCCTGAGTGTCCCTTGTGTCCCCTGTTCTACCGGGGATCCCTCCCTCCTCTGGCTCCCCTGGGTCATCTGGGTTCCCCTGTCCTCTGGATCACCTGGGGTCCCCCTCCCGTGGGGTCCCCTGGCTCCCTGAGTGTCCCTCTCCCTCCCCTGTCTCACTTCTTCGGGGGTGAGCCCTTCCTCCTGCTCCAGCTCCTTCTCTAGGGCCAAGAGATCCAGCTGTGGGTCTGGGGAAAGCAAATCTGCCAGGAATCCAGGGTGAATGACTGCCTCCACCTAGAACAGAAAGAAGAGGCTGTGAGCATCCTCAGCCAGGAGTGGCCTGTGAGACAAGAAGGCCAGGAGGGAAAGTGAAAAGCAGAGACCCACCCCACTCTCCTCCACAAGGCGGGGATGGTCAGTGCGCACACACACACACACACGCAAACATGCACATACACAGTCACACACAAAAGAGCACATATACAGAGGCACAAACAGACACAAAGGCATACACACAGATAGACACAAACATGTACACACAAACATCTGCGTAAACCTCCCCTAACACCAGGCTCAGGAACAAGGAGCTGAGCTTAAGTCCCAACGGCCTGAGCAGAACCCAGATCTTGGGTGCTGAGAGTTCCATGCCCTGGCATCTTGCAGACCCCAGTCTCCAGGCCTAGCCTACTTTGGTGACAAAGTCCTCCTGGGAACACAGCTTGTCGATGTAGCTTAAGAGATCCGGGTCCGAGTAGGTGCCGTCCTCTTCCTGCTGCAGCTCATTTCCGTCCTCTCCCCATTCTGCATCTGAGTCGCCTGTGGCTGAGTGGACGGGCCCCACCAGCACCTCCATGATGTCCATATACTCCCTCACAGCCTCAGGTGGAATGTCCTCGGGTGCCTTGGGCTCCGGGGGTCGCTGGGACCCGTGTGGCTTCGGGCGGGAGGGCTGGGCCCTGGGGCCGGACATCCTGGGAGCACAGGCTGCGGCAGAGCAGGAGGAAGGGAAGGAAGGTGAGGGGCTCCCGGTCCACCTCCTGACCACTGAGCGCACGCTGGTGAGGGCACTGTTGGGGGACATTGATGTGGGTGTGGGGGGGTCAGGACCACCTGGAGCTTCATGCACAGTTGGAGGGGGGAGGTAAGGGGGCATCTAAGAGAGTCACATATAAGGAAGTGGGGAACCTCCAATTTTCCAGGGGTGTCCCCATCAAGCTCACTTCTTAGGCAGACTTTGTGTGCAGTCCTTTGACAGGGAGGCGTGAGAGAAGTTACAAGATTGACCAAGTCAATACCCCGTAGTAACAAAGGGCATCTGAGACCCCACCCCCCACCCCCCCGCCTCGGTGGCTGTTTTGCTTGAAAGACCAATGCCCCTGTCTTGAAGGAAAATGATCCACATGGGAAGAGTGGCCAACCCTGGGCCCCTGTTACCTGTGCGTTCAACTCCAGTGGGAACCTGGGTGGCTGGCTGAAGGCCCACTTTCGGGGCTGGGGGCCCCCGAGGATCCAGCTTCGGTGGGGCTGGAGGAGGCAGGCCCTGCGCGCACTGCATCCACCGCAACTGCTGGATCTGCATCTCCTCCTCTGCCTCAAATTGCATGAACCTGGGGTGTGACGGAGGCACAGGCCATCCTGAGAAAATGGCCTGGGTTCTGGAGCCCAACAAAGGCAGCCAAGAATGAGGGATTGGGAGAGGATGTGCCTTGGGGCTGACAAGGCCCTGTGAGGTGCTGTCCACAGCAGAGAGCTGCTCCTGGAACTGATACAAGATCTGGGACCCTTCCTGCCTCACCAGCACTGGAGAGCATTCAACAGCATAGAGCCAGGTCGCTGCACTGAACCAGGTCAACGGGACACGTGGCTGACCCAGGGGGCACCCTCCCCATGCCCCCCATCCAGAGCCACATGAAGGGCTGACAGCCAGAGGCTGGAACAGGCATGTGTTCCCCACAGGGGTCCTTGCCCAAATCCAGGACCCTGGGTTGGGACTGAGAGTTCTGGAACGTAGACCTGGAGACAGGGCTCAGGAGAGGCTGGACGATGTGGATGCTGAACTTAGAGGACAGGCCTTCCTTTCCTCTGAGAGGTGCTTGTTTGTTTGGTTTTGTTTCTTAAACCAAGGGGATTACCGTGGAGCAAACACTGGAAGGGCCAGAGACCCTTGGGCTGATGACAGCTGGCTTCCCCAGCCTCATGAGGGATGCCAGGGTACCCACTCAGGCCACTTTTCGTGAGGAGAGGGGGTCCCAAATCTATGTCAGTGGCCGCCAGCCAGCCACCACTAAGGAAGCAGCAGGCTGGCGGGTGGAGCTCTTTCCCCAGCCCAGCCCATATGGCCGGAGTTGGACCCCTACTGGACTCACAGCTTCACCCTGCCCCGTCCTGAGACCTTCATGTGAGGGCAAGGGTAGGTCAAACTCAGGGGAGGGCAGAGCTCGTGGTGGAGGAAGGACAGAAGACCCAAACTCTCAAGGTGAGGGAGGGGTTTCTGGAGGACTGTAGGGCCTCTGGGCTGTGGGCCCCCCGTTCCGAGCGACAGCCCTTCTCCTTTGTCCTCTCTGATGAGCACCCCCACGGCCAGACCCTGCCCTCACCCACTCGCCTCACCCTCCACGCAGCCCCTGGGCCTAGGACGCTGACTCACTTTTGCGCCATCTCGTAGTAGATCATCCGGTCAGAGTTGCTAATGTGCTGCCATTCCTGCACGGCCCTGCACAGTCCCTCCTCCAGTGTCATGGTGGGCTTCAGGCGGGCCAGGGATCGAAGCGCTGGGCTGTAAGCACTCGGGGTCAGTCTCTGTGCCCAGCCCAGCCCCCACCTGCCTGACCCCACCCACCAATGTGGACCACACATCACTCAACACAGCATGACTGAGCAACAGGAGAGTGAGAGGCAGGTGTCTGGGAGAGCAGAGACAAGCCTTCCCGGCTACGGCTGTCACCGCCTCACACTCACTCGAGGATGACCATCCACTCCCAGGCTAGAGCTGGGACACTGTGCCTTGGGGAGCTCTTTTCCTCTTCAAGGCTGCCTTTTCATAATAAAAATCACCATCATCAGTGAGGCGTGGCATGTGCCAGGCAATCTGCTCACACTTCATAGATTAGCCCAAGGAGTCTTCTGCACGGTCCTCTGAAGGTGAAGTGTGATTGTCCCCTTTTTACGAGGGACCGCAGGTTTAGGATGGAAATGCCTGCCAGGCTCACAACTCTAGTGGGAGAGAGCCCATGCCCTTAGGAGAGCTCTACCATCACCCTGTTCCTAGTGGAATTCTCCACATCAACAAAGTCGAGGCGTGCATGAAGCGCTCTCCTGGGCCCCGCGCTCCTCCCCCTTCTCCGAAGTGACCTCCCCCGGCCACGTACACTCAAGTGCTGTATGAAAGGAGACGTCAGCACAGGAGAGTGTGGCATCCACTCCTTGGCTCCTCAACTTACACCACGACCCTCTCTGACTGCAAGTCTTGAGGCCATATTACCAGGAGAATCATGGAAGAGCAAGCTGGCTAGACTCACAGGGGGGTGGGGTCAGTTGAGATAAGGCACATTTCAGTCATGATGTCGTGGACTAGCAGGCTCGCCCGTATGACTGACAGTGTGCCTTTTCGTGGCGTGGACATCGCCCTCACACCTCGCTTCCAGTATCCCTAGAAACCTAACCTGCGAGTCCATCCCCAGTTCCTCTTTATCTAAGAGCTCCGATAAGCTCATGACCCCCTGAGCGTTCACTCACATGAGAAAGCAGGAAAGAGCTTCTGCATCAGGACTCTGGGGAAGGTGTCTCCGGGCCAGTGGCTTGAGGCGCTGCCACCGTCGGAAGTTACTGTACACGCTCTGGTGGTTAGAGCAGTCCTCCTGCGAGGCATAGGGCTGGTTGGTGTCCAGGCTGCCCTCCCTGGAAGTGCCACGTGGCCATGGCCCAGAGTTCACTGGGCGAATGTTAGGGGCCATCTGGGCAGCTGGTGGTGGAGCTTGAGGAGGAAAGCCTGGGGTCCAGCCTCCCTTGCCAGCCTGAGTAACTCCAACAGCTGGAGCAGTCACAATGGTCTCCATCGCAGGGGTTGCTAAGAATATGGGTGCAGGACATGCAGCACTCCCGCTGAGGGCCCCTGGAGCGCTCCAGTTGAGGGGGCCCTGAGGAACGATAAAGGTCTGAGCCGGGGGGGTCTGCACTGGCCTCCCTTGTGACCTGACTTGTACAGTGAAGTTGCAAGCCCCAGGGGCACTGGGGCCACAGCCACCATTAGCCACCAAAGGCATCCTGGGGAAAGCTGGCAGCCACAGGCTGCTGCCAGGAGGGAATGCGGGGGTGATGAGAGGTGGCAGGTGCTGCTCCCAGGGTGGCCAGTGCTGGGCGCCAGGAATGGGTGGAGGAAAGGACACTGCCATGAAAGTAGACAAGGAGGCACCGGGGTTCATGGTGACATCCGTTCCCAGCACTGCAGATGCTGTTGAGGCAAAGGAAAGGAGTGAATGGAGGAGGAGAATGGGCAAGTGGGACTGAGGCTTTCTGCGGCATCAGAGTGTAAATCTCCACAGATGAGAGACTCTTGGACAAGGGAAACTGCAGCGTGCAAATGTCTTCAAGTGATTTTCATGCCCTGACCTCCAGTTGAGAATTATTCCACTGGTGACCCCACGCCCATCCACCAAGCTCCCTGACCCCTGCCTGCCGAGAAGAAATTGCCTCAGCAAGCACTCACTTGGAGAGCCTCCCTAAGGCACACCCTGGCACCTAAGCCTCACAGGCTGTCTCCCAAGACCTGGAGCTGTGTGGACATCTGCTCTGTGAGAAATGCCCCTCAGCCGGCGTACTAGCAGGTGGGGCCTTCTGCAAGGTAAGTTCTAGGCCCCCAAAGGCCCTTTGTGGACAGGCACTGTGTAAAATATTAGGGCCCCACCTCCTCCTCAGTCCTCCTTTTCCTGATGCTCAGTATAAATCCCCTCTTTCTTTCCTAGCCTCACAAAACAAAACAAAATGCTGGAAAATATCTCTAATGGAATCCTGATACAAACCCATGACACTGGCCCAGAAAGGACCTGCATCTCAGAACAACCCACAGCAGATACGTAACATGGGCCAGGTCCTGCCACCCCTTCCCCAGTGCCCAGAGTCACTGTCATCAGTCAGGAGTTCTGTTCCTAGGGGCTTGGGGTGGTCTGAGAAGTAGGCGCGTGTCCCTTAGATTCTGTCATTTCACAGCCAGTGATGGCTGCAGAGGATTAAACAAGGGCCAGGGAATTGTCATGTTACATTGGTCGTGGGAGTATAGACTGCCTGTGGTCCTTCCCCTTCCAGCTCCCAATAACGGAGAGACAATCTGAGATGCAGGCATAAGCCAGATGCCATGGCGATCAAGTTGTCTGAAACACATCCCTGTTCAGGAGAACAAGGTACACACCACGGTGCACCTAACTCACCAGAACAGATGTCATAGGACGTTTAATAGTAACACAGAAGATCATCTTCCTGATCCTGGGCTACACTCCTTCCCCCTTTAAAAGAGGAAGCAGGCTTCATAGACATTCCACCCGAAACAACCCCACTCCACATCTGTTCCCTGTCCATGAAGGAGTGACCTGAAATAGGAACAAACTCTTCCTCTCAAGGCAGCCTGAGGGTCCACCATGAGATACTGGACAAGATGAAGTAGGTCTGAAGTACTGCCATTCCACAAAAGGAAGAACAATTCAGAGCAACTCAGGAACCTGAGCCCTCTCTTGGCTGAAGTTACTCGTAATGGTTGCCCATCCCCTGTTGAATCCAAGGCAACAGTTACCTGAACTGACAAGTGAGCTCTGGGCTGGGAGGAGTGGACGAGGTGTGGGCTGCGGCAGTTAGAGTAACCCCCTGCCTAGCTCTCGGAGAGGACACTTCACTGCAGGTGTGGCCACACACAGCCCCATTGAATAGTTTTCTCACCAAGACCATCTCTCCCCACGGCCCCCTGAGATACAGTATGCTCCTGTTCAAACCCCTTTGAAAGATATGGTGAGGCAAGCTTCAGGTGCCTGAGGAACACAATACAGCTCTAGGCTTTCCTCATGACCCTCCCTGTGTCACCACCAGGATATCACACACATCCTTACACACACGTTTCAAAGTGGCTTGTCTCCCTTCTAGAAAGAATCAGACTGTCTGCTGCCATCCTTTCTCCATAGCCAGGGCAATTCCTCTGGATCCACCTCCAACGACCCCTCCTCCCCAGGGCAGTCTCAGGTTTCTTCAGGCTCCCCAGTCTCCCCAGGTGAAATGTCCTTGTGCGTCCAGTGCTCTCTTCTCCCTCTACTTCAGTCCAACTAGGTGCCCACAGTTAAGTGTAACATGTGAACCTGAAGGATGTGAGGATGGCAGGGTCTCTGAGAACACACCCCCAGCCTATAGGCTTACCTCCTATTGAAGCCATCCTGCAGGCTTGGGCACGGACTACTGCTGCCTGGTAGCCTCAATGAGAAAAGTCAAGACCAGGAGCCAGAGAGCGACCTGCTTCAGCAAACGCTCGGGATCCAAGTCAACGAGGGACACGTTTGAAAGTAAACCGGAAAATGCGGGCTGAACCGTTCTGCGGTGGGGGAGGGGCAGAGGGCACGTGGGTCGGGGTGGGGTGGCGTGCGCTGGGGGGACATTCCACGAGGGCTCTGGCAGGTAGGCAAGAACCGGAAGTTCCTTCCACCTCCCACAGTGGCAGCACAATTGGCGTGTGCCTCTTTAGGCAGTTTATAAACTGTTGTTTTGATTCACGGCACCGAGGTTGAGCATGACAGTCCCTTCCTTTCACGTCTTTATCCATCAACCTAGGTTTTTGTTTTTTGTTTTTTTTTTTGCGGTACGCGGGCCTCTCACTGTTGTGGCCTCTCCCGTTGCGGAGCACAGGCTCCGGGCGCGCAGGCTCAGCGGCCATGGCTCACGGTCCCAGCTGCTCCGCGGCATGGGGGATCTTCCCAGACCGGGGCACGAACCCGTGTCCCCTGCATCGGCAGGCGGACTCTCAACCACTGCGCCACCAGGGAAGCCCTGGAGCTTTTATAATGAAGGAAAACTTGTATGATTTGCAACCAATAACTTCATACTAGAGGAATGGTGAGGCAAAATATTGTACCCAGGCACTCGAGAAAGGCAGGCTTCCTTGTTGCTTCCTCCCTTTGTTCAGTCATTCAACCAATTATTTACAAGATTCTCACTCATAATTCTGATACAGTATTTGAAGGACTCTTCTCAAGGCCACTGATACAAAAATTGCACTGTGCAAAAATTAGCCAGTCCCAATACTGCAATCACTTTTGTAATACTTCAAAATCCTACACCCCACAGACAGAGATAATCAAATTAGCCCAAATGTAACTTGGGAAGACCAGTCACAGAAGGGAGTATCTAAAAGTCCTTTGGATCATGATCTCTGACTATTCCTGCACAGAAGGTGGGGGCGGGCATTGACTACTGAGAAAAAACATCTCTGGACATGCATCACAAGCCTCAGAAGACAGTTCATCTTCCACTCAATCATGAAACATTAAAGAAACAAAGAGATACCATGTTTGTGTCTTGTGGAGTTTTCAAGTCTGCACTTGGAGGCGCTTAGTGCTGTTACATGTGAGGGGTCTTCAGAGGCATCCTGTTGAGTGAGAAATGCTCTAATCTTGCATTTGACCAGAAAGCGGATCTGATGATTGAAGTTTCTTTGGGAAGTATTACAAAGTCAGGTCAGTAAGTTGATCCTGCTACTATTTTTGTTGTTGTTGTTTTATTGTCAACTGAAATTCTGCAAGATATTATAAAAAAGGAGGGAGGGAAAATAAAATTGTTCCCATACTACCTGTTGAAATTGGCCCAGATTGTCAACTCTTTCTCAAAATTATTTTTAAAAAAGCCCCAAAACCGTACAAAGGAAACACCTGTGAACACGGAGAAAAAATATTCTAGTAGAGTAAATGCGTTGGAAAAACTCTAGGAACGGAGTCAGGAGACAGTATCTTAAGAGTGTTTCCCAGGTCTGAAATTCTTTGCTAGCATTGTTCTTTAACGGAAACTTCAGGTGTGCTAGGAAAAAGGACCTACTGTTTTTTTTTTTTGTTTTTTTTTTTTTTTTTTTTTTTTGGCTGTATGTGGGCCTCTCACTGTTGTGGCCTCTCCCCTTGCGGAGCACAGGCTCCGGACGCCAGGCTCAGCGGCCATGGCTCACGGGCCCAGCCGCTCCACAGCATGTGGGATCCTCCCGAACCGGGGCACGAACCCGCGTCCCCTGCATCGGCAGGCGGACTCCCAACCACTGCGCCACCAGGGAAGCCCGGACCTACTGTTTTTTGAAAGGCATTAACAAGAACCAAGGAACGGCAGTCCAAAGGGCATGAAAGTACTTGCCCCAATTTGAGGCCACTGTGCTTACAGCGGAGCTCTCCAGAACTCTTTGTAGCTAAGTGCATGGGTTTCACGAGTGCAATATAAAACTCACGAGTGCACATTTCACAAGAGCTGGTTTTAAGAAGAGACCGTCTTTAAGAGGTTCCCAGCGAGGAGCGTCGCCAGAGAAGTTCCGCAGCTTGCCCGACCCTCCATTTCTGTCCTCTCCTGCAGAGACCTCCTAGGCCCGCGCACCCCGCGCCTGCACGCCCGCGCACGCCTGTGCACGCCCACTGGGGCGGGTCTCTCGGGCACGGCGGACCGCCGTCCTCCAACAGCTCCCGGCGTCTGCTGGGGCAGTTTGCTCCGGAAGACAGGAGCGCATGCGCGAGCGCGGAGGGTGGGGCCCCAATGGCTGTCCGGCGGGGGAGGGGCCTGCCATGGCGGCCTGTAGAGTCAATTCTAGGAATCGTGAGGTAAGGGGTACGGGGACTTTTCACCCCTCAGGTGTCACCGCTCTGCACTGTTGTTCACCCTGTGGGTTATTTGTGCCCTTGTCCATGTAAGGAGACTCCCCACAATGTGGATTCACGCCCCCATAGAGCTCGATTCCCTTGAGATGTTTACCCCAGGATTATCGGCACCACTGGGGAGCCGGCTGCATGAAGGGTTCAGTGATTGCGGGGCCTACAGTGGGGGCTAAATAGTGTGTGCGAGCTATTAAACAGGTGCCGTTCTAGTCTGCGCGTTGTGAAGAGTACAAAAGCTAGAGGGAAGTTCTTGCGAGTTGAAAACCCTCATCTGGTTCCGAAGGTGTAGCTCAGGTGATTGGAAAATGAGTGAAGATGGAAGGAACACACTCATCGTTTCACTAGTGTCTTCCTTCTTATCATAAAAACATCAGTCAACACTTAGGTTCAAACTGCATTCTTTTGTCGGTGATGCGAGCAACTTTGCTGAATGTGGTAATAAACATGTATTTGTAGTCTGGTGTCAAATCATGATTGATTTGCAAGCATAGATGGGGTCTGTACATACTTAATTGGTTGGTGGGAATCTGATAGGTAGTCAAATGTGTGGGTTGGTTTTGTCCGTGGATATTTGTGTTTGAAGGGAGGTCATGCCTGTGTTTTTGTGAGAGTGTGTAAGAGTGAGCGTTGTATTTGGAGGGTGTTGAGATGTGACGCAGGCATACTCAAGGAGTTGGTGGTTAGGTGTTTGTAATTTGGTGTTTGGGGAATATGTTTACATGTGTTTTTTTCACCCATGAATTTGGGGATTTGTGTGTGTGTAATGGTGGATTTGGAAGGATTATCTGCATATGCATAAGGGCAATGTCAGGAAAAGTAGTGGTGTATATTACTTTGGGTGTCCAGTCTGTTAATTTTGTATATTTGGGGAATGTAGGCTGATCATTTGTGTATTCAGGGCATGTTGTATGGTTATGGGGTGTTTGTGGGTGTGCATTTTCAGGAGCTGTGTATGTATATTTGGATGTGTAGAGGGCAAGTCTGTGACTATTTTATGGGGCTGGTGGATGTTGAATGTGTAGGTATGTTGTGTTTGTATGATCCTGTATTCTGCAAGATGGCAGAGTTCATTCTGTGTGAGAGGTTGGGAATATGGGGTTATGTATACGCCAGTAGTGTGGTACTGTATGTGTATTTGGAACAAAGGGCGTATAGGGTGACATTATTGTCTATTTGTAGTGTACTGGGTAATCGTGGTTCTATTTGGGACTTGTGGAGAGTTGTGTGTTAAATGAGTTTGTGTGTGTATTCAAGGGGCATGGCCACTTGGAGGAATACTTGCTGAGGCTGTGCATTTGTAATTTTCAGTAGGAGCCTCTTAGGCTTATGTATTTGGGGAAGTGAGTATATGTGTATCTGATAGAGAGGTGGGGTTCTATGTTTCTACAGGGAAGATGGACAATTGCATTTGTATGTATTAGAAATATGTGATACGGGTATTTGTTAGTACTTGCATATGTGTGAGCTGGCTCCTGATAGCTAGGGATAATTTGATATATGGAAGTTGTTTCATAAATGGTTTGCTGGAGATAGTTCCATGTATCTTACTTGTGTATTCTAATCCGTGTGCGTGTCCATCATCAGGTGCATGCATTATCAGAGTTTGTTCATAAGATATGGAGTTGTTAGGAGTATTCAAAGTGTATTTCTTTGGAGAACGCTAGGGTGTTTATACATGTGTTTGGTAGGAGTAAGAGGTGGTCTGTCTATATGTTCAGGGTGAGGGTAGAAATGTATATATACACACACACACACATATACAGTTTGTATGTTGGAGTAGTGGTGGGGAGCTTGTATTCTGGAGAGGTAGCATAATGTATAGTGTTTGGGAGGGGATCCATATGTTCAGGGGTTAGGAATATTTGCATGTGTGTGTCCATAGGTGTGTGAGAATTGTGTATGTATATTAGTAAGACTGCAGAGGTTGTCGGTGTTTTTCTGTTTTGAGTGTGTCTGAGCATTTGGGGTGTATACTCATGAGTAGTTTGTGGATGTGTGTATTTGTGATTTGTGAGTGTAGCAGGAGGCTTCGAGTCCTCTGTGTGTCTATTTCAAAATGTAATGCCTGAAGAATTTAGTGGTGTTGCTTGTATGTGTGTTCTCAGTATTAGTGAGGTGGACTTATATGGACAGTTGACCCTTGAACAACATGGGTTTGAACCACACGGGTCCACTTATAGTGGATTTCTTTTTCAGTAACTACTACAGGACTACTACAGGATCCATGGATGCAGAGCCACTGCATGGAGGGTTGGCGCCCTAACCCCCAAGCTGTTCAAGGGTCAGCTGTATTTGATAAGTATAGATTATTTGTGTCTGTGTGTGTGTTTGAGTTCCTGGGGCTTCTGGGGTATGTATTCTGTGGGACGTGAGAGTTTAGTTTGTGTGTTTGGAAACCAGTAGGCTGTGTGGGTTCTGTGTGTGTGCAGGAGTCCTGCAGTCTATGTATTTTAGGGCCGTGGGATTGCATATGGGTCTTTTTTTGGGTTGCACATGAGACAGTTGTGTACTTGGTGACCCTGTGTGCTTAGGTACTCAGTGTGTACATCTGGATGGCATATTGGTTGCACATGTTTGTTTTCAGGCCCATGTTGTGTGTGTATATATAGTTGTGAGAGTGGAATGTGAATATTCACGGTGAGTAAGGTTTCATCTGTAAAAATTTAGGTAGTAAGAGGTGGTCTGTTTGTGTATTTATTCAGGGTGAGGGTGTGTGTTCAGGAGATATATATATATATATGTACAAACACAAATGTGTATGTGGTGTCCTTTTGGTTATATATCTGTGGTGGGAGTTGAGAGTTCTCCTTGGGGTGTAAGTGGATTCTGTGCACATATTCACAGGAAAAGTTATGGCATGTGCTGGAACTGGTTCATACTGTCTTGGGAGAGTCAATGGTGCATATCTCTTCCCAGCTGTGTGTTTAGTGATGTCAGGTGGGTAGCTTGAAATTGGTCCTGCTGGGAATATTTATACCATGTAGATACCATAAGTGAAGTCTTTCCCGCCTTTCTCGGAGAGCTTTTTATCAAGCACTTAGCAGCGTACCACTGATGTGCGTGTTTGGATTGTGTATGTATGAAGCAAGAATATTTGGGCATCGGTGGGTACGTATGGGACCCTCATGTGAATTGTGAGTGGGGCATCTGGGGCTATGGGCCCTTGTATATGTGCATTGACCCTGGTAATTGTGAATCATTGCATTGCTCCTATCACGTTGGTCTGTTCTTTAGGGCCAGAGAATCCCCATAAATGTTGTTGATTCCCAGTAGAAATCATGCAGATGGATACAGGGGTGTCTGTACCTTAGGCAGGTAGACACTCCTTCAGCATTTGTGTGGTCCTAGCATCTGGGTCCCTAGAAGGGGGCGCCTGGTGGACAGATGGCCATGCAGAGCAGAACCTTCACAGGTGTGTTGTTGGCATGACAGGCAGCAATCAGAAAGTCATGGGGCTTCCTGGATAGGAGGTCAGATGACCAAGGGCTCTCCCAGGAAAACCCCCTGAGAATCAGTTGGACAGCTACAGGCGTTCCTGGCTCTTCTGTGGCACAGCGGACGTGCAAGGACACCCTCCACATGGGGTCCAGAGCCATGTGTCCCTGAGCCCAACTGCCCCAGGGTGGTGGGAACTGTTGCATATCAGGCTGGTCAACTGTATCACTAGGTCTCAACCAACCTGTCTCATGGAAACCTAAGTCCTCACGGATAGGCAGGACCTCTAGGGATCACTGAGCTGACAAGGACAGAGGTAGGGAGGCTTTGTCACTGAGGGAGAGTTGGGGACTGAGACCTGGAGAGCCTGGGGAGTCCCACTCTGAGGAGATGTGGCTCTGATGTTCCCAAACCCTTTAGACATGTTCTCTGTTCTTTTCTGAAGGCTCAAGATGCTTCTAGCAGTGGGAAGCTTATCTCAGTTTCATGTTTCTCTGATAGCATGAACTGACCCTTTTATTCACTCTTCCACATCGAGCTGCAAACCCATCAGAGGGAACCATGTGATCGTTGTAGCCACCAGCTGACCCCACAGCCACCTTGTGCCTGCCTTGGACCCACCCAAGCATTTCTGAGCCTTCTGTATGGTGAGTCTTGTGGCCTTTTCTCCCTCATTGTGACTCCTCCTGCCAATAAAACATGCTGTGAATGTTAACAAAAGGAAACCTGCACTAGAATTGGAGTCTGGAAGGCCCGTAGAGGGAGCTCTCATGCCGTGCCACTCATCATCAATTACCCCAACAGGAAGAGGTCATTTACTGACCCCAAAGAGGAAGTGCAACCACTTTACTACCCCAGCTGGAGGAGGGAAGACTTCCTTCCTGGCCAGCAACAAGAAATAGAAAATAGAAGTAGCTAATAGAAAATTCCACAGTTTAGCCAATGAGACGCCGTTGTCATCTGAAGTTTTACTTTCCTCCAGTGAACTTTCATTTTTTCCCTTGATGATGACTTTCTTTCCTTGTCCCACCCTCCTTACTATACAAGTCTTCTGGGATTTCCCTGGTGGTCCAGCAGCCAAGACTCCGCGCTTCCAATGCACGGGGCATGGGTTCGATCCCTGGTCGGGGAACTAAGATTTCCACATGCCATGTGGCATGGCCAAAAAAAAAGAAAGCCTTCCATGTTGTGTAACCCGTTGGAGTATCTCCCTTTCTATCAGATGAGATGCTGCCTGATTCATGAATCGTTTAATAAGGCCAATTTATTCAAAATTCAAAGTAAATCTTCCAATTTACTCCGTTAAATTTTGTTTTTTAATACATTGGGGGCATGCAGAGGTGGCCACTAACAGTTTAGTATGTATCCGTCCAGAAATGTTCTGTATAAAAATATGTATGTGCACTTTTCTAAAATCCACTCTTATGATTGCTACTGCTAACAAGATGATTTTATGATTAAATGCTTATCTTTTTTAAAAGAAAAAGGTAAATATATTGGTGGCAGTGATGGGATCTGAAGCAAATTTCTGATAACATTTGGGACAAGGAGAAACAGGTGTGGTGCCCACAACTCCTTTGAGTTCACTGTCTTTCTTGCCATTCCTGAAGGTTGTTGGTAAGCTCCTCTTGGTTTGAGCTCCATTCTCTTTGCGTTTGTGCTCCCAATCTAATTGGCTTTCCTTTACAGGGCAGGTCAGTTTGGCTGGTAGAGGATTCTCCTTGAGGCCAAACCCCTAGCCTTTCAGATGGAAATTCCCAGGACACAGTAACATCTCTTGGTTATTGCCAGTATATTTTTGAGTGGTAAACCATAGCCCCTAATATTGTTCCCTGGATTCCACACTGGGCACTGCTGACAGTGTAGTCTGCACTTGCCCATCTGTTTGGAATCAGCCCCCAGTTTCCATGCTTGGAGCTGTTGGTGGTGGCTATAGTTCTCCATTTTGTTTGGAATCAGTTTGCAGTCCCCCTTCCTTGGGATTTGCCGTTTGGATCTTTTTCCTCAGTCCAAGGATCCCTGGGAATCGGTGGTGGTGCATACCAGGCCTTCTTTTGTCCAGGACATAGTAACATCTCTTTGTTACTGCTGATATATTAAGGCGCAGGTTTTTTGTGTGTTCTTTTGGGTTGACAAAGGCTAGCTAAGGAAATGAGATCCTTTATCGCCCAAGAGTTGAGAATGCCAGCTTCTGGCACACCTGCTTATTTTATATTTAAGAACTATGGTCCTGGAGGTTGTAGATATTTAGAAAGATGGAAAAATTATACTAATATTGACCTAGAATTACAGTGGTCATTGTGGGGCATGTTCCAGTTAGACAAGATTGTACATTTAAGGAAAACACTAGAGAGCAAGGGTTCACAGATTCCACAGGGAGAATGAGATGCCTGCTTTACTTGGTATGTAAAAGTTTACAGACGGTTTCAAGATTCCAAAAGAGCTTCGTTTAGAGACTTAGAACAAAAAGCTAATGAAAAATTAAAGAGACAAAAGGTACCTGAGACAAAAGACCGTAGGACGGATGTGACTGCAGACGTACCTCCTACTGTCCCCACCTTTCCGTTGTCACCCGAGGACTCTTGTGTTACTCATTTCCTGTCTGAAGTACTTCTCTATTCCAAAGAGAATATTTAACAATTGCCATTTAAAGTAAAACTACCTGAGGTTGCAGGTGAGCCCCCTCAGGTGTCCTTTACCCCTTGGTCAAAGACTGAACTGAGAGCTGTAGTCAAAGAATTCTCTAAACCTTGGAGGAACCCCCAACATTTTTTAAAGAACTTAGAGTCACTGTCAGGGCGTATGTCCCCAAACTGCTAGATCTTTATCCACTTGTACACATGTTGGTAGGACTGGGGGAAGCCCCAGAATGGATGTGGGAAGCAAAATGACATAATCCCTAGGATGGTATTCAAGATCCTCAACCTAAAAAGGCTTGCAGAATAACAACTAACCTTTTATAAGCTATTCCTAAAATCTTCCCTGCTCACACTTGGTCTGTTATTAATTGGCCTAATAATGATTGATGTATTATTCACTCGTACAAACAAAAGAGGGGTGAATCTGTGGAAGACTTTGGAACCAGTTTGGAAGCTCTCTTTTTACAGCAGTTGGTGTTCCAAGGAATAAAAAGGCCACTCAGCCTGCTTTAACTGCCCTCTTTGTAAATGGATTATCTTCTGAGATGAGTGGATTGATAAAAGGGCAGAAAAGAGGGTGGGAGGCTATAGGCCTGACTGAACTCGTGACTATAGCTGAGCATTTTGAAAGGACCTTGGAGCAAGATCACAAACAGAAATCCACCAAGCTCATAGCCTTACAGTTACAACAGCTCTAAGGCAAGGGACACAAAATGACACCTGGGCCTCCCCCATTACAACCTCCTAGGGGTCCATGATCAATTTGATGACCCAAAGTTGATGTTTCATTTGTAATCAGTGAGGACACTGGAAAAAGAGGTGTCCTCAAAAGTCCTATGCAAACTCTTCACAAATGCTCTCGTATCTGTCTCAAAGGGAGGGCCCCCCATGACCCTCTCCCCTAGTTGGCAGAACTCCAGAGGTTCTCTGGTAAACTATTACCAGCAATGACCTTAAACAGCCCAGAGGAAAATATAATGAAAAACGGCCAAATTTTAGTTGATACTGGAGCTATGCTTTCTACTTGAAACCCCACTCTCATATTTTACTTTGAAATCTACATTAAACTCTAACCCTAACTGTAAACATAATTACCTAACCCTTTAACACCCTACCCCTAGCCCTAACCAGAGCTGTGCTTTCTACTCTAAATCCCACCCTCAAAGAACAACAGGTCCCTCTGAGTAAAGAGGATGTTTCCATAGTGGGAGTACCTAATACAGTTCAGAGAGAATTTTTATCTCAACCAAGATTCCTTTCTGCTATGCAGTATAGCCCCAGTTAATCTATTCAGTAGAGATCTCTTTTCTAACTTCAAAGGGCCAGTACATTTTGCCTCCAGTGAAGATCTCACCTTAAAATTTCCTGATCAACGTGAACCTGATCAGTTATGTTCCTTACAATCTGTCCTCGACCTAAAAGCAGAAGTTCAACAAAAGTTCCCTAATTGGATGGAGATGCCTGCAAATTTGGGGGCTACTTCTGACAGGATGCATGCAAATTTGGGGGCTACTTCTGACAGTGTTAACATCAGAAGAATAAAAAAATGCAAACCTATAAAGATTCAGATAGATGTAGCTAAACCTCTCCCTAGGTTTCCTCAACAGCTATTAAAGCCTGCGGTCATACAAGGTCCCATAGCTATTGTAGAAGACCTAATTGCCCAGGAGGTAATCATTCGTGTACTCGTCCCTGCAGCATGCCAATCTTGCCTGGTTGGAAACCTGGCAGGATGGCGATTTGTCCAGGACTTGGGAGCTGTTAATAAAAATAGTTTTCCCCTGTTTTCCTGTTGTTCCAAACCTAGCCACCCTTGTGTCACAAGCTTGAACTGACTTGAAATGGTTTACAGTTGGAGACCTTTGTTCACCTTTCTTCAGCATCCCGGAGACCCAACAGCCAATATCTACATGGCTTTACTTGGAACAATCAACAATATACCTGCACTTTTATGCCTCAAGGGTTCACTGGGACTCCTTCTTTTTTCCTCCCAAGTACTTCACCAAGATTTAAGTACCCTCTAGTTCCCTGAGAAATCAGCCTTTTTACCATATGGAGATAACCTCCTGCTGTACTCAGCTACTGTAAAGGTTCCATAAGGCATTCATAAAAGATTCCATTTATTTGCTGCAACAGTTAGCTGAGAAAGAACAAAGGAAAAATTACAATTATCCGTAGACGCTGTTCATTACCTAGGACGTAATCTAAGCACTGAAGGAATTCAGCTATCTCCAGAGAGAATTAGGCTGATACAGGAACTTCCTAGACTCACAACTAAGTGCTAGCATTGTGGATTTCTAGGTTTAGCTGGTTATTGCAAGCTCTAGGTTCCAAATTTTTCTGTTACCTCTTCCACTCTGTGAACTTATTAAAGATTTAGTTCCTGAATCCTTTGCTTGGGAAGATAAACATAAGCAGGTTTTTATAAGGCTAAAACAAGCACTGCAAGAACTGCCTGCCTTAGGGTTACCCAAATGATCAGGTTCAGGTTGATCCGGAAACTTTTTTTTTTTTTTTTTTTGCAGTACGCGGGCCTCTCACTGTTGTGGCCTCTCCCGTTGCGGAGCACAGGCTCCGGACACGCAAGCTCAGCGGCCATGCCTCACGGGCCCAGCCGCTCTGCGGCATGTGGGATCTTCCCGGACCGGGGCACGAACCCGTGTCCCCTGCATCGGCAGGTGAACTGTCAACCACTGCGCCACCAGGGAAGCCCGATCCGGATACTTTAAGGTGAGATCTCCACTGGAGGCAAAGTATATTAGCCCTTTTAAGTTCGAAAAGAGATCTCTACTTAATAGATTAACTTTAGGTTATTCAAAACCTTTTACTTTATTTGTGCATGAAAGGCATAATCCGGCCGCGCAGAACTGTGTGAGCATGGTAGTAAACACAGGCCTATTGCCTGTTATAGCATACAACTTGATTCAGTTGCTTTTGCCTGTCTCAGGTGTCTTAAGGTTATAGCCACAACTGCAAATTTAGTGGAAGCCTTGGCAGATTTGACTCTAGGAAATGAAGTTTATTTGCAAACTCCACACCTTGTCCACAGTCTTCTTAACGCTGAATTGACAACATTTCTCCGCAAGTATCACTGGATTAACTTCCTGTGAAATCCTGCTTTCACCACCTAATCTTTAAACGTCACACCGTTCTCAGTCCTGCTACACTACTACCTCTGCCTCACAAAGGTGAGGGCCGTGACTGCCAGGTAACAGTGTCCCATGGGAATTCCCTGGGAGTCCATTGGTTAGGACTCCGAGCTTCCACTGCAGGGAGCGCGGGTTGGATGTCTGGTCGAGGAACTAAGATCCCACAAGCCACATGGCGCGGCCCAAAACAAAAACAAAACAAACAGAAAACAGTGTCCCGTTTTGTGACACCGTGTCCTGAGTAAAGATGTTACCAAGTCCAAGGTTGCTCTGCTTGCCGCACGACAGGCCATAAATCGGAGATGAGGTGTTGAGGCAAGGAATATGACTTTATTCAGAAAGCCAGCAGACCGAGAAGATGGCAGAGTAAAGTCTCAAAATAACCATCTTATCGGGGTTTGGGTGCCAGTTTCTTTTATAATACAGAGATGGGGAGGAGATGAGGAGGTAAAGTAAGAAGGCCAGAAGTTGTGCGAATAGCCCCTGGAATGGCCAGCCTCGGGGAGGAGATGTGTTAATTTCTTCTTAATTGTAGCCATCCACAGGTGGAAGGAGTCCATATGTTTCCCTGAACAAAGGCACTTTGGTTTAACATTCAGACAGAGGGACAGGGTTCCCCGAGGCAGGCCATTATGTACAGGTACAGACAGTATCCTTGTAGTGAACAAAAGCAGCAGAAGGCAAAGGTTAAAGTAAAAGGAACAGATCCCATGTGGAGTCCGATTTGGCTCTTCCCTGTTACAATTCCCTACTGTCAATGTCCATTCCACAGTCTTGTGGATAAAAGGGGGTGACGGCCCTTCTAATTGCTTCATCAGATGGATCTTTCCGGGAGTGTCCACCATTGGTGCCGGTGTTCCAAACGCTGGGTTTTTGGTTTTTTTGTTCCTCTCTGGAAAGTGTGTCCTTTACACCTGTAGCCTTAAAAAAATATTCTCAGCCTAAAAGTTGAGAGTTACGACCTCTTTGATGGGAATTTTGAGGGCTTCAAGCCTGGGAGGCAGCATCTCAAGTTAAGGAATTCAGCACTTTTCCATGTACGGGAAGATGCAAGGGTCTGGGCTCACTGAAATCAGTCATTTGATATGTACCTCAGCTGTCTGGGGCCTGTGTCCTATATTCTCATATCCTGAGTTTCGTCAGGGCTCACCGGCTCACGTTGGGGGGCTGCAGTCGCTAATGACTGATGTGTCAGGAAATATTCCATTTCTCAGATCCTCTCCTCTTGGTCAGGATTTTGACCCATATTTGGGAGACGTTTCAGGATCAAATTTTGTCCCACGGCGCTGGGAGGCTCATCCCAGGTCAGGGGAGAATTCTTGATATGCCACTCCAGGTGCTAGTTTTTGGATTAGGCCCTATTGCTAATTAAAGATCTTCTGGATCCTCTATCTAATTATGATCCAGGAGACATTTTCCCTTGTTGCTTCCTCCTGTACCTAGAATCACACTATTACAATTATTTCATGTTATAAATGTGGTCTATTTTCTCAAGATGTTTAGCCATTGAAGTATTGTTGGAGGCCTGGTTCCATACTGGGTACTGTAAGAGACGCCAGTCTTATAAAGTAGACAGGATATAAGTAATGCAGCTAGTAACGTTAACAAAGACACAGTACAGCAGGGAGACACAAAGAGCAAACAATCTGGAAACAAAGAACAATGATCAGTATAACTACTTGTAATCCAATTGCAATAGCGAGCGACCAGAGGTACCATAACTGATTTAGTGAGCCATCCGCTGTTTCAGTGTACCAGCAGTGCGTACTTAGACGTGCATGGCTTAATCTTTGGGACAAGCATATGCTACTGGCAGGATCACCCAGGTAGAGAGAAAAAGATAAATGTTTCAATTCTGCTTATAAGGGTATAATTTAACAAATGACTGTAAATCATAATGAGTTTAAGGGGAGCGTTTTGCTTACACCTGGAAAACACAGAGTTAAAACAGTCATTTTTCAGATAGAAACCATAAAAATTATAACCATAATTATAACCAAAATTATAACCATAAGTATAACCCTTTTACCCAGGCATGTGCAACTAATCGTTTTTGTTAACAGCTTTATGAAGCCATCAGGTTTCCCATTAGAATTCTTCAAGTTCTTACCCAGTTCACCTTTATGGTTTGAAAATCAGAAACTTGTATTTATGCAAAGGTCCTTTCTATAAATCTTCTTGAAGAGGAAGCATTTTTGCAAAGGCATCAGAGTGAAACCATGACTGTGTACAATGGTGAAAGACTTAAGAAGGCACGTTTCAATCTGATTACAGTGCAATTGAGAAAGTAACGTGGTTACTGCGGTGACATGCAACACTTTCAGACAATAAAGAGAATTCTGACTGGTAACATTTTACCAGGACATACCAGATTTTAGGAACTCCATATAATCTGTAGAATACCTGTGTCATTTGGCATACAATAGAACCTAAGAAGATTTATTGCTTATTTGACAACACTTCCTGTGTCATTCAACCTAATTAGTTAATATCTCTCTTTGGGGTGTTTCAGGGGCCCTTTGAAGCACCCCAAAGTTAGCTAGAGGTCAAAGGAACTTCATTATAATTTGATTTGGGAAGTTTTGTCAAAAAAATAAGAAAAGGGTTTAAAACAGATAGGATGCCATGTCACTGTGAAACAATAGTTATTCACTTAGCCAAAGTAACAATAAAAGATTTCAAAGGCAAGTACAGAACAGATCTCTTAAAAGGTAGAAAAACTTAAAATCTGGTATCAAAGGCAGTCCAAAATCTTAAGAAACCTTGTCTTCTTAACAGAGAGAAAAGCGAAATTCAAGTTGTGCACCAGCTTACTTTTAAAACGTATTTACTCAATTAAACTTATTTTAAACTTAGTCCTGACCACGTACAGAACTCTTTTTTTCAGGGTCCACTTTCCATAAACCTTCTGTCACTTACTTTAGCACAATTCTGACTTTCAAGTGGTCAAATATCTGGAGAGATTAATTTTAGATAGACCTTCCTAAAAGATAAGTATTTTAAAAAGTTCACCTAAAGCTCTTACCTCATTTGCATTTTCTTTCCTTAAAAGTTTCTTCACATCAAGTTATTTCCTTGCTGACAAATTTGCAACAGATATAACAAGATTTTATTTAGCTTATATTAAACGTAGGCACAATAAAAGTATTATACTTAATGTTGATGACTCTAACAGCATGTCTCTATTAATTAGATCAACAAACGAACGTTAATACCAGGTCTTAATTAATACTGAATATTTCCCAGTTCACATGAACCTGAAGCTCATTTAGCTCAGTTTCTCTTGTATTTAGAATAGTTTGGTGTGTAAGTGCTTACTTTTCTTTAAGCCAATTAAATAGAGCTCATCCACAAATCAACCTCAGCAATGTTATCCAAAGACAAAGACACATACAAGGACACAAACATACAGAGACGTCATGGTTGTCATTTCAGAATTTCAGCACTGAGTCAGGTACAGCCATGTGAAGCCCATCAGTTTAGAAAAAGAGGTTGGATTCAAATTAGGTTTCTGGCAGATGGAACAAATCCAACTCACTTGTCTAGATGGCTGAATTTTTACAGAAAAGACACTTAGGTTTTTGATTTATCCTTGATAAGTCAGTTTCTAAATTACTTTACCCTCTTTCAAAAAGGTGCATTTTAGAAAGATGGCAGAGATGAGAGTTCCTGAGAAGACCAGAAAGGACATTTGCATCTCAAAGATACAGGCAAGTTTTTCCTAGGATGACTTTGTTTCCCCTTTGTTTACTATTTACAAGCCTCTTAAGATAAACAGGGAGGGTTTGGGGAGTGGTATCTATTGGAGAGTCAATCAACTCGTTCCCCACTGTCAAAGTTCCCTGGGGCTCCTGTGGGGAAATTAGAATCGGACGCCTCAAGGCCAAGGGAGTCCCCTGGCCTCTTATAGGATGTCCGCACAAGGGAACTTGCCCTGCTGTGGATGTGGCTCCCAGTCCAAATTGGGTGGCTTGTGGAGTCTTAGATGGTGATACTAAATCAGGCTCCTGTCCTCTGGGGGTTAACACAGAAACTTCTATTTGATCCCCGTGGGTAGGGGAAACAGGAGGTGGTGAATATGATGGCGGCATGGGGAGAGGGTGGGCAGGTGGAACAACTGCCGGTGCAGCTTGCTGTTTTGCAAAACACTTCTAACTGCGAGATCCTATAAAAATTGAGTGAGCCATTTAGGGGCTACCGCCCTTGTGATCCTATATTTTGGGTCCACACCCTATTACAATAGTATACATGTCTTTCTTAGTCATAGGCTCAGGGCTATGTTACACCTATTTATCTACTATAGGCCCCAAAGGGCTCTCCTTCAGGGTTGATGGAGTATTTCCCATTTTGTACACCCAAACGCAAAAGACGCAAACAAATTCTGGCATCAGTGCACACAAAACCAAGACCAAAACCAAGGAACCAGTTCCCAAATCGGTTCTGAGGGGGTGTAGAGAGCAGCCGTCTGGTGCAGAAGCCCACAGGCAGCTAGGAGGAACTGTGTTAGTCCAAAGGGTCCGGGACACATAGTCCATTCTCAGCCCAGAAGGAGCAGCCAGGGGGAACCAGTGGGAGGGCTTGACTAATTGAGCTTTGTGCCTGCTATAAAGCTTATTGTTTAGCTCTTGGCCAGTAAACTATGGAGGGTTTGTACGTGGCTGCATAAATGGGTCTAAGAATGATGGACAAGTGTGGTATTCGTTGCCTCCAAAGTGTGGAGAGACCTAAGTAAGATGTGTTGGGCTTGCTATAGTGTGTTGGGGGGCTGAATAGTTAACAGCTGAGGTTTAGCTGCAAAAGGAATTTCCTGGCTTTTAGAGGATCAGTTAATGCCCAGAAATTTAATAGTTGTGGACAGCCCTTGAATTTTATGTGGGGCAATAAATAGCCCACCTGTATGTTATAGATGGGTCACCAACCATGTTAGGGCCTTGTGCACCAGTCTCCTGAGGGGCTCTGGATTAGAACCTCAGTATAGTGCCAGACGGTGCAAGGGGACACCAGGTCTTGCCAGCAAAGACTGTGGGCAATAGCTGGGCTGTTAAGATAGCCAGTAGGCAGACAGGTTAAAACATACTGGGTGCCTTCTGAAGTAAAAGTAGACTGCAGCTGGGACTCCTTAATAACTGGTACTGAATAGAACATAACAGCTAGATTGTCACAGCAAAGTAATTCCCTGGAGCCCTTTGGATATCCTTAATGAACTGGACAATGTTGGAAATGGGAGCCTTAATAGTGGGGAGCAGCACTTATATTTCAGTAGTTGATTATAAGTCACCACTCATTAATAGCAGGCTTTAATAGCAGCCAAATGGGGAAATTGAAAATGAGAAATGGTGTGTTTAATGACTTCTTCTTTTCATAAATTCTGAATTATGGGCTGCAATCCCACAGCCCCCTGTCATACATGTTATTGGGGGATATTTACTGTCTTAGGTGGCAGTCTTATGGGCTCCCAGTTTCAGCTTCCACCAGGAAGGCCAGGAATTTGGGTTTGTTCCAAATGGCGTTGCAGTACATCAAGGCATCCATAGCTGTAACGGGAAAGGGTAGGGCCAAAGGGGCTACCACCACTAAAAGATTTTTAATAAAGATTGTTTCAATAGTGACATTCAATGGAAGTTGAATGCTTTCTACTCCCCTGACTACTATGCCTTGTAATCTAAAGTGTGGCCCTTGCTTATAATTGGAGGGGTTCCCAGGAGGCACTGTAATTTGAGCTCCCGTTGTCAATGAGAGCCATAAGAAAATTTGTTTATGTGTGTCCCAAGGAAAATTAGAGAAGTATATGGGCAAGTGTCCCAGAGGAGGGCCACGCTCCAGGGATCTGCCAGGTCCCTAAGGCAGAGGCGTTGGCAGAGGTCAGGGTACAGGATTCGGAGAGGTGACGGCTACCCATCACTCCAGTCTCCTGAAGAGTCTGCAGCGCCTGAGCAAAAATTTCTAACTTGTGCTCGGGCAGTCTCAAGTTGACATCATTAGGGACCCCCGATCTCCAGAGCTGCCAATACAGGGAGGTCTGTTAGTCATCTCATGAAGGATGGAGCTGTGTGATGGCACCACCCCTTGGTGGAGCTCAGTAAGGGTCCCAGAAGTCCCTATATCCCTTAAGGGTCCTCTGCTGGGTTCCTGGCCAATGGGGCAGCGGGGCCCATGTGCCTTTACTGGCAAGCGAGATTTGGGGCTTCCAAAAACTTATCTTTTTCGTATCCAGCTACAACATGGATGCAGTCCCACGCCTGTTGGACTGTATCTGACGTTTCTTTGAATCGTAACAGCGTGGCTCTACAATTAGGGGGAGCACCCTTCTCCCCCTTCCCTTGGACAAATGTTTTCTAGAAAAATTTGCCTTTCAACCATGGTATAGTTACATGTCTCTGTTTCTTGTTCATGCTGGTCATCTGATGTTTTGGTGCAATGGATGGTGACAGGGAACACCTGGAATGGAGTTTCCTCTTCCTGACTCATACGCTGCCACTTCCTGTTTAGGGTGTCCCAGTCAGCCTGGGTGGGGTCAAGGGATGACTTGCAACAGCAGCAGGAAATGCAGCAACATAGGAGGCACTTACCTCAGCGGCATTTGCCCGTTCAGGGTACCGTGATGCCCCTGGTACAGCTGCCTCTATCATCGGTTAGGGCTGTGTGGGGAACTCTTGGATGTATGTTTAGGGCATAGGATGGTTTGGGGTAATAGTAAAGCTGTGTAGAGACTGTGTATGTGTGATCTGGGGAGAGATGAGGGGCATGAGTGCCTTTGTGAGTGTACGGTTGGTGTAGCATGGTGTGGCTGGGTGGTGGGCTGCTTCTGGGTGTTTTGAGGCTATGTGTGCAGGCATTTGAGAAGAGGTAGGGGTATGCATTTTAATGCTTTGTGTGTTGGATCCGTGTGTATTCAGAGTGCAGGGGTTATACACATGCTCATCCTGTAGGGTAAGAGTTCAGGGAGTGTATTTTTGATGTGGAGGAATTTGCAGAGATTGGGGTTGTCAGTGTAAATTGGGGCTGCCAGCTGTGTGTGTATAATCAGGGGATGTGTCAGAGGCTGTTTATAGTATCTCAAGAGGGAGATGGGTGTATGTTTGTATTGGGGGTGTGAGGTCATGATGTGTTCTGGGGGGAGTATTTAGGAGAAGGTTGGAAACATTGTGTCTCTCTGATGGTATTTTGTGTTTGTCTCAGCTTCTGAGGCAATGTACATACATGGATGTTGACAGCTGTGTGCGGACTGTATGTGTTCTACTTGGATTTGGGGGGTTGTGTCTTATATTAAGAAGTCTGTGAGTTTGGTTTGAATATATTTGGCTATTGTTGAAGGGTTTGTGTGTTTGCATTGAGGGGTTATATGGGGTTGGGTGGATTTTTGTGGGGTATGAGGATTTAGGTGTTTGATTATCAGGGGCCGTTGTGGGTGTGATTTTGTATTCAAGACTGTGGCTGTGGTTTTATTGGGGTTTGTAGTGCATGTATATTGGAGCAGGAGGGTTCTGGGCACACAGTCAGGCATTTGCTCATAAGTAGGGAGTTTGTGTGTTTGAGGATGTTTGGAGCTCTGTGGGGCTCTGTGATGGTGGCACAGGTGACTGTGGGCAGGTGGAGTGTGTGTTGGGCTGGAAGGGAAACTCGAGGGCCTGTTGGGGACTGTGAGGCACCCATGTGAACTCCCACGTGGACTGACCTTTGTTCCTTCTGATCTTCTATGGCTTGTCCGCATCCTGATCTTCTGTGGCATCTACTCCCCTGGAGTGGTCAGCGATACTCTGCTCATTCTTAGCCAGATGAGTCAGGAAATGTCACTTCCTCTGGCAGCTGGATGTGCCTCTTGCAAGTGAGTGGTCCTGGAGTCCAGGGTGCAGGACTGGTGGACAGATGCAGAGTGAAGCTGATTCCCCCATGAGCCCTCTCCTCAGTGAGGTGGCCAGGAGGTCAGGGCTGTATCTCCAGAAGGTCAGACCTGGCCAGTCCTCTCTAGAATGTGCTGGAGCGGCCAACTCGTTGAACGCACCCTGCCAGGAGATAAACAGACCCTGAGGACAATTCCTAAGGGAGAAGTCTATACCTACCCATCTTCCACTTTCTCCTTTGGATGGCCTCTACCACAAGGTAAAAGCTAAGCCCCCTCACACGGCCTTTCTTGGCCTGGTCTTACTGAGCGGCCAGTCTCTCCCCACATCCTGGCTCACTATGGGCCCTCTGGTGATACCAGCAAGAGGGCTCCCTGCATGTCAGTTCTCACCTCCTTCCCTTGGCCCATGCTGCCCTTGCTGTTTGTCCTGCTCTTACTCTCCCAAGGCTGTTAAGTCACCCTGTCCAGGTGGGAAGGATCCACTGAAAATGCACATTTGAATAATTACTGCATCACCTGAGTCTCTAGCATGTACCAGGCACTATGACGCTTGCCAAATCCCTAAAAACCCCACAAAGCGGATATGCTATTAGTTGAACTTTGCAGGTGATGAAGCTGAGGTTCAGAGGTGAGCAACCATGACCAAGTACCCTGTATGTACCAGAATATCAATCAGACTGGTCAACGTATCCAATAAAGCCAAACATTAGTCTGATCAGTACGCCTAGATGCAAGGCTGTAAAGGCGCAAAATATGTCCCAGCACGAGAAAGAGCAGTGCCAAGTACCCCAGCAAAGAAGCAGTGTTCATATCTTGCTTTCTTAATCAAAATAACTGCACATCAACCCACAATTTCCTACTCTGTTAATAGGAGAAAAATACCAATGTGCGTTGTCCTGTAAAACTACCTTAAAAGAATATGTATGATCCTGAGTGCTTTAGTAATGACCCCAAATCAGCATCATGAAGTTGGGATACTTCTTAAAACACTGCAAGTCTTACACACTGGCATATAGAATCTGTAAAGTCAGTTCTTTGGGTAATGATGGTAGATAGAAGTGGCCCAGAAGGACAGAAGACAGAAAATAGAGCAGAAACGATTTGTCCAGAGGTGACAATGGGTCATAGCCAAGGTTCAAGCATTACGAGGGAGGTGGTGAAAATAGTAATGGGCATAGAGTGTAATAAGTCAAGGATATCTAATGTAGTTTCTAATGAATGTTTGTGAAAGACATATAACTAAAAAGATAATAGGCTGGGAGGTGAAATAATACAAAACATTTGATATATTTTTTACAAGGATAAAAGAAGATAGAAATGAACATTAAAGAAGTAGGTCTTTAGAAATAGAATATAGAAAAACTATAAGATGGTTAATAACCTCACAATATGATGAGGCAACTTAGATTTATTTTGTTTAAATAAATTGGTAGACTATATTTACAGTAGTTTTAAGTTTAAAGAGAATTTTTGAGCAGAGTATTGAGTTCCCATACACCCCCTCACATCTATTCCCCAAACCACACTTTCCCCTATTATTAACGTCTTGCATTAGTGTGGGGCATTTTTTTACAATTGATGAGCCAATGTTCATACATTATTATTAACTAATATCCATAGTTTACATTACAGTTTACTCTGTTGTATATCCTATGGGTTTTGACGAATGTATGACAAGCATTGACCATTACAGTGTCATACAGAATAGCTTAAGTGCCCTCCGTTTTCCAGGATGTCCTATAGCTGAAATCATACAGCATGTATCCATTTCAGTTTGGCATCTTTCATTTAGCAATATGCGTTTAGGGTTCCTCCATGTCTCTTCCATTTAGTACTCTTATAGCTCAAGCTGCCATAACATAATACTATAGGCTTAGTGACTTTAACAACTCACAGTTCTAGAGGCTTGGAAGTCTAAGATCACGGTGCTGGCTAATTCAGTGCCTGGTGAGGGCTCTCTTGCTGGCTTGCAGACAACTGTCTTTTCACTGTGTCCTCACATGTTGGAGAGAGACAGAAAAAATTCTCTGGTTTCTTCTTATAGGGGCACTAATAGAGCCTAATCCTCATGACATCATTTAATCTAATTACCTGCCAAAGGCCCCATCTCCAAATACCATCACTTTCTTAGAGCTTGAATATATGAATTTTGGGGGAACAGAATTCAGTTGACAGTCTCATTCTTCTAACAGTATAAAATATGACTAATAAAGAAAGCTCATCATTAAATTATCTCTTTCCTAGCAATACATAGATATTTACGTGCTGTTTTAAACCATTTATATTTTTTTTACATCTTTATTGGAATATAATTGCTTTACAATGGTGTGTTAGTTTCTGATTTATAACAAAGCGAATCAGTCATACATACACACATGTTCCCATATCTCTTCCCTCTTGCGTCTCCCTCCCTCCCACCCTCCCTATCCCACCCCTCTAGGTGGTCACAGAGCACCGAGCTGATGTCTCTGTGCCACGTGGCTGCTTCCCACTAGCTATCTATTTTACGTTTGGTAGTGTATATATGTCCATGCCACTTTCTCGCTTTGTCACAGCTTCCCCTTCCCCTTCCCCATATCCTCAAGTCCATTCTCGAGTAGGTCTGTGTCTTTATTCCTGTCTTACCCCTAGGTTCTTCATGACATTTTTTTTTACATATTAATTGGAGTATAATTGCTTTACAATGGTGTGTTAGTTTCTGTTTTATAACAAAGTGAATCAGTTATACATAAACATATGTTCCCATATCTCTTCCCTCTTGCATCTCCCTCCCTCCCACCCTCCCTATCCCACCCCTCCAGGTGGTCACAAAGCCCCGAGCTGATCTCCCTGTGCTATGCGGCTGCTTCCCACTAGCTAGCGACCTTATATTTGGTAGTGTATCACAGCTTACCCTTCCCCCTCCCCATATCCTCAAGTCCATTCTCTAGAAGGTCTGTGTCTTTTTTTTTTTTTTTTTTTGCGGTACGCGGGACTCTCACTGTTGTGGCCTCTCGTGTTGCGGAGCACAGGCTCCGGACGCGCCGGCTCAGCCGCCATGGCTCACGGTCCCAGCCGCTCCGCGGCATGTGGGATCTTCCTAGACCTGGGCACGAACCCGTGTCCCCTGCATCGGCAGGCAGACTCTCAACCACTGCGCCACCAGGGAAGCCCCAGGTCTGTGTCTTTATTCCTGTCTTACCTCTAGGTTCTTCATCACATTTTTTTTCTTAAATTCTATATATATGTGTTAGCATACGGTATTTGTCTTTCTCTTTCTAACTTACTTCACTCTGTATGACAGACTCTAGGTCCATCCACCTCACTACAAATAACTCAATTTCATTTCTTTTTATGGCTGAGTAATATTCCATTGTATATATGTGCCACATCTTCTTTTTCCATTCATCTGATGATAGACACTTAGCTTGTTTCCATCTCCGGGCTATTGTAAATAGAGCTGCAATGAACATTTTGGTACATCACTCTTTTTGAATTATGGTTTTCTCAGGGTATATACCCAGTAATGGGATTGCTGGGTCATATGGTAGTTCTATTTGTAGTTTTTTAAGGAACCTCCATACTGTTCTCCATAGTGGCTGTACCAATTCACATTCCCACCAGCAGTGCAAGAGTGTTCCCTTTTCTCCACACCCTCTCCAGCATTTATTGTTTCTAGATTTCTTAATGATGGCCATTCTGACTGGTGTGAGATGATATCTCATTGTAGTTTTGAGTTGCATTTCTCTAATGATTAATGATGTTGAGCATTCTTTCATGTGTTTGTTGGCAGTCTGTATACCTTCTGTGGAGAAATGTCTATTTAGGTCTTCTGCCCATTTTTGGATTGGGTTGTTTGTTTTTTTGTTATTGAGCTGCATGAGCTGCTTATAAATTTTGGAGATTAATCCTTTGTCCGTTGCTTCATTTGCAAATATTTTCTCCCATTCTGTGGGTTGTCTTTTGGTCTTGTTTATGGTTTCCTTTGCTGTGCAAAAGCTTTGAAGTTTCATTAGGTCCCATTTGTTTATTTTTGTTTTGATTTCCATTTCTCTAGGAGGTGGGTCAAAAAGGATCTTGCTGTGATTTATGTCATGGAGTGTTCTGCCTATGTTTTCCTCTAAGAGTTTGATAGTTTCTGGCCTTACATTTAGATCTTTAATCCATTTTGAGCTTACTATTATGTATGGTGTTAGGGAGGGATCGAATCTCATACTTTTACATGTCCCTGTCCAGTTTTCCCAGCACCACTTATTGAAGAGGCTGTCCTTTCTCCACTGTACATTCCTGCCTCCTTTATCAAAGATAAGGTGACCATATGTGTGTGGGTTTATCTCTGGGCTTTCTATCCTGTTCCATTGATCTATCTTTCTGTTTTTCTGCCAGTACCATACTGTCTTGATTACTGTAGCTTTGTAGTATAGTCTGAAGTCAGGGAGCCTGATTCCTCCAGCTCCGTTTTACGTTCTCAAGATTGCCTTGGCTATTCGGGGTCTTTTGTGTTTCCATACAAATTGTGATATTTGTTGCTCGAGTTCTGTGAAAAATGCCAGTGGTAGTTTGATAGGGATTGCATTGAATCTGTAGATTGCTTTGGGTAGTAGAGTCATTTTCACAATGTTGATTCTTGCCATCCAAGAACATGGTATATCTCTCCATCTATTTGTATCATCTTTAATTTCTTTCATCAGTGTCTTATAATTTTCTGCATACAGGTCTTTTGTCTCCTTAGGTAGGTTTATTCCTAGAAATTTTATTCTTTTTGTTGCAGTGGTAAATGGGAGTGTTTTCTTGATTTCACTTTCAGATTTTTCATCATTAGTGTATAGGAATGCCAGAGATTTCTGTGCATTAATTTTGTATCCTGCTACTTTACCAAATTCATTGATTAGCTCTAGTAGTTTTCTGGTAGCATCTTTAGGATTCTCTATGTATAGTATCATGTCATCTGCAAACAGTAACAGCTTTACTTCTTCTTTTCCGATTTGGATTCCTTTTATTTCCTTTTCTTCTCTGATTACTGTGGCTAAAACTTTCAAAACTATGTTGAATTAGATTGGTGAGAGTGGGCAACCTTGTTTTGTTCCTGATCTTATTGGAAATGCTTTCAGTTTTTCACCATTGAGGACAATGTTGGCTGTGGGTTTGTCATATATGGCCTTTATTATGTTAAGGAAAGTTCCCTCTATGCCTACTTTCTGCAGGGTTTTTATCATAAATGGTTGTTGAATTTTGTCAAAAGCTTTCTCTGCATCTATTGAGATGATCATATGGTTTTTCTCCTTCCATTTGTTAATATGGTATATCACGTTGATTGATTTGCGTATATTGAAGAATGCTTGCATTCCTGGAATAAACCCCACTTGATCATGGTGTATGATCCTTTTAATGTGCTGTTGGATTCTGTTTGCTAGTATTTTGTTGAGGATTTTTGCATCTATGTTCATCAGTGTTATTGGCCTGTAGTTTTCTTTCTTTGTGACATCCTTGTCTGGTTTTGGTATCAGGGTGATGGTGGCCTTGTAGAATGAGTTTGGGAGTGTTCCTCCTTCTGCTATATTTTGGAAGAGTTTGAGAAGGATAGGTGTTAGCTCTTCTCTAAATGTTTGATACAATTCACCTGTGAAGCCATCTGGTCCTGGGTTTTTGTTTGTTGGAAGATTTTTAATCACAGTTTCAATTTCAGTGCTTGTGATTGGTCTGTTCATATTTTCCATTTCTTCCTGATTCAGTCTTGGCAGGTTGTGCATTTCTAAGAATTTGTCCATTTCTTCCAGGTTGTCCATTTTATTGGCATAGAGTTGCTTGTAGTAATCTCTCCTGATCTTTTGTATTTCTGCAGTGTCAGTGGTTACTTTTCCTTTTTCATTTCTAATTCTATTGATTTGAGTCTTCTCCCTTTTTTTCTTGATGAGTCTGGCTAATGGTTTATCAATTTTGTTTATCTTCTCAAAGAACCAGCTTTTAGTTTTATTGATCTTTGCTATCGTTTCCTTCATTTCTTTTTCATTTATTTCTGATCTGATTTTTATGATTTCTTTCCTTCTGCTAACTTTGGGTTTTTTTTGTTGTTGTTGTTCGTCTTTCTCTAATTGCTTTAGGTGCAAGTTTAGGTTGTTTATTCGACATGTTTCCTGTTTCTTAAGGTAGGATTGTATTGCTATAAACTTCCTTCTTAGAACTGCTTTTGCTGCCTCTCCTAGGTTTTGGGTTGTGGTGTCTCCATTGTCATTTGTTTCTAGGTATTTTTTGATTTCCTCTTTGATTTCTTCAATGATCACTTCATTATTAAGTAGTGTATTGTTTAGCCTCCATGTGTTTGTATTTTTTACAGATCTTTTCCTGTAATTGATATCTAGTCTCATAGCGTTGTGGTCAGAAAAGATACTTGATACAATTTCAATTTTCTTAAATTTACCAAGGCTTGATTTGTGACCCAAGATATGATCTATCCTGCAGAATGTTCCATGAGCACTTGAGAAAAATGTGTATTCTGTTGTTTTTGGATGGAATGTCCTATAAATATCAATTAAGTCCATCTTGTTTAATGTATCATTTAAAGCTTGTGTTTCCTTATTTATTTTCATTTTGGATGATCTGTCCATTAGTGAAAGTGGGGTGTTAAAGTTCCCTACTATGAATGTGCTACTGTCGATTTCCCCTTTTATGGCTGTTAGTGTTTGCCTTATGTATTGAGGTGCTCCTATGTTGGGTGCCTAAATATTTACAATTGTTATATCTCCTTCTTGGATCGATCCCTTGATCATTAGGTAGTGTCCTTCTTTGTGTCTTCTAATAGTCTTTATTTTAAAGTCTATTTTGACTGATATGAGAACTGCTACTCCAGCTTTCTTTTGATTTCGATTTGCATGGAATATCTTTTTCCATCCCCTTACTTTCAGTCTGTATGTGTCTCTAGGTCTGAAGTGGGTCTCTTGTAGACATCATATATATGGGTCTTGTTTTTGTATCCATTCAGCCAATCTGTGTCTTTTGGTGGGAGCATTTAGTCCATTTACATTTAAGGTAATTATCGATATGTGTGTTCCTATTCCCATTTTCTTAATTGTTTTGGGTTCGTTATTGTAGTTCTTTTCCTTCTCTTGTGTTTCTTGCCTAGAGAAATTCCTTTAGCATTTGTTGTAAAGCTGGTTTGGTGGTGCTGAACCCTCTCAGCTTTTGCTTGTCTGTAAAGGTTTTAATTTCTCCATCAAATCTGAATGAGCTCCTTGCTGGGTAGAGTAATCTTGGTTGTAGGTTTTTCTCCTTCATCATTTTAAATATGTCCTGCCAGTCCCCTCTTGCTTGCAGAGTTTCTGCTGAGAGATCAGCTGTTAACGTTATGGGGATTCCCTTGTGTGTTATTTGTTGTTTTTCCCTTGCTGTTTTTAATAGGTTTTCTTTGTATTTAATTTTTGACAGTTTGATTAATATGTGTCTTGACGTGTTTCTCCTTGGATTTTTCCTGTATGGGACGCTCTGTGCGTCCTGGACTTGATTAACTATTTCCTTTCCCATATTAGGGAAGTTTTCAACTATAATCTCTTCAAATATTTTCTCAGTCCCTTTCTTTTTCTCTTCTTCTTCTGGAACCCCTATAATTCGAATGTTGGTGCGTTTAGTGTTGTCCCAGGGGTCTCTGAGACTGTCCTCAGTTCTTTTCATTCTTTTTTCTTTCTTCTGCTCTGCAGTAGTTATTTCCACTATTTTATCTTCCAGGTCACTTATCCGTTCTTCTGCCTCAGTTATTCTGCTATTGATCCAATCTAGAGTATTTTTCATTTCACTTATTGTGTTGTTCAAAAAGAGGAAAAGAGGAGAAAATCATAAATCTTGCTCTCAAAGTCCACCTCCTCAAGTTGGGATGATTCCTTGTCTATTCATGTATTCCACAGATGCAGGATACAAGTTGATTGTGGAGCTTTAATCCGCTGCTTCTGAGGCTGCTGGGAGGGATTTTCCTTTCTCTTCTTTCTTCGCACAGCTCCCGGGGCTCAGCTTTGGATTTGGCCCCGCCTCTGCATGTAGGTCGCCGGAGGGCATCTGTTCTTCGCTCACACGGATGGGGTTAAAGGAACAGCTGCTTCGGGGACTCTGACTCACTCAGGCCTGGGGGAGGGAGGGGTACGGAGTGCGGGGCGAGCCTGCGGCGGCAGGGGCCGGCGTGATGTTGCACCAGCCCGAGGTGTCCCGTGCACTCTCCCGGGGAAGCTGTCCCTGGATCCCGGGACCCCGGCAGTGGCGGGCTGCACAGCCTCCCCGGAAAGGGAGTGTGGACAGTGACCTGCGCTCGCACACAGGCCTCTTGGCGGTGGCAGCAGCAGCCCCAGCATCCCACGCCCGCCTCTGGGGTCCGCGCTTTTAGCCGCGGCTCGCGCCCGTCTCTGGAGCTCCTTTAAGCAGCGCTCTTAATCCCCTCTCCTCGCGCACCAGGAAACAAAGAGGGAAGAAAAAGTCTCTTGCCTCTTCGGCAGGTCCAGACTTTTTCCCGGACTCCCTCCCGGCCAGCCGTGGTGCACTTACCCCTTCAGGCTGTGTTCAGGCTGCCAACCCCAGTCCTCTCCCTGTGCTCCCGACAGAAACCTGAAACCCGAGCCTCAGCTCACAGCCCCGCCCGCGCCGGTGGCCGAGCAGACAAGCCTCCGGCTGGTGAGTGCCGGTCGGCACCCATCCTCTGTGCGGGAATCTCTCCGCTTTGCCCTCCGCACCCCTGTTGCTGTGCTCTCCTCCGCTACTCCCAAGCTTTCCCCCTCTGCCACCTGCAGTCTCTGCCCTTGAAGGGGCTTCCTAGTGTGTGGAAACCTTTCCTGCCTCACAGCTCCCTCCCACTGGTGCAGGTCCCGTCCCTATCCTTTTGTCTCTGTTTATTCTTTTTTCTTTTGCCCTACCCAGAGTGCATGGGGAGTTTCTTGCCTTTTGGGGGGTCTGAGGTCTTCTGCCAGCGTTCAGAATGTGGTCTGTAGGAGCTGTTCCACGTGTAGATGTATTTCTGGTGTATCTGTGGGGAGGAAGGTGATCTCCGTGTCTTACTCTTCCGCCATCTTCCCCCAGGCCCCTAAGGAGTTTTATTAGCAACTAATCAAGATGTTTTTTCACAAGGCTCCCGATTAGCTGTTGGTATACTAAGAGTGAATCAGAGTTAGCATAGTTTCTGATTTCTTTACATTGTCTATGTGGATGATCATATTTTTACTGCTGGGGGTGGCGGTGGTGGGGAGTGAGGGAATGTTGCTTTCCTGCTCCTGATGTTTCAGTCCTGTCAAGAGAGCGCGTAGGGTCCTATCAGCGCTGCTTCTTTACTGACTCTGCCCCAGGGTGATCAAGTGACTTATATAGAAAGCTTGAAAATAATTAAGTGAGCATGCTTGCCTTGACTAATTCTGTTCTCTCCCTTGAGAGTGTGAGTGTCTTTTGTTTCTCTCATTCTGTGTATTACTAGTTAGTAAATCTGCCCAATTCTGCGGTTCAGTTATGTGATCATTTCATTCAAACTGGATTCTCAAGCCAGGGTTATCAAGAGTAACAGGAATATTCGGCCCTCCATCTTTTCTCTTTTCTCTTATTTCCTAATTTATTCCAAACCAAATGGAATTAAGGCATTGTACTTGCTGAAAGGTAATTAGAAGTTCCTGACACTTGGTGCATTACCTGGGAACACTGAGAAATAAAAAGAAAGGAGCAGACATTTTGGAGAGGAAAATGTCCATGTGGAAAATCTTTTGTTACTGCCAAGGAAGGTAGTCTACTGCCTTGGTCTTTAATGTATGGTGGGATGTTGAAACCTTTGACTGTTTGAAAATATTTAGGTTTGTGCAGTAAACTGCTGAAGCTTAGAAAACGTTTAATGCATGCTGTATAAATGTGCCGTGCTTGCTGGGAGACTAATAAACTTGGAGGCTGAACACAATAGAAATTTACGATCTCACAGTTGTAGAGGCCAGAAGTGTGCTGTCAAGGTGTCAGCAAGGCTGCTCTCCCTACTGATGCTCTAGGGGAGATTCTATCCCTTGCCTCTTTCAGCTTCTGGTGGTTGCCAGCTTCCTTGGCTTGAGGCCACGTCACTCAGTTTTGGTCTGTGTCTTCACATCACCCCCTTTCTGTGTCTGTATCTTCTCTTTTGTGTGTCTCAAATATCCCTCTGCCCTTCTTGTATATTAAGGACAATTGTCATTCTATTTAGGACCCATCCAGCTAATATAGGATGGAAATCCCATCTCAAGATCCTTAATGACGTTTGCAAAAACCTTTTTTTTTCAAATGAGGTAACAATCAAGGCTTAGGACATGGATATATCCTTTTGGGGGCCACCATCCAACCCACTACACCAGCCATAAGATACTTTGATTTTGGCTGATGGCTGCAGCTTATGGTGTGGGAGAGTGGCTGTTTCTTTCGAGCCACTTAAGTAAAGGTCTGATATAAAGAAAAGGGGCATTAGGGAGTTGCAGGTGACTGAGCAATACCTGGAGCAGAATGAATAAGGCACCTGGAGGGTCTTTAGTATACAGAGACCTTTACCTGGCACTTGACTTGAGAGTGTGCAGGAGTTTACAGGGCAGGAAAGTCTCAGGCAGCCGTCCACCTTGCCTTACTCTTCAGGTACAGTTTTTCCCAAGCAGGCTTGACTGAGACAAAGACTCAATTATAAGGAAAACATGTTTTATAGAACTTGTCGGCACTGACACATATGGTCTACCGTAGGCTCAAGTGACGCCCTTCACATGTGGACCCAAGCTGACACTGGATTTGTCAATTATATTGGAGAAAGAAATGTTGTCCTAAAGGCAGCCGCCTTTGGTCTATGTAGTTCCATAGCAGGAGGCAGTGAAAATGGCCATGGCGGCATAGGACTGTCAAATCTACGCCTCAGACCTGGAGGTGTAATGTCACTCGACAGAACCCATAAACAGTTCAGTACTGCAGTGTAAACAACAAGGTCATCAAAGAGGAAGGATAACGCAAGAGTCCATGTGTGACAGATGCTCAGGGCTGTGCACTGCACATGGCAAATTCATAGTGACAAATCAATGTCAAGCTAAAAGTTTCCTCCTGGTTCGAAGTTCGCAGGTCAGAAATTTCAGTTAAATGGCATAGACTAATGGACATTCTAGTGAGGCTAAAACCAAAGAGACTTTATCTTTCTCTCAAATGCCATTGAGTTTCCGCTGTGTTCTTTGATCAAAGTCTTGACTGGATTCCGGGAACAAAAATGTGCCTAGTTTCACTCTTCTAAGAGTGGGGGATTGGCTTGCTTTTGAGATTGTTTTTAAATTTTGGGGATAGTGCTGTAAAATCAAATTGTATCTTAGTAACTCTTTAGACTCTTTAAAAGCATGGTTCATGAGAGGGTTGATAAACTGATAAAACAGCCAAGGCCCTGAGAGACCCACACCCGTGTCAGTGACAGAAGTCCAAGCTACAGATACTGAAGGAGCCCTCAGTCCCATTCAGGCAATGAAAGCCCTGTCACTGAGAATGAACCAAATGTACATTTGGGAGGATTGTTTATGGACATTTAGGACTTTGGATTTTTAACCCACAGTAACAAGGAAACTTGATTTCAAAATTGGGATTTAATACTTTGGAACCTTAATTCATAAGAGCGTGTCACGTGTGCCCTTTTAATTTGTCTGTGAAGAATTTGATACTGGCAAAGGTGTACTTACAAATTTGCAACATTTCTATGATTTCTGAATTGTATTACTGGATGCTTTTCTGTATTTAATCTTAGTTTGTCATTTGACCTCATCAAATGTCTATGGTTAGCTATGTTGTGGATGGCTGGTAGAACAAAAAGTTGTTTCTGATCATTGGATATGAGTAGCCTTGGAGTTCATTTGAATTAATGCAATTTCTCACCCATATCAGAGACTTCTGGGATGAAACTCTAAGGCATCCACCAGCAGTTCCTGGAGGCCACTCAAACGAGTAGCCCCATAAAAGTGTGAGCAGGGCTGTCCTGATAAAGGTCTATTCTTTCCTGAAGGGAGAGCCATATTCCATTAATTATAGGCTTAAAAGCATCGTTGAGTGGGTTAAGAGATTGAAAACACCAGGGGAGCATTAGTGACAGTTTCCCTTCTCATTCTTACGGGTACCAGCATGTGAAGGGAATTTGATTAGTGTAACTTTTAACCTCCCTGCTCTTATGTTCACTGACACTGGCTAGGTGAGGTGACCTACCTGACGGGCAAAGTTGGGAAGAATAACTGGCCATGCTTTGCTAAGCTCTTCTTTCCTTCATCTTGGGAGTGAGTCTGGTGATAGAGAGACAGAAGTTCTCTGCTCCACTGTGGACATGCCCCTCTCACCTGGCTTTGCCTGGAACCAACTTGCTGCAACAAAGTGGGTAAGTCTGGATAACTCTAGAATTCAGTTGACAGACTCACTTGGCTATGTCATGAAGCCCCATTTTCCAACATGGGCTCTAACGGTAACAAGTGACATAATGTGTGGGCTCCAGTGCAAAATGAAAATGTAGTGCCTCTTGTTCAAACTGCAAAGAAAAAGTCTTGTTGAAAGTATTTGCACTGGGGTGCATAGTGTCCTCCCCAAATTCATGTTCACCTGGAACCTGTGAATGTGCCCAAGTAAATTCTTCTTTCAGATAGAATCGAGATAAGATGACATCATACTAGATTAGGATGAGTTCTAAATGGGTTCTGTGGGTTGTTCTCTCTTCTCTTTTTCATACATGTCATCTTTTTCAGCAGACTGTTTGGCTAATATTGGGAAGTAACACGAGTAAGAAAGGATATGATAAGATTCCTTGGACATTCTTGTTTCTTAAAAAACAACACTTTCTTTCTGTGTTAGAAGTAAGTTCAGATTCAGATGGAAAGCATGGCCTCCACATCTGTTAACACCTTCACTTAGTCTTGGATGTGACCAGTAGCACAGAATTCTGGTGGAACACAGCAAGACTCCAAATGGGTACCAAATAAGCATGTCATGGAAAGCACACCATAAGCAGGGTGAAAACTAGATGTGAATGGGGCAGCAGGAATGGTGGCAGACACACATATTGCACACGTCTCCTCTGCTCATGCGTATATTTTATTGTCCCATAAACTTTACTTACAGAACGTAAGTTCAAAGATAAAATCATTAAGAATATTAAGACAGCAATATCAGAGCATGAAACCAAGCAAGTGTGGGGCCCTTCTGAGCATGGTTCATCTGGGACTTGATAAACTGGTAAAAACAGCCAAGGCTGTGAGATACCCACACCATGTCAGTGACAGGAGCCCAAGCTACAGATATTGAAGGGGCCCTCAATACCACTCAGGCACTGAAAGCCCTGTCACTGAGAATGAACCAAAATATAAATTTAGGAGGATAATTTATGGAGACTTAGGACTGGATTTTTAACCCACAATAACAAGAAAACTTCATTTCAAAAGAAAGTGTGAGGTCTTCAAGTTTGCTTTCGTTATTGAGGGTCCTTTGTGGTTACATATCAATTTTGGAGTGGTTTCTTCTATTTCTGCAAAAACAGGGGATTTTGATAGGCATTGCATTAAATCTGTAGATAGCTTTGTGTAACATGGACATTTTAACAATAGTTCATGAACATGGGATGTCTTTCCATTTATTTATGTCTTCCTTAATTTCTCTCAATACTGCTGTAGTTTTCAGTGTACAAGTGTTTCATGTCTTTGGTTAAGCTTATTGCTAAGTATTTTATCCTTTTAGATGGTATTGTAAATGGAATTGTTCTCCTAATTTCTTTTTCAGATTGTTCATTGTTAATGTACAGAAATGCAAGTGATGTGTGTATGTTGATTTCATATTCTGCAAACAAACTTTGCTAAGTTTATTCTAATACATTTTTTGTTCTAATAATTTTTTGTGAAATATTTAGCACTTTCTACATCTTTTTCAATAGTTTCCCTTTCAGCCTAAATGTATCCTTAAATCTAGGGGACATTTTGACCTCCATCTTAGGCTTTCATCTTATTTCTCAACTTATTCAGTCTTAGTTATTGAGTGTTCTCCTTATTGTTTGCCACTTTGGAGAATCCAACAAAATGTTCTACTCAAGGTGAGACGTCTTTTCTCTTCCGCCTCTGAACCTGAATATCACTTATTACTTACTTCATTCTCTTAGCACTTAGCATTCGAAGTTTAACGGGTGATCTTTCTTAAAGGAGGCCAATATGCTCACCGAATTCAAGACCTCTGGTGAGTTGTGTCAAGTGTATAGGAATCATATTAACTTGTTGGCTGTTAGCACCCCTGGAAACATTTCTAAAGTGGCCTTTGACATTGATATTCAGGTATATTGAGCACCACATTAAAGAGTTTAACAGAATAAGAGTAGGCTGGTCTTTCCTAAAGCAGAGTTTATTCAAGGGTGACCTTTTCGTAACCTGCATCAGGCTCATCCGCATTGAGTCATTGAGTGCCCTCAACCCCCCTAAACTGTAAACTTTTTTTTTCTTTTTCTTTTTTGTGGTACGCGGGCCTCTCACTGTTGTGGCCTCTCCTGTTGCGGAGCACAGGCTCCAGACGCGCAGCACAGGTTCCAGACATGCAGGCTCAGCGGCCATGGCTCGTGGGCCCAGCCGCTCCGCGGCATGTGGGATCCTCCCGGACCGGGGCACAAACCCGTGTCCCCTGCATCAGCAGGCGGACTCTCAACCACTGTGCCACCAGGGAAGCCCCTGTAAACTTCTTATACACAAGAATTATGTTTTATAGCTCTTGTTCCCCTTCCCTATACCTAAACATACCTGGAATAGAAGGTGCCTCTACGAACAGGTGTTGCTTTAGTTTAAACTACATTAAGTACATGTATATGTTCATTTCCCTCTGGGAAAGGAGGCTACTTTCCACAGGATAAAAATATCAAGCCTTTAAACTTCCTTGAACCCATAGATATATAAATAGTTGCATAACTATCCTCCCTCTATACAACTCTAAGATGATCATATCAAAGTATGGTCATTAATTGTTTTTAATTGCAAACAGATAATAAGCAAAGTGTAAGGAATTTCTTCCACCAAAGTAAAGGCCAAAGTTCAAAAAGTCAAATTAATATGGGATTTGTTACTATTCTAAATAGTAAAGAACACTGACAAGAAATAGCACAGTGCTGGTTGCTATTATCATCTTTTCATTTTCCATGACTGTTGTTTATATTATCTTCATGGGATTTCACTGAAATTATCAAGGTTTTTTAATAGTCACTAAAAAACAAAATGCCTTGAAATGCCAATACAAAGAAAAATGAGTCAGAACATGAAAAAGTGTTTTAGACAAGTTGACGACATATATTCTTTGCTCATTTCTCTTTTTGAGACAACTTCCATCTTCTTCACACCCACATGTACAATACACTGAATAAAATACAAGCCCATCACTCGATGGTGATAAGAAAAGGAAAGATAAGCCGGTTCCAGAAAATCCCTCTATTCCTAGTATCTTGTTGCATCTGGCAAAAAAGAGCATTTTGAAATATTCTCTAAAGTTTTGTATTTTATTTTATAATAATTTACTTATTTATCTCAATGTAAATATTAAAAACGCATGAGAAATATGTTAACATTCGGCATTTGACTATTCTTATCTACTTCCTTAATGTTTCCTTTGCCTCCTATGATGATCTTTTGGGATAGACAGCACATACCACTCTCATACTCCCCAGACTCTACAGCCCCATACACATGCAAAATAGCTTGTGTGGGGATGTGTTAACATACACTTGGTTGAGGCAGGAAGGCTGTAGAGTACATCGTTTTTACACCTCAACATTTTAAGAGTTTTTGGAAAGTAACCCTAGTTTGAGTGCAAGTTCCATCGATTTATCAAATGCATTTCAGGTATACCTAGGTATGTCCAGTCAAATGGTAAGGCTATATCACTGGGAGACTATTTACATGAGCAAGTGAAAAGAAATCAGTGAAAGAATATATTATAACCAAGAGTCAGATATAATAGGTCAATCAAATAGGATGTAGATCCCAGGAACATATCCACACATATAAGGACAATTGATTTTTCAACAGAGGTGCAAAGCCAATTTTGAGGAGAAAGGATAGTCTTCTTGACAAATGGTGCTGGAAGCATGTCGTACATGGATATAGTGCCTAGTTCACCATATGCAAAAGTATGACCTTTGATCCCTACTTCACACCATATAAAGAATTAACTAAATGTAGATCAAAACATAAATCTCTAAAACTTGGACACAATCTTTTTGACCTTGGGTTAAGCAAAGATTTCCTAGAGATGACACCAAAAACAAGATCCATAAAAGAAAAAAAGTAATAAATTGGGTTTCATCTTTGGAAGCCATTATTAATAAAAGAAAAGCCACAGGTTGGAAGAAAATATTTACAAATTATACACCTGAAAAGACTTGTGCCTCTAACACGTAGAGAACTCTCAAAACTCAGTAATTAGAAAAACATTTTTTAATTAACAATATGGGTAAGAATATTTAAAAAGAGATCCTGCCAAGGAGGTGTACGGACGCAAATAAGCACATGACGTTGCTCAGTGTAATCCATTATTAGCTCTATGGAAATGAACGCCCCAGGAGATACCACTACACACCTACTGAATGGCTAAAATTAGAAAAGTCCAACCACACCAAGTACTGGTGAGGCAGTGTAGGAACTGCGCGGCTTTTACATGCTAGTGGGAGGGAAAGAGTGCAGTCACTCCAGTCCGCAGTTTGGCCGTTTCTTCATAAGTTGAACGTACACCTACCGTATGACCCAGCCTTTCTGCACCTGGATATTTACGCAAGAAAAAGGAAAGCATATGTGCATACAAAGACTTGTACATGGATCATCATAGCATCTTTATTTCTAATAGACAGAATTGAAACAACCTCGAGCACCCATCAACAAGAGGATGAATAAATATACTGTGGTATACCCATACAGTGAAACACTATTCAGCAAAACAAAGTGATAAACTATTGACACCCACCAAAATATGAATTACTCTCCAGATAATTACATTGAGTGAAAGAAGCCAGATAAAAGAGTCCTCAGTGTGTGAATCCCTTTATCTAAATTTCTAGAAAAATGCAAACACGTCTCTAATGAAAGAAAGCATATCAGTGCTCACTTGGGGATGTGGAGGGCTGGAATGTGAGGGGAAAAAAGGGGCTTTATGAATGAGGCATAAACACTTGCAAGTGATGGATATGTTCCTTTTCTTGATTGTGTTGGCAGTTCCATGGGTATATGCATATTTCAGAATTTAAATTGTGTTTTTAAGTATGTGCAGTGTACTGTGTCCATTCTATTTAACAGAGCCATTAAAAAAAGGCTAAGAACAGACGTTTGTCTCAACGAATAAATGTAACAAAGAACAGAAAAGTCAACTACAGTATGATCTCTGTCAGTTGAATTTTCCTGTAGTTTATTTCCTCAAAAAATATATCCCAGTTCTTAAAAGAGATGGGACTCTTAATAAATGGTTAAAAAAAACCAGCAAAGCCATCAGCAGGGTGAGCTCCGGCTACTTTTCAATTGTGAGACACTAGGTGCACAGTGCAGACATGCTAGGGTGTTTGTTCTTCCTGCCCAATATTTTAGAGAGGATATGAAACACCCCCGTTAAATGCCTGCAAGTGATGCCCAGAGTGGAGTTTGGAGAATGATGGCTGTGATCTTTAATATGGTTGTGCCTTTGTAAAGAATCTCACTCAGAATTTCCAGGGTAATTTTGGAGTCCATTTTTTTTGTGTTTTTTGGATGATATATATGTAACTCACCTGAAGAATATACCCACGTAGACTTGAAGTTAGGGACCAGCTGGTGTAAATCTGTGTGGTTATCTCCTGACCTAACCTTTTAGCTTCTTTTTGCTCCTTGATTGTAGTTAAGCTTCATCTTGCCTCAGGGACTTTGTATTCGCTGTTCCCATGTTTTGGAAATATTATTTCCAGAAAAATTTTCCATAACTGATTCCTTTCTATTCTTTGGCACTCATCTCTTAAAGATATTTTTTCCTTGATTGTCCTACTAGCCTAACTCAGTCCCAATTTAACAGATTACCTTACTTCTTTCACAGAATAATAATCAAACCAAATATTATCTTTGGTGTCTCTTTGTATTTAGATGAACTTCTTCCCAAAGAACTCAAGCCCCCCAGCGACAGAGGTTGTTACCTTTCTTATCCCTTATTCTGGGTCTTAGAACTGTGTCTGGCATGTAGTAATCACTCGAGGTCTGTTGACTGTGTAAAGAATATGTGAGTAGATGAACAGATTTGGAGTTATTTGAGGTCGCTCTTAATGATGGCTGGTGTTGGTGATTAAAGTTGTAGGTTTTAGAGTTGGAAGTGATCTTGCTGAGTCTCACAGTTATGGCAAATCTCTCCCTACTGTAGCATCCCTGACAGATGATCAAGTCTGAGCTTGAATAACTGTATACGAAAGACCCTAACCAGGGCACCCTCCTAGCTCTGCCAGGTCAGATAGAATTTTGGACTATTCTCTTTCTCTCTCTTGTAGACAGCCACTGTCATTTGGTAAGCCATAAGCCTTCCTTTGCTTTGACTGTGGTTAGTGTGTTTGCTGGATTTCTAAAATATATTTTTAGTGTTTACTTGTTTAGATTGAAAAGATTGGGCTATATTTTTAAAAGTTTATCCCTCCATTTTGGAAGGCCTTTTAAGTTGAGATATTGCATGCAAGAGAGCTAAGGGAATTCTGGACTCCATATTTTCGTTTTTACCTTTTTTTTTTTTTCTCAGACTTTGAACTAACAATGGCTAAGAATGAGAGGCACTCAGACCCGAATATTTTTTCCCTTGTCAAGCACAGAGAATATGGGAAAGAATGAAATTGGGAAATTGTTTTGCTCCTCTTCCTTTCCTCCTTTTTGGTCAGTTACCTTAGTCGTCCACCTCACTTTGTATTTCTAGCCTGGCTTCAGAAGACCTGAATTTGATGAACTACACACTGATGGAGTAGTAGATTGCTAGAAGGAATGGCGGCTTCACAGAATTATTTTCAAGAAGGATGGTCCAGCCAATTTCCTCACTTCCACTGTGAAAGGAGTTCCCTATTCCTAAGAAAATGGACCTACATCCGACTGACACAGAAGATGGAGATTTATCCCAGTGCATGTATATATGTATATCTATTAAATTTATGTATATATATATAATGCCTAATGGAAACATCTCAGATGTTCTCTTTGGTATTTTTCTTTAATTTTACTTATAAAATTGTGACCATTTTTTAATTCAAAAGAGGAGAACCTTAAAAATTAATTAAGAAGACATCCTCAGTAGTCTAAGTTTCAGAGTGACTTGGCAGAGAAAATTGCTGAATGGTTAGATAATAGTGCTGGTATGCTTGGCTATTGTAACACTTTACATTTGAGTTTCTCTTCCTTGAAATTACAAGAACTATATGACTCAAGAGAAAGATTGATAATTAGGAATATTCTGCTTGCTTTATTTTATTTATTTTGTTGTTGTCGTTGTTGCGGTACGCGGGCCTCTCACTGCTGCGGCCTCTCCCGTTGCGGAGCACAGGCTCCGGACGCGCAGGCCCAGCGGCCATGGCTCACGGGCCCAGCCGCTCCGCGGCATGTGGGATCCTCCTGGGCACGAACCCGTCTCCCCTGCATCGGCAGGCAGACTCCCAACCACTGTGCCACCAGGGAAGCCCCTCTGCTTGCTTTTTATATAGCGTATTGAAGAACATTTTAATTATTTGGAGGTCATAGGAAGGAACCTTCATGATCTAAGTTTTGAACAAGTAGTGTTGCAACACAAAGCTATGACTTAAAAAGGAAATTTGAAATGACCTATTTCTTTTGGCATCTCAATCCAGATATCTGTCAGTAAAATGAGTCACTTTTCAGTCAAATGGGTGGTCAGCAATATAATTTTTTATTGGGAAGCTGAAAGACACCATTGCCAAGCAGAGCACCTGCAGTGTTAACATCTATATTTGAGCATCTTTCGTTTTCCCAAGGGGTGCAAGTGAAGAGAAGGCAGGCAGAGAAATGGCACTTGAATAAAGTTTTTCAAGATGGATAGAACAGAGAGCATTCCCAGAGGCAGGTCAAGTCCAACCGAAGAACAACTCTCTCAGTGCTTTCACAACTAGGTAAAATACAAGACCAGTAGTAACTCAGCTCTCAAATCAGTGCTGAAATCCAGTGGAAGGTTGTTAATATTGATACGGTGAACATACATCAAATAGGATTACTGAATTTTCTGAATCCAACTGAACTCCCAGAATTGTTTGGTTTCATAGGCTGTTGGGCTCAAGACGCATTTGGTTTTAAATAATCCTTCCTAAAATGTTCAGCTTTCAGTCTAATATGATTGAAACCCAGCTTGAGTGTGTCTTATAATACACTGGAATGGAAAGACTATGGGCATTGAATTATTCAAAACATGGCAGGCGAAGGAGTGATATGTGGGGAGGATGTGATCATAGAAATGAGTGAGACTTGATATGTCTTGTTATCCCATTTGATTTACCTGTTAGAACTCTTCCAAATATTAGAGGAAAGAAATCAATATCAATTTTCACCTGTCACGTTCCACACTTCAATGATGAATGAATGTCAAATTTGACCACAGTTTTCTGTACCACCTGCTCTGAAATAATATTTCTGGGCCTTTATTAAAAATGTAAAATTGTCATTGAATTTCCAAATATGATTCTGCAGTGGCTAATTCAGCTTGTTTTATTAGTAAGCAAGTTCTGATGAGTAATACTAATTTAATAAGCCTGCATGTGAGGTTAAAGTGTCAACTATTCCTGCCGAAGGTGATGAGATATGACTGTGATGAGGTGGTAGGGCACTCACCTTCCTGAACGAACCCTGCGAGCACACAGTTCTTGGGAGAAACCAGTACTGCATATAGTAGCAAATCTGATATCATTTTGCATGTCTCCTGTAGCAGTGGAATGCGCACACATACAAACATGATCATGGGTGAAAAAACACACATGCGCACCTTAGAGGCTTACATTAATTTCTGAATATACTTCTCCGGAAAGAAAAAGCTTTACTGATGATTTGTATTTTTATAGTTTATTGTTTTATCCATACTAAAACACTTCATGAAATCACTTCCTGTTTTGTTGTCCATGGAATCCTTTCCATTTTGAGATGCTAAATATAAATCGAAATAATGATTATAGTCCTTGGCCATGAAAGACTAAGTTACAGAGAACCCGGTGACTGGAGGTCAGAGCTGCCACGGAATTATTCTCTGCTCCAGAGACCATCAGAATATCACTGTGTACCCACTTAAGGATAGAATGCTGCTATTGAGAAACGAGCTCTCTTTTATTTCTACTAAAAGGAGAGAACAGTAGGGGACCTTGGCTGCGCGAGTGTATGAGACTTTCTCTGTTTTGTACAATAAGCCAAAAACGATACATGAAATAGCCTCACGCCTTTTGTCTTTTGTACCCAGCTCCTTCCTGTATTGCTCCTGATCCATTACACTTAAATCAACAAGAGTTGCTTGAACATTTTGACAGTTATGTTCCCCATACCCTGAAGCCTTTTTAAAGGGTTACTGAGATAAAGCTATTTCAAAAATACTCCCTCCAAATTTTTTCAGGGTGGCATCAATGAAAGTAACTTAGAGGAAAAAAACTTGAGTTCCTGACCTACCCGTCTAAGGCCAGGCAAGCATAAACCTTCATAGCAAAACCTAAGTTTGCTCCCAGTTGAGAATTTGGTTTCCACGGTCTTATATAAAAAGTATATGGAGACTTTAATTCCCTATAAGCCCTTTCCAAAGAGTGAATACAGTTCATCATTCGTAAGAGATGATGAAAGTTACAATTTTGTTGAATAGGTGGAATATATATTACATATAATATACATATTTATTTTTAATATATATATATATAATACATATAAAGTTACTATTCAGAGTCCTAAAACGTGGATTTTTCTTACTTACCAAGAATGAACAGTAACTTGATCTCTAAACAATAAAGCACCTGGTCATAACAGAATCATAACAAATATTTGATATCAGAATGAATTCACTGTTCAGGTGTAAAGAGGGAATAACTTCAGTTTTCCTCTTTCGGGCACCCCATTATTGCATCCTGGACAGAGGGGATTTTCTTGATTTTAATCTAAAGGAGAAATGGTCACTTTTGTTGAGATGGAAATTGACCACCTCAGTAGGCAGAGGCACTGTTTTTATTTGGCTGAATTCATGTTTCTAGTGATAATTCAAGGTGTAATAGGGTTTTCTCAGCCACTCCAAAATCTGAAAATGATAAGCATCTCACCAGAGTTTCAGGATGGCCCATTACCTATTCTGTGGAAAGGATATTCAAAATACCATGCTTCATCAATGTCTTCTTTGACTTGTTAATGAATGGACAACTACTGAGTTAAGACAGTGTCTTATCCTTGCTTCAAAAAAATAAAAACAGAAAACCCCCACAAACACAAAAAAACTGTTAACAATGAAAACTTATTATGCCAGGCCTTAGTATGGCCTGACTTGGAAATTTAGTTTCAGAGGCTTTTGTGAATATACCAAGGAAAGAGGACCTAGGTGTATCTTATTCCCACAGGCCGCCAATAAATATTTGCTTAACGGACAAAATATGAATATATAGTGTAGAAGAGAACCTGACAGATGCTTAACATTATTGAGTGATAGCAATGCCCAAACTCATCTGTGATCAAACACTATGAAAGTATCCTCCTAAGGATAAACTTATTACAAATAAGAAGTGAAAATTCAATTATGCAGATACTTTCAGTGTCAGCTCTGATATGCACAAAGCATGGAAGTTGTCACTGTATCTTGTCCTTACAAGATAATGCTGTACAAAATGAAAATCAGTGACTTTTCTCAGACGTGATTAATAAAACATGTAACTATGAAAGAATTTTCGAACGGTAATTATGTATGTGTATATATGTGTCTCTGAAAAATCTGTGTCAAAGAAAACTGAGGCTATCAGTATAAACTTCTTTAACTTCTATCTCTTCTTACCTTTATTTCCTCCCAAACTTACCAGTATCCATCCAGCTCGAAGGATACAAGTGATTTTTATATACTGTGCAAGGTGTTTTTCTTACTCATATGTCCGTGTTTCCCCAATTCTCTAAATTATTATCTACATCTTCAGGATCTCCTTTATTGGTTCCTTCATTTCAACATATAAAATAGAAGTCCTTCTCATTCTAAAAAATTCTTTTTTGCTAATTATTTTCTCTTTTCATCCAAACTCCTTGAGAGCAGCCTCTTCCCACTGTCCTCACTAGCCCCGCCTGGCCCCGACAGGCAGCCCTACACCCTCAGTTTATTGCCATCTGGCTTTTTGTCCACCACTTCCCTGCACTGCTCTAAGGTCACTGGGGACCTAACTGCCCAAATCCAATGGACACTCACATTCTCTGAAGGATGACGCTGGCATCTCCTTCCTCCTTCTTGAAACTGTGTCACCTCTCTCCTTCCCAGAATTCTTTCTCTGCTTATCACTGAAACGTTGTCAGGACTCACAATTCTCTGACATCTCATCCATTTTCATGATTTTAATGACTGCTGCTATGTGCTGAGGACATTCAAATTTTTATCTTTCCACGTCTTCACGTGCATGTCCAGTTATCTACCAGTTTGTCTTCTGAATTCTACAGGTGCTTCAAAATTCTACATGTCCAGAACTAAAGTCTTTTCCCCACTTCAGTTCTTTATCCCCTATTTCCAAACTCAATGATACCACCACCCAACCTTAGTCACACAGATGGGGGTTCAGCCTCCGCCTCCTACTTCTTCCTTACTTCCCAAGGTCAAGTCTTGCTGGTAATTTCCTAAATACAATTAGAACTTATTTCCTCCCTTCATTTATACCTTATTTCAGACCCCTTTCTTCTTGCTATTACCTGGTCTAGAAGTTACGAAATTGCTCTTCGGTGGAACCAGTTGTTAGACATTCTATTAAAAAAGGACTCTAGGGTCAAATAGCTTTGAGGATGGCTGTGTACCATACGCCTGCTGTGACGATCCAGAATGAACATTAGCCTACAGCAGCCCCGAGAAGCTGTACAGTAAAGGAACCTGATTAACTTTACTTAAGCCAGGTTCTCCCTTCTGCCGGCCTATAAACCTTTCAGTAGGGACAGGAGAGGAGGTGGCAGCGTGAAAATCCCACTTGAAAATATAAAGCACTGCTCCTCAGAAGAGTGGGGCATAATTATCTCCAGGCTTCTTCAGATTCCTCACCCATACTGACGTCAGTGGTCTAAAATGCCACCCGAACTTGTCCTTTCCATTCTTAGCTATTTTCTGAGGAAACCAGCTCCACGCACATGGTTGGTTAAGACCTGCTCTCCTCCTCCTCGCTGCCTCCTTTAGGGGCACTTGCCGCTGCCTGGGGACACTGCACTGATCCTCCAGAGCCTGTGCCTGTGGCTCTGTAACACACCCCTCGCACACTCACGGCTCTGGACTTCCGCTGTCCACTCTGCCTTGAGTATCCTTGCCTTTCACCGGCTGACTCACCAGTTTCTCACGAGTCCTTTAAGACTTAGCTTAGGGACTGCCCCTTTTGATGACTTTTCTTTGCCTCACGGCTCCCCCTCTTCTTCCACAAACACTGACTAAACGCCCTGAATATGCCCGTCACAGCAGGTCACATGCAGGATGAGACATCTGCTGTGCGTCTTCCCCTCTCACTCCACTGCTAAAGGGCCAACACTACATCTTGCTCATTGTTTCACTCCTCTAACACTCAACCCATGACTAATGAACTAACTAGTACTGTAGTAGCCCTCTTAGTAACAATCAGGCAGGACCTTCTACAAGAAATCTGACACTCCAGCTTTTCTCTGATCTCACCTTTCACTCTGATTCAACTAAAGACTTATCTGTACATGTTTTACCAGGGAGACATAATTTAATCCAGAGATGTCATCACATACTCTTACATACTCTGCCATTTAAAAATTCTGCTCACGATGGGGGAAGGAGACAGGTGTGCTTTCTGACAGCCCCACTGTTTTTGCACTTCTAGTGGTCACTGGCTTCTCTCTCAGTGCCTTCCTTAAACCCTTCTTAACGAGGGAACAGGATAACAAAGTAATTAAGAGCCTGGTTACAGCCTATGTGTGAACAGAAACATAAACAGGGACATAGAGAATAGACTGGCGGTTGCCAAGGAGGAGGGGGTGGGAGAGGGTTGGATTGGGAGTTTGGGATTAGCAGATGCAAACTGGTGTATATACAGGATGGATAAACGAAAAGGTCCTACATGGGACTTCCCTGGTGGCGCAGTGGTTAAGAATACGCCTGCCAATGCAGGGGACATGGGTTCAAGCCCTGGTCCGGGAAGATCCCACATGCCAGAGAGCAACTAAGCCGGATGTCACAACTCCTGAAGTCCAGGCACCTAGAGCCCGTGCTCTGCAACAAGAGAAGCCACCACAATGAGAAGCATGTGCACCTCAACTAGAGGAAGCCCGCGTGCAGCAACAAAGGCCAAACACAGCCAAAAATAAATACATACATGCATTTATTTTTAAAAAGTGCATGTATTTAAAAAAAACCCAAAAAGTTCCTACTGTAGAGCACAGGGAACTATATTCTATATCCTGTGATAAACCGTAATGGAAAAGAAGATGAAAAAGAATGTACATAAATGTGTAACTGAGTCACTTTCCTGTACAGCAGTAATTAACACAACACTGTAATTCAAGTGTATGTCAATAAAAAATAAAATTTAAAAAAATTGCCAGAAAAATAGTCACATAAGGGGAACTTCCCTGGTGGTCCAGTGGTTAAGACTTTGCCTTCCAATGGAGGGGGTGAGGGTTCAATCCCTGGTCGGGGAGCTAAGATCCCACATGCCTTGAGGCCAAAAAACCAAAATATAAAACAGAAGCAATACTGTAACAAATGCAATAAACACCTTAAAAATGGTTGACATCAGAAAAAATCTTTAAAGAAAAAATTCACATAAATCAGAAACAAATGAAAGATAATAAAGTCCATACATTAAAAAAAAAAAGAGCATGGGTTCGGGTCACATTGCAACTTCCCACTTACTTATAGCTGTTCATCTATAAAATGGGGATGGTAAGAGTTCCCTACCTCAGAGCGTTGCTGTAATCCATAAACACGGTTAAGTGCCTTGGTAAATGTTTGAGGCTCTCTGGTTATTATGAATTAAAATATGTCAATGGCTTCTGGCCGTGTGATTTATATAATAGTTTGATGTTTAACCAAATGGTAAAACTATTCCATTTATTATTCCCATCTCTTTTTAACCCTCAGCCTGCTTTGTTGTTTATGTTTTCTGCCACCACAGAGTGCCAGTTCCAGGAGAGTAAAGGCTTTATTTTGTTCACTGCTGAAAGCAACAGCACCCAGAAAAGTACTGTACATATGAAGCCCTCAGTAAACACTAGCTGAATGAATGGTGCAAAGTGTTACAAGGAAAAGTACACCCAAACTTTCATTATAATAAAAAAGTAAAGATAAAAAAATCTTTCTCTAATGGCTTCCAGTCAAGTAACTGAAAACACCATATGCTATAATAATAACATAAGTAATTTATTAAAATTTGAAGGCAAAAACATAATTTTAAAAGATTTAGACCTACGTTAGGTGTGATAGAGTATGGATGCTTTCTTGAAATTCACAATCAGATCCAAGAGTATCACTTTCAGACTGTTCTAGTACACTGAGTTTACTTTTAGTTGTCTTTGATGACACAGTCACTATTCTACTCTCTTTCTTAACAGAAATGTGTTTTTTCGAAGACTCACTTTTAATTGGTTTATTAACCAAAGAATTATTTTGCCCAATTCCTTTGCTTTTCTGCTTTACAGGTGAGTCAGAGCAGGAATGCAGGTCCTTCCCAGGTTGTTTCTTAGCAGAGTAGTTTTTGGTCTATTCACCTGCTTTGCTCATTTTCTCTGAAGAAGACCTGCTATTTCTAGATAATTCCTCTTCTTTTCTTTGACTTCCAGTTCCAGAAATGACGTCTGCTGAAGGAGAATATGTTCTAGCAATGAAATCTTCAAAAGACTCCTGCCGCTGCTCTGTGACTGGGACCCCCAGGTTGTCTTTGGAAGTTTCTAAGGCCTCCTGAGTAGACGCTGGGACACGGAAGGAGTTGAGAGGCAAAGGAATCCTAGCATCACCTGTAATTTTCGGAAAGTGGAGGGGAAGACAAAAGACAAGACAAAAATTCAGTGATGAACAAAGCCAATCATTAAAAAGTAGAGTTCAAAACTTCAATGTTACTCTGTAATCTTATTATTAACACAGTCAATTGATTAATCAGAAGATTTCAGAGCCAGTTTTTTTTGTAATTATATCTTGCCAAGTGATTCTCAGCTTAACCTAGCTATATCCAAGGCTATGTCCGCTACGTTTTCAGACTTTGGTGATTGGGGTAGTTATTACCCATTTCCTTTCCCTCACTAAAAATAAAACCCTATTCTGTAGGATAATTAATGTCTTTTCTATCCTCCAGGCACATGTAAACCGTATATAGTTTGTGACCAGGCTGTGTTCTCAAGCTGTCAGTTCCCAAGACCACTCTGAGATGGGCTGATGGGGGCTCCAAGTGAGGCTGGAGGAAAAGCTGACAGGTTTTCCCCTCCCATTCCCATAACCAGGTGATTCACTCTAATATGTTACCTATTAGCTATGTCTGGATTACTTATTTTAAAAATTGTAGCAGTATGTGTACCTTCATTAGTGTTCCTTCATTGTAAGCTGACTGCATACAAATAGAAACCTAGATAAAATATGAACAGAATAGACATTTATACAATTTAAAATCTGGAATATTTTCTCTAATGTCTTCTTTCTTCATTAAGGACAGTTTGCTTTAACTCATAAATTTTCTCAAGAACTTCCAGTCTCCTTATTTACAAAAGTACAGTATCATGAAATGGGCCCACATTTACTAATCTCAGATTTCGAAAGGATTCCAGAGTCTTCTAGCTCCCGGGCATGTGAACTATTAGAGACTGATCGTTATTGTTTTCTCGCTGACTTGGTCATTTCCTTTTTGCTAATCACTCTTAGAATCATTAAGTGCTGTTCTGTCCATTTACTTGGCTATTTTGCATTTGTTATGGGGCACCCTGTTTTGATTCTGATTTTCCTTCTTCAAGTGCCTTCTTTTCTTCTTTAGGTGGACTACTAACAGGAGAATTCATCTGGGGACGACCTAGTAAATGAAAATCTGACTGATCTATACCAGCCATTGTGGCCAACTGCCCAAGCCTAGACGAGAGGAGGAAAGGAGAAAAGACAAAGGTTATTATAATCACAGAAGAGCAGTTTAGATTTCCCCAGACTTACAATCATGAAATACTTCTAAAATCTTTTTTTTTTTTTTTTTTTTTTTTGCGGTACACGGGCCTCTCACTCCTGTGGCCTCTCCCATTGCGGAGCACAGGCTCCGGACGCGCAGGCTCAGCGGCTATGGTCACGGGCCCAGCCGCTCCGCGCCATGCGGGATCCTCCCAGACCTGGGCACAAACCATAGCCCCTGCATCGGCAGGCGGACTCTCAACCACCCCGCCACCAGGGAAGCCCTACTTCTAAAATCTTAAAAGCTAACATCCTACTCCAGACTACAAGCCTCTCTCTCCCCCAAATCCTCAGCCATTTCCAGATTCATCCTCTAGGAGACATCCCACTGTCTCACTAGAAGCTTCAATATGTTCCATGCACCCTGTCCACTGCCTGTCACACCTCCATTCCTACACTTCTTTACCACCTTTCCTCCAGTTTCCAAGAATGTGTTTGTTCCTTCCTTCCCAACACCAACACCAATTCATTCACTGACAAAACACCACTCCATCAACTATCAATCTCCACTTCCCTCTTTCAGCAAAATTGCTCCCGGTTGAGAACCACTGACCTATATCTCCCCTGCAGATTAATAATCATTTTTATGTCTAAGGCAAAGATAACTTTAATTCAAACTTATCAAACAAGCAAAAGAAGTGAAAGATAGGAAAATTCTTATGCATTCCCGACTATTTTCAATGAAAACTGCCTTTAATTTAGTCTTTACAAAACAACTATACCTACTAATTACTCTGTCTACAGGTTACTCTTTTATAATGGGCTCCCCACTCTACCAAAGCAGGCTTCCCTATTTGCATTTCTTAAAAAATTTAATTCCTCATTTTAAAATGTCAACTATATTACCTATAATTACACTAAATTTGGCTAAATATAGCCACGTAAGTGATGAAAATTGCTCCAGTTCCTCAGCAAACTACCATTAGAGTCGCAAAGAGAAGAATGCCATGAAGAGAAATGAACTAACCCAGCATCTTTAAGGAGAACCAGGAAAGCATGGAACTTCTGAAAAGAATTCTCAGTGCTGCCCCAAACACCTTCATCATCCAGGATCATGCTTGTCAATGAGTGGGCATGAAGGGCTTCAGACAAAGAGAAAGTTGTGTTTCTTAACTGGGCATTTTCATGTTCCAGCTATACAAGAAGACTGAAAACGTCTGACATGATTTTTTCTCATTGTCATCAAAAGTAGTCTTGCCTTGGGCTTCCCTGGTGGTGCAGTGGTTGCGAGTCCGCCTGCCGATGCAGGGGACACGGGTTCGTGCCCCACTCTGGGAAGATCCCACATGCTGCGTAGCGGCTGGGCCCGTGAGCCATGGCCGCTGAGCCTGTGCGTCCGGAGTCTGTGCTCCGCAACGGGAGAGGCCACAACAGTAAGAGGCTCACATACCGCAAAAAAAAACCCAAAAAACAACAAACAAAGAAAAAGTAGTCTTGCCTAGTTTCAAGGAACAAAACTAAAACACTCAAAATGTAATTATTTTATAATTAATGTAACCCTCCGCCAGTAAAGACAGAGACCATATCACATAATAACCAAAGCCCACAGGCACCCAACAAAGTTTCCTATATAACACTTAGGTGGTATATAAATAAACCCAAGTTACCGTTTTATTAATGATCTTTCACAAAAGATCACATTTCTAACTGGTTCAATTCATAATGGAGCCTCATTCCACATTAGAAAATGACCTGCTTTAAGTTTCCCTTAAATTAGAAAGTGAATTATAGAATCTGATTTGAACAAAACATATTACAACTCTGATGAATGTTAAGAATTAACTTTAGTGAGTAAAATATCTAATGCTTACGTTTAAAAGTCCTAAATCATACCCAACCCAATTTATTAAATGTACGATCACCAATATTTTCTTTGGCTTCTTGAACATATTCACCCCCGTGCACTCTTCCCCTTCCGCTCAGCATCTACGCACTTAAAACCCCCTGTAAGCTCAACTCTCGTATTTCTCAGAAAGGCCGTTAATGTTCATGATGCCCCTTTTGCCTTACATGAGCAGGTACTCAACATTTATTGAATGAGTGTCTGCCAATCCACTGGATGCACTTTTAAAAATTCCTCCCTACACTCACCCTGTGATAAATTATATTTAGATAGAACTTTTTAGATTATGCCCGGCTTTCATGCACATTACCTAATGTAATTCTCATAGTATATATTTTTATCTTTCATTGCATTCTTAGAAGTTTTCCAATATCTTAAATTTATTTAAATGATTCACTTTCCTAATTCATTGCCAGGAGAGTCTCATCATGTCTTTTATGTTACTGTATATACAATACATGCACAGAAAGTGCCTTCTTGAATCAAAGAATCATGAACAGGAAATAAGCTAATGTCATATAAAAGCACACACACACACACACATACACAAAACCAGATTTTCACATCTTTAAAAACATGCTTTCTGGAATATAGATCATATGATCACTAAATACCAGTAAATGCAAAAGTCCATATGATACCACCGATTTGCAACATATTACAGTTTTAAAGCTTACAAAATATGTGTATATGGCTTAAAATCAAATCAAAATAAAACCAAAACACTCTCAAAAGCAGATGAAACGTGTTTACCTCACTGACTCGTCTATCAGCCTTCAGTCTTATTACTCTTTCCTCCTTTAACTGCTTTAGGCACTCCTCCAGGGTTTCCTAAACAAACAGAGTCAATATTATAAGTAATTCATAGTATAATATCCAAAAGCCTTTCCAGCTATTGGTCTCATCAGGATTTAGGGGCAGAGCCAGAAGTGAACTCAGATTTTAGTCTGCTACTGGTCATATTATACCATGCCAGTGAAATGAATGATCAAAATCTATCCAATTTGCAAAGATTTATTTAAATTCCACTCTTTCCAACATAAATTTGTGGCAGGCCACCATAAAAGGCATATGCATATAACATAGTAAGTCAGAAATAAGAAGTTACGACCAAGAAAGAAAAATTCTATTTTTATTTGTGGGTCTCTTTATAGCAGGAAGTCCTATTAACGAACCTGCTTAGCATACCTGAATTGCATAATTGCAGATTCAAAAGCATGTTTTAAAAAAGTAATCACTTTTAAAGCAATTTACAGTCAAGCACTGTTCCTGGAGTTCCCTGGGTATTAAATAATCGAATCATCAAAACCCTAACAGGGGGCTTCCCTACTGGCACAGTGGTTAAGAATCCGCCTGCCAGTGCAGGGGACACGGGTTCGAGCCCTAGTCCAGGAAGAACCCACATGCCGCAGAGCAACTAAGCCTGTGCGTCACGACTACCGAGCCTATGCTCTAGAACCCACGTGCCACAACTCCTGAAGCCTGCGCGCCTAGAGCCTGTGCTCCGCAATAAGAGAAGCCACCGCACCGCAACGAAGAGTAGCCCCCCGCTCGACGCAACTGGAGAAAGCTGGCGAGCAGCAACGAAGACCCAACGCGGCCAAAAATAAATTTATAAAACAAAAAACCCTACGAGGAAAGAACGATCACTAACTCCATGTTATTTTACAGATGAGGGAAACAGAGTCAGAGAAGTAGAGTAAGTAGAGCAGCACAGCCAAGGTCACACCACTAAGTAGCAGAGCCACACTGTGGACTCAGGAAGCTGGCTGCCATTCCTGCTCACGGCGGTGGTAGTCTTCCCTTCACCAAGGTCACTGAAATAAAATGAACACTGATAAACTATCTTAGGAGTTTTAGGAGCTAAGACACTTCGGTCCTTGAAGTGGGGACACTGCTTGCAATAGGCAGAATTCTGACAGAGCCTCCAAGATGACCACTTACTGAAGTACACAAACCTTCCACTTATCCAATCAAACTCTAAATGTAGGTGCTGTAGTGAAGGGATTTTGCACATGGAATTAAGGTTCAAAATCAGTTGATCTTTTAAGATAGGGAGATTACTTTAGGTGGATGTGGCCTACTCAGGCACCCCACGAAAAGGACCTGAACTCTTCCTGAATTGAAGTACAAAATGGACAAGAGGGAGACTCTCCATTGCTGGCTCTGAAGAAGTCCAATGCTGCGGCAGAGAAGGCAAGCGAGAGGCCTCTAGGAGCTGAAACTCTCCCCCGACTGACAGCCAGCAAGGAAATGGGGACCTCTGTCCTGCAACTCCAGAATCTGAATTATGCCAACAAGCCGGAAGAAGCCTGTAGGCATTCTTTCCCAGAGCCTCTGGACGCTAACACAGCCAGACTGACATCTTGATTTCAGCTCTGTGGCCCACACAAACTATGGTGAACATCCAACGTTTGGGGCTCAATATCTTACACTTAAATTTCACGTGCTTTAACACTCTCAGGAGGGAACCCACATGTTCCCGTGTGTATCTGAGCAGGAAGCCCAGTCACGCTGTGCCTGGACTTCTGACCTACAGAACTCTGAGCTAGTCAAATAGGTATTGTTTTCAGTCAGTAAGAGTGTAGTAAAAGAATTAATATTCTACTCAACCTCCAGGTTCGTGAACAAAATAAATGATTGTCATTGTTTTAGGCCACTGTTTTGGGGTGGTTTCTTATGCAGTGATAAACAATCATAATACCTATACTTATGAAAACAGTAAGGTATATTTATACATGTTAACTGCTTTGAACAATCACTTAAAGAATGAGGAACTCTATTACCTGCCATCATTGGGAGAGGAGCTGGTATCACTTTCTGGACAGTAGCTTTTGGTACCTAACAACAATCCTACATCAGGAGTTTACCCTAAGGAAATCAAAGATGTGGGCAAAGATTTATCTACCAACATGATGTCATAAGATTGTTGATAACCAAACCCTAGAAGAAAGCTAAGAGCCTCCGAATTGGGACTGGTTTAAATAAAAACAGCTCATCGTCTGAAGGAATGCTCTATGAAGCCACTAAGAATGACAAGAGGTCTCAACCAGAGTTCATGAATGGGCTTCAGGAGTGCTACATTCAAAATATATCTGTGCGTTTTTCCTGGGAGATGATGCATAAGCTTAATCAAATTCTCTGATGTAGAAGAGTAGTTAGTGACATGGCAAAATATTTCTGATACTTTTTTAAGACAAAAGAACAGATTAGGTGTGTGTACATGCAGAGGTGGCTTTTATTTCCTTCAAGAAGTTATTCATTGTTTTCAAACATTTGCTCAATGAACATATATTTTTATATTCAGAACATGTTTAAAAAATTGACAGTCTAAGAACTTCAAATTCTTTAATGTTTCATTACTAAAGCCAGTCAAGTTTTCAATGGGGAAAAAGGGGAAAAAATTGCAAAATTCCTCTACTTTTAATATAATGGTTTAGTCAATCTTCTAAAACTGATTTCAAAGAAATTCTAAACAAATAAACAAAAAAACAAAAAACCCTCAGCACGGTCAGAGGAAAGTAGACTAAAATTCCTGACTGGTTCTAAATAGCACATCAAAGTGCAATTACATGCAACAGTTTCTCCCTCTAATGGAGGGAATTAGAACACAGTGTTCAATTTTTGTGAAAAAGTGTACCCTCCTCCTACAAAATATTCAGAATTCATGTCCCTTACATGGAAATATGGAACCAAAAAAGTTAGAAAGTAAAATTGCTTGATATTCTATTACTTAAGTAAGACTAATGATAAGGCTTTGGAATAATTTTCCTTCCTTCCATCTGCTCTCCATTCCACCCTTCTGTACACCAGCTAGGGTGATTTTTCTGGGGCAAAGCTCCCATCATATTGGATATCAAATTTTATGTTCAACTTTTCTCCATTTAACATTGTAATCAATCATTTCTCATAATCAGGGGATTCATAACCTTGATTTTTTTGTGTGGGCTACAAAATATTCCACTGAGTGGGTTTACTGGTTAACCATTTTACAGATTTAAATTCTTTCCAACTTTTCAGTATTATCAGACAAAATAACCGTTTTTATGCATGAAGGCTTTTTTCCATATTGAGAATAACATTCTTACAATAAATCCATAAAAATGAGTTTGAGATCAAAGCAAATGAACATTTTTAAGGCTCTGAGGTACCTATCTCCAGACTTCTTTCCAAAAGATTTCTGAGATTTTACACTGCCATCAGCGATGTATCACTTGGTATATAACCTCTACTGTAACTGTTGGCTTACTTCCTCACTTAGAGTGCAAGTTATTTGAAGATAGGGGGTGTATTTTATTAAGTGTTTATCCCCAGCACCTGTGCCTAGCACAACGTAGACGGTCAATAAATAATTGCTTAATAAGGAAAATCCCTGCCACACACGTACATATAAGATGTACGTGTGTGAAAGACAGACTGTGTGTTTTTCTCTAACTGGATAGATGAAAACTTGTCATCTTCTTTAATGTGCCATTTTTTTGCTTATAATTAGTCATTAAATTTCTGTTTTAGATTATATTGTAAATATTCAGATTCTCTGAGGCAAATGGGCCTGGCACTACCCATTAGCTACATAACCTTGGACAAGTTGTATAACTCTAGGCCTCAACTTCCTCATCTATAAAATGGAGATAAGCTCCCATATTACAGAGCTCTTGTGAGAATTACATGAGTTAAAACACATATAAAATTAGAAGAGTGCTTGGTACATAGAATATGTGCAATTAATGCTGAATGAATGAACATGCGAATGCAAACAGTAGTGAAGGGCTTCAAATGAAACGGTCTCATCCCACTCCCACATCCAGCACTCAAGAAGCAACCGATTCTTTATGCAGTTTTTAATTGTAAAATACGATATGTGTACTGAGAAGTGCACAGAACAAAACTGTCAATGTGACAAAGAAAAAGAGAATACTTACATAAGCACTACTCGAAGCTGAAAGTATTGATACTTGTCAGCATCGCAAAAACCCCCCATATCCTTTTCTCATCACAAGCTCCTTCCCTCTTCCTGGTTAAACACCAACCTCATTTCTTGACAGTCATTTCCTTTAACCTGCATGCATCCCTAACAAAAGAGTTTAGTTGTGTCAACATCTAACTTTATGTACAGGATCATAGTATATGAAGTCTTTTCTATCTTATTTCTTTCTCTCAACGTTGGTTTAAAAAATTCATCCACATTGCTGCCTGTAGCTCTAGTTCATTCAATTTTATTGCTGGAGAGTTTTCCCACTGTACAAATACACATCATTTATTTAATTTTTGACTCTTAATGGACATTTGGTTTGTTTTCAGTTTGTGCTAATGCAAATCATGGACAGGAATCCTGCTGTACCCGTTATTCTGGTGCATTTACACAGGGCGGGGGTGAGGGCTGCTGGCTCACAGGCTATTTATATACCTTCAGTTGATGGAGAGTGCTAAATGCTTTCCAAAGTAGTTGTGTCGATTTATACTCCAGTATAAGCAGGGTAGAAGATTCCCATAGTACTTCAGGTCTACAATACCTGATACTACCAGACTTTTTATTTATGTATTTGTCAATCTGATTGACATGTAGTTTCCTTGGTTTTGACTCACTTTTCACTTATTACTTCATGAAGTCGTACACTTTTCTGTGTTTACTGGCTGTATGGATTTCCTTTTTTATGAGGTTTACATCAAATATTGTTATTTTTTATTATTTTATTATTATTATTTACTTTTGGCTGTATTGGGTCTTCGTTGCTGCGTGCAGGTTTTCTCTAGTTGCGGCGAGCGGGGGCTACTCTTCATTGCGGTGGCTTGTCTTGTTATAAAGCACAGGATCTAGGTGCGCAGGCTTCAGTAGTTGTGGCACGTGGGCTCAGTAGTTGTGGCTCACGGGCTCTAGAGCACAGGCTCCGTAGTTCTGGTGCACGGGCTTCGCTGCTCCGTGGCATGTGGGATCTTCCCGGACCAGGGCTCGAACCCGTGTCCCCTGCCTTGGCAGGCAGTTTCTTAACCACTGCGCCATCAGGGAGGTCCAACTATTGTTATTTTGAATTCTTCTCCATGTCCAAGTAATACTCTTACATGACTATTTTCTCACTAAATTGGAGGCGTTATCAGTTCACTTTCTAACTTACTAATAAGTAAGGGTTTAGTTCCTCTACACTCTTTCCTATGTCCACACTGCTCAGTAAAGTTATGTCATCATGAGTTATTCCACTGCTCATGATCTCTTTGACTTGTAGTCATATACTTAAAAACCTACATTGTTGATCAACTAGAAGCTCTCTCAACGTCACGCTTTGTAAAATGAGGACATTCTTACCATCTTCCCTTTTTTCTACCTCCTGTCTACCTTCCAAACCCAGCTGTTACGTTGTCAAAGTTGAAATTTATATTCTGTTCTATGTGCAGTTAAGTCTTCTGTTACTTGAGAGTCAGTACGGAGTAAGGTTTAAGAGAACAGGCAGAGAGCCTAAACTCAAAGCCTCGATCCAACCTTAAATTAGGTACAGCCTGGGCAAGTTCCTTCCCTGACTTAGCTTCCTGCTCTCAAAAGTGGGAATGATATTAGCACCAACCTCATAAGGCTATTCAGAGGATTAAATGAGTTAATATATGCAAAAACACTTAGAGCCTAATATATGCTAAGTACATACTAGTACACAATACATTTCAGTACATACCAAGTTAATACTAATACATACTAAGTATAGTTTACTTTAGTTATTTGTGATTACATGCAAGTTGGCAATAAAAGCTGCAAACCAAGACAGTATTGCCATTATTACAATGAAATTAATATTGCCCACTGCAGATGTACTGTGTCTCTGTGTATAGACTATACCTCGTTCCATACTGTGCCAGTGTCACTGCCCTTGTGCAGGGTGACCACATACCCCAAGCCGCCTTGGGCTGTTCCAGTTTATACCTGTTGTCCTGATGTTACAGCATTAGAATGCCTCCTTACACTATTGAAGTGTAAGGAGTTTGGACAAGTTCCGGTTTGGACAACCAATTAGATAGGTGGTCATTACCCCTGTGTGTCACTGAAAAGGGGGACATCTATAGTGTCAAGTTGAAGTGGATTCTTCCCTTCCTCACCAATAGTAGGTTAAAAATCAACCATAGTTCAGTGTGCTTCAGCTTTATGTCCGTATAGCCTTTTCTCCTCTGGAGTTCAAGTTCCTTCTCCTCTTCCTCTCCATCCTCCCTTCCAACAGTGCCTAACACCTAGTAAGTACGATATGCCTCAAGGTGTTTCTAAGCTCTCAATCACACAATCAATAGAAGCCTCTCCACTATAGACTAGCTGCAATCTGCACTGAATCCCCTATTACCTTCCTTCTTGGTTTATTGCCTCATTTTGCTGTATTATGTCTATAAATAGCTTAAGGTGTAGCACAGGAGGTCAATTTTTCAAATTTCTTTGGGTACAAAATATCTTCTTCAGCCCCCACGTATGACTGATAGTTTGGCTGGATACAAACCCCTAGGGTGAAAATTATGTGCCTGAAAAACTTTGGAGGTATCTTTCTAATGCCTTCCAGGATCCATGGTGCTCATGACAAGTATGATAAAGTCAGATTGTAACCTTTTTTTTTAGGTGACCAGTATTTTTCTCTCTGGAATGGATGTATCCTCTCAGTATTTTATTCTATTTTAATTTATTTTTTAAGTATTTGAAAGTTTCACAATGAAGGGTGCCTAGGTATGAGTCTATTCTTACTCATCTTGCATAACTATTTTCAATCTGAGGCCTGATGTCTACTTTCAGCTGTGGGGAATTTTGTTGCCCTTTGACAGCTTCCCTCCATTTTTTTTCTGGGTCTGGACTTTCTAATAGTAACATGTGGGATCTCCCAGATGCAGCCTCTCTAACATATTTCTATCACATTTTCCATTGTGTCTTTCTTTTTTATATACTGAGAAATTTTTTAAATTCCTACTGAATTTATTTCAGCAACCATATTTTCATTTCCAGGAGACCTCTCTTGCTTTCTGACCATTCTCCTTTTCATTAATACCCTAGTCTTATTTTATAGTTGCTAGCTCTTTTTAAACCTCTCTCAGGATGCTAATTAGGGTTTTTTCTTAAATTATTCTGTGCCCTAAATTGTCCCTGGTCCTACTAGGATATGTTTGCACTCTTTCCCCCTCTCTCATGTTGTAAGCTTTACTCAACTAACAGGCAAATGACACTTATTTTCTATTTAAGAATGAGCGCAGAAAGCTCCCTGAAGTCAACGATTGATTGGCTTCTTATGCAGGAAGAAGCGGGGAGTAACTGTAACAGGATCTCCCCCAAAAACAGTTTTCTAGGGTGTAAAAACTCACAGTAGCTGCCCCAGTTCTCGCCAGTTTCACTGTCTTCAAAATGAAATCATCTCGTTTCAGGAGGGTTAGGGCGGGGCAGGGAGTCCACTCCTCCAAACACATCCCTTCAATGAGCTCCCCTATCTCAGTCACACTTTTAACTAACTCCACCCTCTCTCCTACATGCGCACCTGAGCATGGGGCTACTTTTTCAGGTGGGGTCAGAATCCTCCTCAGTTGCACGTGGTCCCTGTGCATATTCTAGGTGATGCTTTTCCTCTGTTCTACTGCTTCAGTTTCACACTCTTCCACCTGTCTTCTTTCAAAACTATGTTGAAATCTCTTGATAGTTGTGTGCATATATACTTAAACACTTTGATACCATCATTGTAGTGTCTTGTCAAAACAGAGAAGAGCTAAAAGGGTTCTCAGTGCATTCTGAATCTGCTATTCTGTGGTCCCAGTGTTTAAACTTCTTGGACTTCCCCACTGTCTATTACTGCTTTTACAAATACAATCTCATGGTCTATTCGTGAAGGAAATGAATACACCACATCTAAAATAACAAGGAATGCGGGTTAGATGCTCTAGGGTCTAGTCATACTCTGCCATTTACTAATAAACCACTTACGTTCTACAAATTGTAGGTGCGCATTTATAAAACGAAAGGGAGTAACTCTACATGAACTATAGATTTCTCCTACTCTAACATTTCATAATTTTCTAAGTTATTTTCTTAAAATTTCTCTATATTATCATTAATTTTAATTAAAAAATAAAAATCTAACTTTCTCTTTTGAAAATCAAAGAGTAGTTCCCGTAGTCCTACAATAATGGGATAATTAGTTCTGAAACCTGTCAAGTGTCATGTTTCATACGAAGAGAAAATCATATTAAATAATTTTAAAAAATTAAACATGGACTTTGTAGCACAAAGACAAGGTCCCCCCCAAATGGTGTTCCTTTATTTACTAGAAATGTTCAGCTCTGCATTAAAGTTGAAATAAAATAAATATATTAATTTTGAGGTGCAAAAATTTCTTATAAAAATCAATTTTTCTTTTCTGTCCATACAAACAAAAGTATGGAATGACATTAGAGGTCAGGTTTATTTGGCAATAGAATGTAGCTTCTTGATATTTTTGATTTTAGGAAAGGAGAATATTAACATCGAAACGTTTTTCAACTTTACTTTTATTTAAAATGAGGCCATATTTTCCTCTTATAAAAAGAGAGTTCAACTAGAACTGTCTATTTTCTCATCTGTAAAACAAGAGCACTGAATCAGCTGACTGTATTCATTCAGAACTCAATTTCCTTATCTTATGATCACTAAGGTTCTCCCTAAATCTAAAATACTAAGCTTCTAAGCAAAGGAAAATATATTACTAACGACATGTTTTGATTTTAGTTTCTTAGAGTTCAAATGTCCACCATTCACCTTGGTCTAAGCTTAAGGAACCATTCAAGGGGATACAACGCAGATGGGAGGAGAAAACAGAACCCTCACACAAGCTGTGCTGTGTTGCAATCAGCCTTCCGTTTGAAAAATAATCTTCTCTATAGCTTTAAAGTGATAACTTTGTACCTGCAATGCTTCTTGTTTCAAACGGATTTTCTCTGGCTCCTCCTGAACACGTTCTGAGGAATCATCGACCTCTTCGATTTCTGAGGAGGAAGGACTCTCTACTGTCACAGTCACAGGAAATTCTGATGGACCTGAGTGTCACAAGAAGAAGATAGGAAACCACAGAGTTGTTAAACTAAAGTGCAAAGAAAGAAGACAAGATTGTATAAAAGACAACACAAGCCAGATACCAAATATCCAAATATTAGAGGACATTTAACAAAAGTGATCTGAGGTATCATTCTTTATAAATGTCTCTCACTGCTCTTTAGTGTAAAACAGGCAATGACTAAGTAAAAGTACAGGAACTTATTTTTGCTATGTTACTGTACAGACCTCTGTTGTACGTGGTTAGGATTAGTAATGGGAATTGCCCATATTATTTTATTACGTTTCTTTCACAGAAGCCAAGTGAAGATCCAAGGTAAACATTTTTTCTCAGATCAACTTTATACTGCAAATGAAAAATTTATTCTTCACCATCAGACAAAAACAGTCTGGAAGAAAATGTAGTTTTTCAGAGGAAAATACATCAGTAAAGGGACTGATGAATAATCAGGAAGTCAACATATCTAAGCTGTGAATAATAGACATTAGAATTTAAAAAAATAAATCACATACACATACACAACTAAAACTGACCCATCAAAAATTTCATCTTCTCACCACCCTTAAGCCAAAACTAGGGCAACAATTCTCCCAGCAAGCTTCACTGCCACTGCAATGTTGTTCAATAGGACATTTCCAAACATTTAAAAACTGACCTGGCCACAACCCCATAAAAGTCTACAGATCATAAAGAACTGTGCTGGGATTATATAACCACGCAGAAGACAAGTCACTAGGACATCATTTTGACAACAAGCAGCAAACCCTGCAGCATAGGAAAACCCTAACAGGAGAACGAGGTGCACACCCCTCTCTCTGGGAATGCAAGGCCAGGACTGACACCCAAGATGCTCTTCTCTCAACCTCAGCAGTGGTGCCTTTCACAGAGCAACTATGCAGTCTCCCAAGACCACTGGGAAGGAGAGTCTGATACTGACAGTATTAGCTTGCCACGAGGCCATAAGCGAGGGAATGTGTGTGGTCTTGGTGAGAGAGCAGAGGTTTGGGAGATGTTGCTTTATATTGGCTTTCAGATCAGGAATTTGTACATATAGCCCGCAAACAACGTTTCTTGAAAACGTGAACATTCTTGAGTATGACAGCTCCATGTGAGGGGTCAGAAATGGCAGTCAAGTTCGTTTCACTGGGTAACAGCTGATTTGCGGACTGGAAAACAGGCTTCCTTGTTTACAGACATAACCACAAGGCTGCCAGGTGTGCACTAAATCCACACAAATACACAGTTGCATTGGGAGAGCGACCAAACATGTTTTACATGGATTTATTTCAGAGAGGGAAATGCTTCATGTAAGGCTCTGTCAGTTTAAAAAGCAAGAAGAATGACCATCCACCTTTCCCAATTCAAGCCCTATATATCATAAATATGATAGCTACACACCACCAACTGATTACATACATCACGAGCTTTGATGAATAGAAAGCCCCTAAAAAGATAGCAACAAAACGAAGTTAGATCTTCATGTAAATACATCACCAGTTAAACCCAGTTAATACAACTATTTAGTAGTATGAACAGTATCCATACAGAATTGTGTATAAAAATAAATAAGCTCAAAACAAGGACCTGGAGGGCTCTGCTACGGAGAAAACAGAACAGAATTCAGCCTACTGGCTTGGTAATCACTCTCTGAACTGCTGAGAGGCCCCTTCAGCTCCTATGTTCAGGATGGTTGAGATTTCAGTCTCACTTCTTTAAATGGTGATATTAATCGTTCTCTAATTTACCCCCCTGTGTGACGAGGATGGACCTGCGATTAAGTGTCTCAGGAAGAAGACAGGAAACCACAGAGCTGTGAAACTCAAGTGCCAACACTGGGGATTCAACACTATAGTTTATGCAACAGCAATTCACATTACCATTTGCAAAAAAGTAGTCGGTTGTCCAGTGGGGATTAGAAACATCCATTTAACATGAGCAACTGAACAGATATTTTACACAGGAACTACTTCAAGTACTATTTAAAGTCAATTCTCTTTGTTTTCTTAAGCAATTGTTAATCCCCAATTTCCTGATTACTACCAAGTAAGTCACCTGAAGATCATCTAGAGCCATCTATTTCACTTAGCAAGCCTAAAGCTATAATTCAACCATTTTATTTACTGTTCTGTGACAAAAATTACTATGAACAGCTATCCTCTGGATAAGAAATCAGCTAATGCTTGTTTGACTCACTAAATCTGATTTACTGAGTTAATAAGCCAGTTGATTTAGAATAGGTCTAATGCACATTTTTCATCCATTCTGCATTAAACTATTTCCCATGCCTAAAATGTCTTTTTTCCCATTCATACGTATCCAAATTCCTACTTCTGTGCTGTAGGGCTTCGCTCAACTACACCTGCCTTTAATCAAACTTCTCTCACATGCACAATTGGTGATCATTTTAGTATCCTCAAGACTCCCACGGAGTTACCTCTGTTGTGACACTTGAGAAACAACTTGAAACTCCCAATTACTTTTAATTTTTCTTCCTTAGAGGGCTCATTAGGCAGAAGCCATGTGTGAGTTACCTTTTTTCCTCTACACAAAATACCAGAGACCACCCACATAATACAAGTTCCAAAATAAAGAACTCTAAATGACTGAAAAAGACAGGGAATGCAAACAGGTTACCTGTTGCTTTTTGCACTTTCTGCAGGACACAATGGCCGGAAACCAGACACTCCAGGTGGTAGCGCTTCAGGAGGGTAACATTCTTTACCAGCAGAGTATTTCCTTCCATTACTTACAGGCTTCTTTGCGGCCAAGACTACGTTTGACAAAGCATGAAAAGAAGGAATCAAGATGCACCAAAGGACTACAGAGCAAATGTCACACGTGCACACGTCGAAAGGAATCAAAAAGGCACTTGACAACGATGCCAAGCCCATTAAAAAGAGGATCGGTTTTGTACAAAGGTTTTCCATAAGCCAGCATTTTTAAAAAACATAAGTTCTCTACAGTAACAAGTTATTTTAACTAAAACAAAAGTATTGAGATGTGCAGAAAGGCAAAAATAAAAGTTTAAAAAAAATCCCAAAGTATGATACATTTTATGTATCATGCAGAAACACTCAAGTTTCCTGAATCTTAGAACACCTTTGGCATTTCTGAATCTCAAGGACACAGAAACACAGATACACCCATGACTTCTGCCAAACAGAATCTTCAGAAGTAGACCAAAAGTTAAATTTAAGATGAATTTTTCTATGTAAAAACAATACAAGTTATAAGGCTGCAAGTTGCTGGGGGGTAGGTGAGTCAATTTTACCCTCCTATAAGCCTGTCAACCTTCACTGCTCCTTTGATTTCATATAGAAAACGCACAAAAAAACAAATGAAACCCACTGGATGAAAGAGTGAAATGTGGAGACTTACCCTATATTTCAGTAGTAAAGAGGCAAGTATCTTTATAGGAAACATTTGGTTGCAAAAACTAGACCTACGTGTTAATATTTTACTTAGAACAAGCCATATATTAAAATTCACATTTAAATATTTAATTTGAATTTACTGAAAACAAACATCATAGGTTAAAATGGTTATATTTATCCTTCAAAGCTACTATATTTTATGTTATTTTATTTATTTATTTTAATAGATCTTGATTGGAGTATAATTGCTTCACAATTCTGTGTTAGTTTCTGTTACACAACAAAGCGAATCAGCCATATGCATACACATGTCCCCATATCCCACCCTCTTGAGCCTCCCTCCCACCCTCCCTATCCCACCCCTCTAGGTCATCGCAAAGCACCAAGCTGATCTCCCTGTGCTATGCTGCTGCTTTCTACTATATTTTAGCAGCATTAGGATGCAGGGTAAAATGGAGTGTATTCGGTAATATAGGACAAATATTTCATAGAGTGTAGCTTATTGATAATCACCACACGATCCTCTGTGATTTACATGCCTCTTAAAAATATATAGGAGGGCTTCCCTGGTGGCGCAGTGGTTGAGAGTCCACCTGCCGATGCAGGGGACACGGGTTCATGCCCCGGTCCGGGAAGATCCCACATGCTGCGGAGCGACTGGGCCCGTGAGCCATGGCCGCTGAGCCTGTGCTCCGCAACGGGAGAGGCCACAAAAGTGAGAGGCCCGCGTACCACACACGCACACACACACACAAATATATATATATATATATGTATTAAAATTTTTTTAAATTACACTTTTCTTGTTAGGAGATTAAAAAATTTCTAATAAAAGTTCCCATCTTTTATTAGGCATACATAAGTACAATATAAATGTGACACAATTCACACCATTATTTCACCCCTATACTCCCCTGGATCTAGGTATATACCCAGATACTGATTTGGCTTACCTCTATGTCTCCAAATAACTGAGGCAAATACAAAAAAAAAAGCCCAAGAAATAAAATTACTCTTAAAAGAGCTCAATGAGCTTGTATACTGCAGTTACATTTCCACTTTGTTTAATCATGCTAACTTAAAAAAAATGTTTAACTGTTCTCATTCCATGATGCCCTATTATTCTGTACTAATTCTACAGAATTCCAAATATGTTGTACATATACATGTTTTATTTATATATCCTTCCATTTCTAATATCATAGCAAAAGTCAATGTAGCTATTTTAAGAATGCTTTACATAGGATATAAATTTTTAATAATAATATCTAATTAGTGTGATATCACAAATCTTAACTTCTTTGAATGTACTATTTGATTATTAAAATATCACTCTCTTTAGCGGAGGGGGTAGCGGAGGCGCGCGGGAGAATCCATGTCCTTCTTAGAACCGTTCCCTCTAAATACTTTTAAATCAACAGCTCTTGGCGAAAGTCTTCATCCCTTTAAGGCTAAGTTCTCGCGAGACGACAAGACGCCGGATAGCTTAATCGCACGTTGTGCCTGCGCGCGCTGGGGCAGCTCGCACTTCCGCCCGAGGCGTGTTGCGACTCACAGCAGCTGCCGGTCTCGCGTGGTGACGCAGCTGTTTTTTCTCGGCTAGGTCTGCTGTAACGGACGGAGGCCGCCTGAGCTGCGGAGTTGCAGAATCTGGCGTTCGGAGCTGCGGTTCTTGGCGAGATTTCGCGTTGCCCGTCCTCAGCCGTTTCACCGATAATCAGCGGATCGCTTTGCCAAGTGCCGGGAAGAACAAAGGAATTCGGAAGGAGACTCTCGGCTCCCGGCCGCCTTTCTCTGAGTGGCTTCGTTTCCCGCTCGCGCCTGTCCGGAGAAACTGGACTTATAACCGTCACTGGATTGTAAGTACCCGAGGCGAAGAGAGCTCACTACGCCCCGCTTTTTGCGTATCTTTGTTCCGGGAGAGTTTGTGGATTGGGAGTATCTGCTGAGCCTTACTTTCTGTGCCGAAAATCATTCCGTAGGAGCCGCCATTTGCTTTCCCTGCGTTGTCCTGCAGCGGCAGGACAACCTCTATCTAGAGGTTGGAACTTGGCATTGCAGCTAACAGATTTAAATGGACCTGAGTAAGGCAATGCGTCATTAACGACTGGTATTGTCACAGCATATTTAGAAAGACTTGGAACTTAATTCCGAATAGACGCTTAGTTGCTCTTCTACCTAGAACTCTTTGTAATTAAAGACGTCAATTTATAAAGAACTGGTCTTTCTGTTGAAATAGCTGAAATTTTTTAGTGCAACCAGTGGTTATTAGAGAAAAACTGAGTCACAAAGAAGTAAAGATGAGTAAGAGCAAAGATGATGCTCCTCACGAAGTAGAGAGCCAGTTTATCTTACGCCTACCTCCGGAGTATGCCTCTACTGTGAGGCGGGCGATACAGTCTGGTCATGTCAACCTGAAGGACAGACTGACAATTGAGTTACACCCTGATGGGCGTCATGGAATTGTCAGAGTGGACCAGGTCCCATTGGCGTCAAAATTGGTAGATCTGCCATGTGTTATGGAAAGTTTGAAAACCATTGATAAAAAAACCTTTTACAAGACAGCTGATATCTCTCAGATGCTTGTCTGTACAGCTGATGGTGATCTCTATCCTCCTGTTGAGGAACCAGTTGCCACTGCTGATCCCAAAGCAAGCAAGAAAAAGGATAAGGACAAAGAGAAAAAGTTTATATGGAACCATGGAATTACTCTGCCTCTAAAAAATGTCAGAAAGAGAAGGTTCCGTAAGACAGCAAAGAAGAAATATATTGAGTCTCCAGATGTGGAAAAAGAAGTAAAGCGGTTGCTGAGCACAGATGCTGAAGCTGTCAGTACCCGTTGGGAAATAATTGCTGAAGATGAAACAAAAGAAGCAGAAAGTCAAGGCCTTGATATCTCTTCCCCAGGAATGTCTGGCCACAGGCAGGGCCATGACTCATTAGAACATGATGAGCTTCGGGAGATATTCAATGACCTCAGCAGCAGCAGTGAAGATGAAGATGAGACACAGCATCAAGATGAAGAAGATATAAACATCATTGACACTGAGGAAGATCTGGAAAGGCAGCTACAGCACAAGCTAAATGAGTCAGATGAACACCACCAAGAAAACGAGGGAACTAATCAGCTGGTTATGGGAATTCAGAAACAGATTGATAACATGAAAGGCAAGCTCCAAGAGACCCAGGACAGGGCAAAGCGACAGGAGGATCTCATCATGAAAGTGGAGAACCTGGCTCTCAAGAACAGATTTCAGGCTGTGCTGGATGAACTGAAACAAAAGGAAGACCGAGAAAAGGAGCAGCTCAGCTCTTTGCAAGAAGAGCTAGAATCACTCCTAGAGAAGTGAGGAGAGTTTTGATACTTAATTTCATTCCTGACAGTGGTCAGCCTTGAAAGAAAAACCTTGTTTTCATCACCTGGACTAGACAGTAAAACTTTGCAGTAGTTCCCAGTTTCCTCCACTGCCTTCTATTGGATTTGTTTTATAATTGTGAATTTCTATCTCATTTGTTTTTTGGAACCACTTCGGTGGGTGTTTGTCCTGTAGTAAGTAGGAATGTATAGACAGATAAATGTAGGGAAGTTGTAGGATTAGTGGAGTGAACAGTTCAGTTTGGTAATTAATCACAGCTTCACTGCAGGACTTTGCTGCTGTTTCTCCGTTTACCAGAAGCTGCCATTGCTACTCTGTGATGCCATCTGAGATAAATTAGTAGATTCTAGTTTGGTGGCAGTGAAGTTTGTTTACATACGTTTTCCCATGCTGTAGCTATTTTCCCAGTTATTCAAAGCAGTTTTCCACATTTTGCATTGCAAATCATTTCATAAAGTTGTTTTAACAATAAATAAAAGCAAGTAATTTTCACCTTAAAAAAAATAAAATATCACTCTTGAAATAACAATTGGCAGACGATCATAAGCTTTTTTTTGACTTCATAAACACTCTTAACAACTTATTTAATACACTATTGTCCAAGCAAGTTGATTAATAGAGAATCAAAAACATACAACTTGAAGTAGAAAAAAAAAAAAGCTGTATTTATGAAGATGTTTACAATAGTTTATTTGAGGTTATTTCCAATTTTTCACCAATTTAAAAAATTGACCTACTCAATGAAACCATGTGAATGCAATGTTAAAAAGTATAACTATGAATCACAGAATTTAAATTTAGTATGAAAAGATAAGAATGGCAAATTATATTGAAGCTATGTGGAATTATGTTTATAGACAGCAGGAAGAGAAAATTAAAATGTAAATATTGCTTGATAGGATAATGGGATTAGAGGTGGTCTTTTAAATTTTTCATTTTTATGCTAATACCTTTATAAACCCCAAAAATCTTCAAACAACACATTTTTTAAAAATTGTGGTAAACGACACAAAACAGAAAATTTATAATTTTAACCATTTTAAAGTGGACCGTTCATTGTTATGAAGTCAACAAATTTTTAAAACTTTCAGAGGGCACCTGAATAAAAGATGTGTTGTCCACTGGTGATTTTAATGTATCTGGTATATAACTAAAGTCACCACAAAACCCTTTCTGGGAAATTGGCAGATCATAAACATAAACAATTTATTTTGCTTTTTATTAAACCTTATTGTTTTGCTGTTTCAATATTCAAATTTACTCACAAGAAAGAGTCAGTTTCATATTAGATTTGGTTTCACAAATGCTGCTCCTGCTATTCATTCTTATCACCAAAAAAAAAAAAGACTATTTGTGACTAACGATAATATGTTACAGAAAATAAAAAGTTAAAAGGTTTTCAATCTGCATATCTGGGAACCTAAATTAAAGCATCACACAACATTTTCAAAAACAGAAAAGCCATTTGATTTGACTCAAATCTTAGTTTTAAGATGGCAGAAAGTACCTTGATAATTTTCTTTTAAGAAAGAAAGAAAACCAAGCCATTAAAGAGAAATTCTTCCAAGAGAACTGAAACATGCTATATACCTCTGACTTGGCACTCCTTCTATCTGGAGAACTTGTTTGGTAACTGTTTTCATCACAGAATGATCTAAAGTAAAATGAATTGAAATTAGAGTAATTATTTTCCAATGAGTGGCTATTTCCATTTAAAACCAAAAGCCAACTAATTATTGCTTTTCCCAGACATTTAAATATGAAATCTACATTATATAATTATACACTTATTTCCCCCTTTGTGTATTCTAATTTCTTCCTCAGAAACCTAAGATGCCATCTTGCAGACTGCCCACAGTGGCTACTATTTTGGCAGCAGCAAAGGTCAACTTGAAACATTTTGCATCTGAAGTGGCTTTGGATACCTTTGGATACAAAGTACAGTCTGAGCACCGTCCAGACGCTTAGATACCTAAAGAGCATCTAAGATATCAAACCAGGGCATCCAAGATAACAAACCAAGTCCTGATATTCCCTCAAAAGCTGCTCCTCCCATCAGCTCCCTTCTTCTAAGTGATACTACCCAGTTGCACACATAATCATCAACGACTTGTCTCCTTGTTACTATTTCCTTCATACCTCACATCTATCTGCAGGTCTTGAGAGCTACACCCTCAAAACACAACCTGAATTCAACCACTTTTCATTTGCTGCAAACTTCCAACCTAACCTAGGCCATAAACATCTCTTATTTGGAGCACTGTGATAGTCTCCTAACTGGTCTCCCTGTTCCTCTTTTTTTTTTTTTTGCTGTACACGGGCCTCTCACTGTTGTGGCCTCTCTCGTTGCGGAGCACAGGCTCCGGACGCGCAGGCTCAGCGGCCATGGCTCATGGGCCCAGTCGCTCCGCGGCATGTGGGATCTTCCTGGACCGGGGCACGAACCCGCGTCCCCTGCATCGGCAGGTGGATTCTCAACCACTGCGGCACCAGGGAAGCCCCCTGTTCCTCTTCTTTATCCTCCCAAGTCCCTTCTCTATACCAGGTCACCTTATTCAGATACGATTTGGATCATGCCTTTTTCCAGTTCAAACCCCTCTACTCATTTAGAATAATCCACATCTTTACTCTGGCCTTCAAGACTTTACAAGAGCAGACCCCTGGCTAGCTCCTTGACCTCATGTCATACCACACTCTTCTTCACTCAGTACTCTGCCCAGATTGGCCTCCTTGCTTTTCCTTAAATACTCCACCCACCTACATGCCTACATACTCATTGCCTCCTTGTCCTGGAATGTGCTTACTCCACATCTTCCATGGCTTGCTCCTCTCTTCATTCAGGTCTCCGTTCAAATGCCACTTCTCCAGTGAAGCTGTCCCCTAACAAACCTATCCAATGGAGTCCTACCTGCTCTCCCTCACTCTCCTTACATTAAGATAGTTTTGCACTTCCTACTCTCTAAAATTATATGACTTATCTGTTTACTCATTTCTATCTGATGTCCTTCACTAGAATGTAAGTTCCATGAGGGCAAGACTTTTTGTCTGTCTGGTTCACTGCTTTATCCCTAGTCCCTAAACCCGTATCTGGCACACAGAAGATGATTACAAAATTACTTGTGAATCTGACAAATGAATAAAGTACTCCTGGCAAGAATTCAGAGGTTGCACAGGAAAGAAAGAATGCTCTTGGTGGAAGCAGGCTTAGTATCTAGGTTCACCTCTATTCAGAGTAGAGATAAGAAAAATTGACAAGTATAATTCACTTTAGTTAGTACAGTAGCTGCTAAAAACATAAGGGAAGTGCAACACTAGAAAAGTACAGTTGAAGCTTGAACAACATGGGTTTGAACCTCGTGGGTCCACTGACACACGCATAGTTTTCAATACATATGTACTATCGTCCTACATGATCCAAGGTTGGTTGAATCCACAGATGTGGAACCACTGACTATAAACTTATACCCAGATCTTGAACTGTGTAGGGGTCGACACCCCTAACCCCACGTTGTTCACGGGCCAACTGTATATGATGAGGAAAGTTAAACACATTAAGTTTTAAAAAACTGTCAATACCTGAACAAATTGTTTTTGTTTTGCTATGTGTTCATCAATTTAAAAAAAGTGACCACATACCAACAAGCAGATTTTTTCTTATATCCAGAACGAGCAGAGTTCTGTTGGTTTCAGGGGCCTTTAGTAAAGCCTTTGCTCCTTCACTGGTGAGGCCGCACTGCTGCAGGTCAAGTGCTTTCGATGAAAGACAAACGTCACTTGCTAACTCTACAGATTTAACATATAGACAACTCTCATTTTCTCACGTGTGGAAGAGTCCTGCACAAGACAAGTCATGGCAGGTTTGTAATTTTGGGTATGGAAAAAAACAGAAACATATATGCACACACATAATGCATAATCCAATTTAAAAACCTCTTCTTGGATGTGCAGTGATAACCCTGGCTTTAGTACCAATAAATCATACAACGTATTTTACAATTACAGAACTGAAGAATAACTGTATATAACCTATGAGCAAAAAGCATCACAAAATGAATCTCAGTTCATAATTAGCAAGGGCGGCAGGGGCATGTAAACCTCACAAGCAAAACCTCGTGGAGCTCAGAAATACACTGCATTCTTTTGATCATGATCTTCAGCTCCAAATCACACTTGAAACTAGTTCAAAGGGGAAAACAAAATAGAAGAAATGTAATAACTGTTAGTTTTAGAGGAAAAAAAGACAAATCTAAGAGGATACAAATAATAAAAACTTTCAACAATGTGTGAATAGAGAATACATACTAAAAACCTATCATGAAAGTAGGATGGTCAAGAACCCTCGCAGTAAAAGGTCAGACAAAACCCAGAAAAACTGATCATGAATTCTAGTAGTTCTGGGGCTGAACAACCTACTCATTTAAACCAAAGGGATCATCACTAAAGCACAGGGATTAAAAAATATTACATGAAAGGAAACTATCATGAGTCTTTTGTTTAAGTGTTGTGTGGACCATCACATTAAAATAACTGGAGTCTTTCAACACCCCCATGACGCACAGAAATAGCAAGTCAGACATACGGATCTGACAGGATATGATACAACCCTTACAAACTCTCACTACAGAAGAATGGACACAGGGTATAATTAACCAAATAGCCAAATTAATACAAACAGCCAGTAAACCTCACCAGTCAATCAAATGAATACAAAATAAAACAAAATGTGGTTATTGTCCTATCAGATGAAGCCAAGATTCTGTAAGAAAAGCCTTTAAATAATGTCTATACCCTTTGGATCCAACAACTCTCTTTCTAAGAATTTAACCAAAAGAAATAGTCAGAGATATAGGTAAGGATATATATCAGAGTACTATTTGTAACTGAAAAACTGGACAAAGCTTATATACAAGAATGGATAAGCTATGTGCACTGTGGCATATTCATATAATGGAATACTGAACAATCACAAAAAATGATGTAGGAGATGCAAATTTACTGACTTGCTAAAATGCTCATACTAAATTAATTGAAAAAAGTTATAAAATTTGGAGTAATCCCACTTGCATAGAAAATGGAGAGGTACTCATTTTTGTAGTTTCACATTTTTTTACAAGTGCTACAGGCCAGTGTTTGTGAGAGGCAGGCTTCCCATCTACTGTTGGGGTGGACTACAAATTGGCATAGACTTTCTGGGTGGTAATTTGGCCATGTGTATCAAATGTCTTAAAAATAGGTCACACTTAGTCATTCCACTTGTAGTACCTTATTCTACAGAAGTAATCCCGATGGACACAGAGATGTATATACAACGTATTCACATTGTTTCTGACAGGGAAAAGCAAACTGTCTAAATAGAATTGCAAAGAATTGATTAAACTATGGGACATCAATACGACGCAATACTACATGATACATCTTTAAGTGAAAAAAGCAGGAATGTGAAATAGCAAGTATACTACAATTCTATTTTTGTAATCCCTAAGTGTACATATATATTTGTAGAAGAAAAAAAGACTGAAAGTATATACGCCAAAATGAACAGTGATTATATCTGGGTATTAAAATTATAGGTTCTCTTGTAACTCTGTATTTTCTGTAAAGGATATATGCAACTCTTAGAGAAAGTTGAAAAGCAAAATAAAAGCTATCAGTAAAATGAGGCTTTAAAACATCCTATCACAATAGTATCATGCCAAAAGCTAAGCATATTAAAAATTCAATATTTTCAATTTTAGAATTTCCCTCTAAGCCATAAATCCTCACTAAGAGATTCTGCCAAAGCACTTGCACCCAGGTCACCAATGAGCGGGTTGCAGTTCAGAGTGATGCGCCTCAAACCAGCCATGCAGTCAAGATCACGTCTCCTGGAATGTAGACTCTCAGCCCAGGTTTCTTCATGCCTTCTGGTAGTCTGATACTTCAAAGATTTAATGGGATGAAATTAAGATGCTTGAATAAGGAAACAGGGTGTGCCTGAGTATGGCTTCTTATGTCAGAGATTTACACACACACACAGATCAAGCATATATGCCAGGAGCATCAACCTGAGAACTTCAACAGTCACTTCTGGTTTACGAGTCCAGTGAGTGACCCAGATTCTGCTCGGTCAGTGATTAGATTCTAGCCACTGCATTTCCTGTTTCTGAACACTTATGTAAAGTTGGACAACTCAATTACAGTCTATGAATTATTTTCCTTATCTTCTAAGTCAGGGAATTGGTTCTAAATTCTATCTTTGCTGAGGCGCTATATTTCATCATCCTGTCCTCCAATGGCCTCCAAACACCTGACTGGGCAAACCATAAGAAAACTTTTTAATATGCATCTTATTTATTAACAAATTATATACACAAAGTTCCATACATATAATTTATGTACATGATAAACTACACAGATTTTTAAAAATAATACAAAGGTAAAAATGTTCTAATATTTTCTTTTCCTAACTCCTAAGGCATTATTTTATTTTACTTATTTTTTTATAAAGATTTATTTATTTATTTGCTTGTTTGTTTGTTTGGCTGTGCAGGGTCTTTAGTTGCAGCATGCCGGATCTTTTAGTTGTGGCATGTGGGCTCTTAGCTATGGCAGGCACGTGGGATCTAGTTCCTTGAGCAGGGATCGAACCCAAGCCCCCTACATTGGGAGCACATAGTGTTAACTGCTGGACCGCCAGGGAAGTCTCAAGCATTATTTAAAAAACTATATTTACAAAATGTATCTCACATGCTACCTAGGGTGTGCACACAAGCTTTAGAGGCCTGGACTATGCAGAGCCAGTTTGATGTGCCTTGGGAAAATAATGGTTTGACATTTAAGCAAAAGTACTGTCTTGAAGATATTCAATTCTTTATATTCATAAAGTAAATTTTGGTAACAGGGAACACTGACTGTCAATGAAAAAAGTCTTATTACATTCCTGAAAATGTAAAAGACTCAAAGTGCCTTTGTTACTCTATAAGGAAAATCATTAGTGTCATTTTTCTATTAACAATAACTTATTAAAGCTCCAAGCAGAAACAACAGCAATCACTTACACAGCGCTTAGTATGTGCCAGGCACTATTTATACAAATAAGTGCATTTAAACCTCATAATGAGGCATAGAGGTTAAGTGATTTGCCCATGGTCACTAGCTATGAAATGGGAGAAAGGGAATTTGAACCTAGGCCATTTGGCTTCCGCACCCAAGTTCCTGTTTTCTACCTCAGGGGTCAATGGACTTGCCCTGTATAGGCTCAAAGAAGTTTTCAATTTTTAAAATCTAAATTTAAACATTTCCAGATTTGTGGGCTATACAGTTTCTGTTGCAACTACTCGGCCCCACTGGTGTAGGGTGAAAGGAGCCATAACTACCACGTAAACAATGGGTGCGACTATGTTCCAGAAAAACTTCCTTTACAAAGCCAGGCGACGGGCTGGATCTGGCCCACCAGCCAGAGTTTACCTATCCCTGATCTGCACCATCAAACTATTAAAAAGCCTTCATGTCAAATTATTAACTAACTTTAGGCCTAAATACAGTCATTATAACCACTGTAAAGTTGTTAAGGCATTATTTCAAAAACTGTATTTACAAATTGCTGATGTACTGACTTTTATTAGTTTAAAAACTACAACAGCTAATAAACACTTGATTCATTTAAGTCTTGAAGACTAGAATGGCATAGTTTCTTCACAGTATTACAATAACTGTTTTCAGTAAAAAAATACATAAAAGTATTATTACGTATTATATATTAAATCTCTTATTTCTAAAATTAAGTGGACTATCTTTCCTAAATGGTAGAATCCCAAACTGAAAACTGGTCATATTCTTTCAGCAAAATGAAAGCTGTGCTCATATGTATCAAAAGGCAAAAATTAGGGCTTCCCTGGTGGCGCAGTGGTTGAGAGTCCGCCTGCCAATGCAGGGGACATGGGTTCGTGCCCCGGTCCGGGAAGATCCCACATGCCACGGAGCGGCTAGGTCCGTGAGCTATGGCCGCTGAGCCTGCGCGTCCAGAGCCTGTGCTCCGCAACGGGAGAGGCCACAACAGTACCACACACACACACAAAAAAAGACAAAAATTAACTGCCCTCTGTATCAATATATTAATGTGTTTCAATCACATATGTTTTCATGAAAGTTTAAACATAAAATCACCTTTAAGATCTAGGCCATGTGATCTGCTCCATGCCATGTCAGAATACACCCCGTGACGTTTACTTAACTTGTCTTAAGTGTGATAGAATTCTTTATACCTTGACAAATAACTAAAAGGAAAAAAAAAAACCCACACACACAAAAGATGAAGAGCCTATACATTTGTCAATCTTGACTTATTTGCTTTTCTTGAGTCAGTTGGAGGTTTATAGCCACATTCTCAAAATCATTAACTACAATCTTCCCAAACAGGTAATTGACGAACAGATGCATTCTAAAACTTGTCAGTAACAAAGTGCTATTCCACTTTACAGCAACAGTTTAATTCTATTTAGATACTAAAACTGAATACACTGAATACTGCAAACTTTATTCCCAACCACTCAGCAAAGTACTACATACCTTTTCAGATATAGGAAAAAAAAGAAAAAAAAGAAAAAGCATACGATTCTTCCTATTTTCATTTCCAAAGATACATCCCAATCTTAATGATCAATCAGCGATTTAAACGTCAACTGTAAACCCAGTATACTGCTGCTATGCAGTGTACTAGAGCAATAGAAGAGAGAGGACCTCAAACCCTCTGTTCCCTCAAATTCAAAGGCAGGCTTCCTGACCCCTCCAGACCACTACTGGACACAGGGAAGGCACACTAATGTTTCAGGACCCCAACCAACAGTCACCTGCTTTGTGATTACTTCCATGACACACCCTCACCAACACCAGAGTTTGCTGCTCCTACGGGACGTTACATGTATTTACTATTTTAACACATACCACAGTGCATCATAATTATGATTGCAGATAGATGTTCTAACAATTGAAAGAGAATGATGACTTTTTTGCTCTTTACATCTTGCTATTTCCCTTCCCATAATATTTCTTGAAGCGAAACCATAAAATATAGACAAACACAAAAAACAGAAAATATACAAAACGTGTGCTTTGCACCTTAACACAAACTTAAGTAAAATTAGTTCTGACAGTATCCAGCATGACAAACTTCCATGGTACAAATGAGAATGGACCAAGGTTTGAGCAGGTACAGGAGATAATCCAGGCATGAACAACACCAAGGAAAGGTAGACAGGAAGTAACATGGTGTGTAGGAAATCACGAGACCAGTCTGATGGGAAGAGACTTAAACAAGACTGAAACTCACTTCCTAAACCTCCATCTCCAACTGGACAATTCGCAGGACACAGGTGCACCAAAGTGGCCCATTTATTCAATCCCTTTAATATGGAGGAAGAGTTTAAAATTTTACTGGTTTAATTTGCCCCCAAAGCAACTCTCAACAGTTATGGCCTCTGTCGTCGGAGCTTTGTATGAAATTAAGTCAAAGTGTGGAGCTCCTTTGCCTTTTTTTTTTTCTCCTTAAAAAAGAAAAGAAACAATTGTTCCGAGTAAAAACAAACATATTCCGAAGCATGTGTACATTGAAAAGTAAAGAAACTTTATTAACAACTTCATAAAAACTGACTTAAAATTTTAAAAAGAAAAAAACATGTTTCAAAGTCCTTCCGACTGGAGTCGTGTCTCATCGTGTCCTTTCTTTACAGAAATAGTCGTATTAGGACACATATGCACAAGGATTAACACCATGACACACTGTACACGGCGGGCCCGGGCGAGCTCACCAGGCGTCGTCTGAGTCCAGGTCTCTGGGGAGGATCCACTCCACGGATGAGCCCAGCAGAGTCTGAAGCTCGTTCGTGAACTCCACCACATCTAAGAGCTCCTTACTTTCCGGATTAAAGGACTCCAGGTCTTTGGGGCAAGAGAATAAGAGACTTGCTGACACTTGCCGGTAGAACTCGGCCTCCGCGATGGTGACAATTTCCACATTTGGAAAATTGCAGCGGAATATGCAGGAGGACATTTGCAGTTTCTTGAGCAGGTCTGAGAGCAACAGCCAGTTACGAGGCCTACACCAGAGAAAGGACAGTGGTTTGAGTTTCCGGCAAAATTAGAGGCGCTCCCAACTATAAACTACCCGTCTCCTGGCGGTGAAAGGGCCTGCTACTTCCACTTTGATTACCCCACCCCCACCCCACTTCTCACTGTCCTTAGAAGATCTACTACTTTTTTTTTTTTTTTTTTTTTTTTATTTATTTATTTTTGGCTGCATTGGGCCTGTTGCTGTGCACGGGCTTTCTCTAGTTGTGGCTCGCGGGCTCTAGAGTGCAGGCTCATTAGCTGTGGCGCACGGGCTTAGTTGCTCCGTGGCATGTGGGATCTTCCCGGACCAGGGCTCGAACCTGTGTCCCCTGAACTGGCAGGCGGATTCTTAACCACTGTGCCACCAGGGAAGCCCGGAAGATCTACTTCTAGCGGGGGAACTCTGGACTCATGTGCATGTGTTAAGAGACCACCTAGGGCAGATCAGCCAACTTAGACAAAAGCAGGAGCAGCGCCCCTGAACCAGCCTCGTTGCAGGCCACCCCAGTGCTGCCTTGGCTCTGGCCACAACTCAGGTCACCCCTCTCCAAGTAAGTGCACCCCGTTCTAGTCACTGGGGAAAACCAGTCTGTATGCCAACCCAAGGGAGATGGCAAACACCTCTTTGACCTCTCCTCTCCTCCGGCCCTCACGGAGAGAGCATGAGAAACACTCGAGGTCACCTGGCTTTCCTTGCCTTTCCCATACCTCCAACCCGCCCCTCAATGCTGCCGGGAGTGAGGCTTTTTCGAGAAGGGAGGTGGTACAATCCTTCCTGATACCCTGCCACGCTTTATCATCTCTATCCCGAATACAATGTCACCACAAAGGCAGACACGGTCCCAGCCTCAGAGTCCAAGGAGGATGCTACTCCTTAAGCACCGGGGTCAACACACAGCAGAGCAAGGTTTCCTGATGTGTTCACTCCGAAGGGTTGGTCATGGGGCACAGTGGCCCGACTGTGGGGACAAGACTCGATCTAAGCAAATCTGAAGACACATAAGATCCCAGGTGCCACATACGGCTTTCTCTAATCTTATACGAGAAGAGGGTACACATCAGTATTGTCCCGTGGACCTCACGCGCCTTGGAAGGCCCCTATGGTAGCCGTTTGGGGAGGATCCCTTCCCCAAGAGTTTAGTGACTGAAACTGTGCAATTGCAGTCGCTGACTCCCGTGTCCTTTGGGCTCTAGGGGTGTGTTCCAATGAGGGCAGTTGGCTGGGGAGCCCTCCCATCCCCCAAACTTTTCTGGAAAAGTTCCACTGCATTATGTGAGGTCGGTGGACACTTGGTGAGGAATTCACTCACCCCCCAACCCATCCACCCTCATCTGCTGAAGGGGATTTCTAACTCCTGCCACCCCACAGAGCAGCTGGGCTGGCTCTCGACCACACGCTGGCCACGCTCACCCCTGAGCGACGGACACCTGGACGTTATAACACGGCAAAACGGGGTCTTCGGAAAATTCAGATTCCAATAGGTCACCATAGGCCTCGTTGCTGTCATCCTGGTCCTCCGGTCCTGGGGGATTTGCTAAAACATCGTAACCACTTTCATCATCTGGTTCTAACCGGGGGGGCAAACAAGAGAGAGGTCAGTAAGCTGGAGCAAGATTCCAGCTGTTCTCCAAAAAGGACCCTGGAAAAATTCTTTCCCAAGCAAGCCCTGCTCACAGCACCACCCCCACCCCCACCCCCACCCCCACAAGCCCAACTGAAACGAACAAGGCTGCTCACCACACACACAGCTGCCAGAGAACTCCGAAGAGCAACCGGGGTTACCGTCGTCAGGAGCCTGCAGGTTATTTCAACAGTGTGGAGAGAGAGGGGGAGAGAGAGAGAGAGAGAGAAACAAGATAATGCCTGCTGGTAAGAGGCAAATGCTGCTGGAGTTCGGGAACATCTCACGCTGGGGCTGGTGTCACCTCCTGACAAGTCCCACTGCACACGCCTCCAGGTATCTGACTGAAACCTCCCCACGCGTCCACCCACCTTCCTGAGGGACTGCCCGCCTCACCGCCCCAGCCTGCCAAACAAAAGCTAGCCTGGCTACCTAAGAGTTTTCCAGCCCCCCACCTCGCAAAACTCAAAGTATGTATCTCTTCTTTGACAGACTAACGTTGGGCCGCTTTTCCCAGTAAAGGGTCACTTAGAGTAAACGGGGGGGTGGGGGTAGGGGGAACCCAGGTGAAAGGCTGTGAAGTCACCGTCTAGATGCTTGAACAAGACCGTGTCTTGACCTCTGCCGTACCTGTTAAGAACTTCTCCAGAAGTTCGCTGTGGTTCACTTTCTTGATGGTTCTACCTGAGTATGTAGCCAGGGTAGGAACAGCACCGTAGGAGAGGAGCAAGCGGACAATTTCGAGATGATCATTCTTGACAGCATCGTGGAGAGGCCTAGGAGAGGAGCGGGGGATTACACCCGTGCACGCGACGCTTGCTTCTAAGGACACGGGGCAAAATCGAGCGTGTGCGGCCAAGCCTCGTAGGCGCGCTATTTCACCGAGGAGGTGAGTGTACGGTCGCTGCGACAAATTACTCTGTTATTTCAACACATAACCCTTTACGGGACAGGTGAAGGGACCATCTCAGGCCTAATTCTTCAATGCAAATCTCTCTTAATGCATGGCCCAAGGAGGAACTCAGGCCTAGATGAAAACGTTTCCAATGAACTTAAATAGTGACAGACTGTAAGAAGGTAACGTACGGAGGGGTGGGGGGAAGAATCCCAGCATCACGGAAGCAGATACGACAAGCCATTGTTATACCATTACAAACAAAACCCAAAAAGTGCAGTTTGTCAAAGAAACTGGGGGCAAAGTGGAACCTCTCCTGAAACCAACTTGGAGATGAGTGATCAACCCTCTCGCCCAGAAGCAGTCGACAGGCAGGGCGAGTTCTCAGGAGGATACAGAGTCCTCCTGCCCGTGTCCGCTGGGGTCAGGAACACTGTCCGCAGTCCCATCCAGAAAGGATGCGATTTGGAAACCACGAACCACCAAATACCTTACAGTTTTGCTAATGTTATGACCGTCAGGAAAGCCCCAGTGCCCTGCCTCGTGGTGGCATCCCAGGTACAACCAGGAAGATGCTTGGGCTGACTCACACCTGGGCCTCTGGCCAATAAACCGAGGTCAAGGACAGAGTGGGGGCCAGGCCCGGGGATGTGGGTGGACACGGCAGGTCCTATCAAGCCAGTTGCCACTGGACCTGTCTGTACTCCTGCAACTTTCAACTCACATATATGTTCAAGAGTGAGATTCAACAGACGCTGGTGAAGAGTCCAGGGTCTTAAAAGAGAACACCCCTGATTATTCATGCAGGCTCAACATTTTCAGGGACCTCTGTCCATAAGAGTGTCACAGAGTTTTAAAGTTCTATGTAAATTTGCCAGAAAGATCTGTCCGATTCCATTCTAGAGGACTCCACCACCAGTGTGCTTACATGGCACTCACTCTCCATCTTTCCTTCTGGGGTTCCCCGCACACCCTGAGAACCACTGCCTATGCCCCAGCAGGGCCAGGCCAAGAGCAAGACCGCCACTGACCCGGTTCCATCCTGGGCACTGCAGTTGACATCGGCGCCATATTCAAGGAGGTGTCGTACGATGTTGAGCCAACCTCTTGCACAAGCCTCGTGCAGGGCACAGTAACCCGCGTTGTCGCGGTGGTTCACATCACAAATCTTGTTCTCCAGGCAGTACAAGACCACTTCCTACGGGGAGAGGAGAGGAGAGGAGAGGAGAGGAGATACCATCAGTCAACCATACAGTGAACCTTGTAAGGGTGACCTCCCCATAGCTTGGCGGTGCCCACTTTCAAAGGCATACATCCTTGGGGCCAAAAGCCCACCATAGCGCGGGCAGGCGGCAGGCATCCTGGTCGGGGGTGAGAGTGTGTGAGAAGGGCTTGGAGATGCAGACAGTGTTGTCTAAGGCTCTGCTGCACCAGTGGCCTGGCCATGGGCAAGTTACCCTTGAACTTCTCCAAGCTTCCACAGGGCTGCTGAGAGGACGCATTCGGATAGCGATGAAAGCCCTCAGCCCAGGGGCCGACGTGACCAGTACAGAAGTGTCACAGCTGCTAACATCTTAGATGACACACTGCCAAGCACAGACCATTCTCACTTGATGGGTCTGTTCAGTCAGTGGCAGTGGACGATAACACAAGTTTAGATAAAAGTATGGATGACCAACACTTAAAGAGAGCTTAAATCAGCCAGAGAACATTCCCCAGCTTAGAGAAGCAGGGACACACAGGTCAGCTACATCCTCGCGCCCCCTGTTAAGACCCCAAATCAGAACCTGGGCCTCAGATGCTCTTGTCTGTACGTTAAGTAGAGTTAAAGAGAAGCTCTCTCCCTCCATCCTCGAGGAATGACACAAAATGCCTCCAATAACCCCACCCTCTATTTTGCCTCACTCCACCCTCTCGGGGCAGAATCAGTCTAATATTCTCATATTTACTCAAGTTAATGACAGGAACCTGATACACCACAGGCTGCAACCTCCACATTTCAAGAATCAAATAAAACATTCACCCCCGCCCCCGGAGATGTTCTGTGTCAACACTGTGCATTAGAATCACTGTTATTAACCTTATTTCTTTGGCTTGTTAAAATATTAATATGAACCACTCCCAGTAAGCAGAGCAGGAACATATTCAATGTTTTATTACCTTAAGAAAGTTTTCAGACACATCGAAAGCATTTGCCACCAGAAAACACATTATACTGTTTATACTGGGTAAGTCGTGCCCAGCAGAGAGCCGTCAGGTTCTGGGAGCTGGGAGTAGGCAGAACGTGCATGTGGCCCAACACATGGTCTGCTGGGTAAGGGGGGATGGGATGGGGTCAGAACAGGCCTCCTTGTGACATCTCTCAGGTAACTCATCTGTTAAACCTAAAACGGGGGTCATTCTAGCCGCCCATAAGTGCGAGATGGGTTCTGTAAAACCTTTTATGCCCTTTGGAGGACACGCCAATCAAAGGTGACCACTCACTTGGGAGCGAACTAGAATGTTCCATTTGCTTACCACGTGAACCTAATGGGGCATGCTGGTAAACCTGGCCATTGGTGCCGTTACTTCAGGTCACTGCAGCAGCTCCCTTCCAAAACAAGAGGAGGAAGAGAAAAGGCACGCCCACGAATGCATTTCTCCGTTTACATCCCAACCTGCCAGAAAGCCCACAATCCTCTGGGCTCCAAGGCCACCTGCCCCGAGCCCTGGTATCCAGGATACCGCATGAAGCTGCTGCTCTTTTAGCAGGCCCTCACTAGCCAGACTTGAGTGGATGGCTGCAAGCTAATGAGTTGTGTGCGCCAGCCACGGAGAGGCCCTGTCACGTGGCTCTGGGATCAGGTCTGAACGCCACCAACTGCTGTGCACACATCAATTTACTCAACCCAGGGTTTATTTGCTGTGACAATCATGGCCTTCACCTGGAAACCTTCATCACTACTAGGGCAGATTCAAGGGTACCTAGAAATGAAAGGCCGTCCAAGCTGGTGGGTAAGTCAACTCTCTTCTCCTGGAAGATGGCAGCAAAGGCAGCAGTAGCCCCACGGCCAGGTCAGACTTTTTGCCACGGGCTGTCCTAACTCAACCACGTTGATCCCACTGTTTACACAGTGCTTCTCATTTCCCCAGATGAGGACGTCTTCTCTCACCCACAGGAACCCAGGAGCTACCAGGAAAGGAAGGTAGTACTATCCTCATTCAACACTTGGAAACTGAGGCCCAGAGATATTAAACCCCAAGTTCAATTAACATGAAGTACTAGACCTAAAACTCAGGTCTTTGGTACCTGGTCAGCTGGGAAGATTCAAAAGGCCCAAGAGGGCCCCAGTTAGAGGGATGCAATCCAGCTGTGACGAGCACCCCACAGGCCTTCTCTGTTGGGGGTCAAGTGGGCTAACTACACTCTCCTAGCTAAGAGGGTGATGGCCTCTAAATGGATGGCAACCGTCGCCACCAGCACTTTCTCTAACTGAAAGGTGAAGAGGCGGGGCGAGTCTGTCGACGCAACACATTCCTTGGTTTATTTTCTCCGCTAGAAATAAACGGGAGTGTCTGAAGGGCAGCCCAGCCATTCCAGAGCAAAGTCAAACTGCTTTTGTCGGACAGCTCTCTGTTCAGCGGCTATAAGCCGAATGCCACTACCCGCAAAATGTAACCATAAAGGCCATAAGCCCGACGTTGTGAGTTAATTAAATGCCTCATTAACTTTTTAAAAAACATGACTTATTCAATTCATAGAAAATTTAACCATCACCGCTAAAGGCACAAGCATGTGGTTGCACACTAGCGTTTTAGCCTAAGAAATAGAAGCCTTTTTCCCAGGAGGGAAAGGTTTGAGGTCTTTGGCCACACAAGTGATCTATTTAACTCGGATCTGAAGCCAGAGTGTGTTTCTAAACTTCCAGAACCACATTATCATGACATAAAGCTCAGACAGCCTTTATGGTATCTTTGGCTAAGCAGAAGAAAATAACCAAGAATGCTGAAGACAAAACTTCAGGAAAACCCTCCCAAACCACACCCTTATCTGCTTAAGCAAACTGTCCTTCAATTTGAAAAGGTTGAAGCTGCCACATCTCCCAACTGCGCCATCATCCCAACATTTAAAATTCTGCCCAGAGAAATCCCAGAAAGCTGGATTCAAAGTTGAAAGCGTTCATCTACTTGTCACAATGTTCAGCATCAACACTGGTGATGTGTGGAATCTACATATTGAAATTTACATTTGAAGAAAAAAACAAATCCGACCGTAAACATTCCCAAGGCTTCCTGTGCAATCAAAGGCCAGGTAGCCTAAAAAAGGATGGATCAAGTGCCCCTTGGTCCAGGCCTCAGAGCCACCAAACCAAAATGGAAACTGTCTTAGAGGACCAACGAGGGTCTTTTGACCTCTCTGGTCCCAAAGGGAGGCTGCTGGAAATGATGCCAAGTTCACAGGTGTGGCTCGGAGCCCCGCCCTCCACGGCGGGTGCAGCAGCACCCCGCCCCCCCATCTCCAGCATTTGCTGGAAGCGGGAGTCTACTTTCTCAACCCTAACCCAAAAGTTGGGGTTAGGGGTCTCCCCCCCACCTCCAGCGTTTGCTGGAAGCAAGGAGACTATCTTCTCAACCACGGGGGGGTCTAGCTCAACACTATGTGCAACATCTGCTCTGTCCTCCTAGGCGCCCGCTCTCAGCTCTTGGGAAACCAACTGGGTGCTCCTTGGACTTCACCTGCAAGTAACTGCGCTAACTACCACAAAGTGCTCTCTAGCTAATGGAGAGGTCTCCAAGAGACGTGTAGATATAAACAACAGCACATTCAACCCACAACAACAACAAAAAACACCCCCAAACTAAGCATAGCCCTAGTGCTTCCAACTTCCCACCCACAGTCATGCCTTAAGGCCAAGGCAGGCACACTTCCAAGGGCTCACGGCACTATGGACCGGGGTGGGGGGACACGACGGGAGACGGGGGACAGGGGCACAGAGCTGGCTGAGGGTGTGGGCGCCAGGGCTCCGGGCCAGCCTGGGTCCTGCCACCCCAGTGCTCAGCCACACCTCCACGCTCAGCCTGCTGAACCGCGTTTTACTGTCACCATTCAACTCCCAGAGGGCTGATGCCAGCACAGAAAAATGCCTTTGCCCTGTGGGCTATTACATCACAATTGCTACTGACAAGTATGGTGGGGGAACTGCACAGGGCATGGAGAGTCATCTGTCTCACAGAGGTTTTGAACTGTAAAAAGGGCAATTCCAGTGTGAGCCAGTCTTGCTGAGGAGCGTGGTGGGCTGTGGAGCACTGCTGGATTGCTACCTGTACGGGTATCAGCTAACCCCTCTGAGGCTCAGTTTCCTCATCCGAGAGTGGGCTAGTACGCGTTACTCCCAAGTGAACATGTTAAAAGGGTGAAAGGAGTTACTACAGATCACACGGGCTTAGGCAGATATCAGCTATCTTTCTATGTTGCTCTAGCAATAGAGGCCATCACTGTCATCAGCCGTGCTGGGTTGGGATACAGCAGTGTGGACAGGGAGTTTTGTGCAAGGCTCAAGCCCCGCTCCCCGCCCATCAGCCCTCGGCTCCCGTGCCCTCTCAGAAAGAGACTGCTCAGGTCTGCCCCACTCCCACCCCTACTCTGCACAGACACTTCCCACCCGCTACCCCACAGGGGCATCACTCTGCCCCAAACAGCACAAGTTAGTAGAGCTAATAACTACTCTCCTACTCTCCTTCTTGCTATTCAGAATCCAAAAGGGCTCATTAAAATTCCCCTGGTCGCCAAGCCCTGGGTTAGGTCAGATTTTATATCAGAGATAAGTGAGCCAGACTGGCCGAAGCATCCTGCCTGCCTGAACGGGAACGGAACATCAGAGAGGCCTGCCTTTCTTTTCACACCACGACTGAACAAGCCACCAAAGAGCCCGCAGTGTGAGCGGGAGCCAACGCAAACACCCTGCTGGAACACCCAGCCCAGCCCGCCACGTGGAGGGGGCTGGGCTCTGAGACCCGCCCCCCATCCCCAGCCAGTGTGTCCCCCACCCAAGGAGCAGCAGCCGGTGGATCCTGATCCGGGGCACCCACAAGGATGCTCACCTCGTAGCCAAGCCGGGAGGCCTGCTGTAGGAGGGTCTCGCCCGCGTTCTTATTGACAATAAGTCTCCGCGCTTCCGGTGGCATCGGGCGGGACTGGGTGGTCTCTGGAGGGGAGCTTGACCATGTCAGCTGCGAGGCCTGGGAAGCTGCTAACAATTGCTGCAAACAGTCCAAGGGCTTCTGGTCCTGCTTGGCCGGCGAAAGATCATAGCCGGAACTGGGCTCAGGCCGCTTTCAAAATCTCCGGACGGTCACCTATCACGAAACCAGGCAGCGCACACATTTCAGGCTGTCCTTCCTCCACCCGCCTGGTTCGCCTCCTCCCTGAGTTACAAACCTGAGTGGAGGAAAGCACTTTTCCTCCTCTCTGTCTGGGGGAGGCGGGGCGCGAGGAAGGGGTTGCATTTTTACTAGCTGGAAACTTCACCACCACCCAGGAGACACGTCCCCTAGGAAGGGGCAGGGACGTTTTGGGGGGAGGGGTTCAGGAAAAGGAAAGCTTTGTCCCCAGAAGCAGAGAAGCAGGCAGGCGGGATGTGCCTGCACGGGCCCGGGGGGCGGGGGAGAGCCAGGGCCAAGAGGTACCTTGCCATCCGCATTGTCCACCTAGGAGTCCCCTGGCAGCGGCAAGCCCCGCCTGGGCTCCTGAGGGATCAAATGCTTGGTTTTGCACGGTCGCTTCCCGGATGGTTTCTCGCTGTTGTCGGTGTATTGCTGCGGCAGGGGCGAAGGCTGCCGATCCATTTCTTCATCCATGCACAGCACATCTGTCAGGGGGAGAAGCAGCGGGCGTTACACAGTTGTAGCCGGTGAGGAAAGAAAAGCCCATTGTTAGCACTGATCGTTGGAGCAGCTTCAGTTTTTTTTTTTTTTTTTTTTTCTTTTTGTGGTATGCGGGCCTCTCACTGTTGTGGCCTCTCCCGTTGCGGAGCACAGGCTCCGGACGCGCAGGCCCAGCGGCCACGGCTCACGGGCCCAGCCGCTCCGCGGCATATGGGATCCCCCCAGACCGGGGCACGAACCCGTATCCCCTGCATCGGCAGGCGGACTCTCAACCACTGCGCCACCAGGGAGGCCCGCAGCTTCAGTTTTTAAAGATATACCAATTATGTTTTCAAAGCACTAATATTTTAATCATCCCACATTCAACCGGCAAATAGGCTAACCCACGAAACGCCAAATGGCAAGTCGCTTCAAAGGGCCGCAAGAGAGGGCAGAAGCCAGCCCTTCGTGCGCTCCCGTCCCCACCCGTGGGGGGCCTGGGTGCTCGGGACAGGGCGACTGGGGACAGCCTGAGGCTGGAATGAGGGCACTGACAAGCGCCCGGGGTCACCCAAGACTTCCCTTCCTGCCCAGCCGCGGGCTGGGTGATGAGGAGCAGCCCAGGAAGTCGAGCTCCCGCCTCACTGTCCATTCCATAAGGAAGTGTGCAGGCTGAAAGGACCTCAGGAAGAAAACTCCCCGCTCGCCACACGCTACTCTTGTCAACTTGGATGGCGCTCAGGTCCCCTCCAGGGCCGTTTCCCACAGAGGGCGGGTGATCCACCCTCCAGGAGCGCCCCCCGCCCCATGCGTATCCTTGTTCATTGTCACTGCATTTAAGGGACTCCTCCAACCAGCTGCTGTTGCTTTTGGCCTCTGCCCTTTTCCTGCCAGGTTTCTCTTCGGAGATGCTATTGCCCTGGGCGGTGACCGCAGGCTGAACCGCCTGGGTCACTTCCTTCCTGCCCTGCCGGCCAGGTTTGCTCTCTGCTCCCGCCGTTCTCTAAGGTGCAGCAAGCGGCGCTGCTTTCTGGGATGGAGCCCTGTTAATTCAATGCACACCTCAGGTTGGTCAGCTCACTATAATGTGGCTCTTCTAAGTGGTTAGAGGAACTGTTTGTCATTTCCCTCTCAGGCCAGTCAGCTAATGGAGAAATAACTACAAATTAATGAAGAAGCCCCCCGGGGCGGGGGTGGTGGTGCGGGGAACAAACTGTCTTACACATCACTAACAGGGGTGGGGGAGGGGAGGGGTGTGGTCACTGTGTTGGCTGGAACTTGTCACCAAGTCTCAGGAGGGGGTCTATTTGCCTTTGGCCACCTTTGGGCTCCAGCCCCGCCACCTGGCTTTGGGGGGGGTGGGGGGTGGGATGGGGGTGGGGGGTGGGGAGGTGTGAGTGGCTCCCCCCAGGGATCCAGGGTGGGACTGGAACTTTCCACTGCTCCGCTCCAGGACTTCCGTAGGGTGCCCTGCGGGCCCGAAGCCAAACCGAGCTCACCTTTGGAGACCCGTCTCCGCTTGGCTTTCAGCAGAGAGTCCTCCGGGAGCACAGTGGTCTCAGTGTGGTTCCTATTGCCAGACACCTTGCGCTTTCTGTTCAGCCGGAGGGTGGGGCTGCGTGACGCGTCCGGGGCCGCCTGGTCAGCGGGGGACTCTCTGGGGGGCTCCGTGTCCATATCCTCAGGAAGATCACTGTCTTCTGGGGCTTCAAAGCGGTCAGGTTTGCTTCCATCATAACACTCCCCTAGGGGAGGGGAGACAACCCGGAAAGGAGGGAACAAAGGTCACCAGGAGCAGGCAGGAACCCCACGCCCAAGGCAATCTGCTACCAACAGACCACCCCCCTTTGGAGACCAGGGGCCTCACACGCCAGAAGCACAAAACCCTCAGAAAGACGTCCCAAAGGAAGGACAGCTGAACACAACCAGCAAAGAAAGCAGAAAATGAGGCGCGTAGCCCACTCACAATCCATCCTTCAAGGGTCAAGGTGAGGCATCTACACCATCCGTCTATAGGCATGTGAGATCATTCCCTAACTGCTTAACTCTCCAAGGTGGCTTACTTTTAAAGGGGGGGTGAGTGACCTCACAGTAAGATCCAACCAATCAGGGCAGAGCTACAACGGGGGGTGAGTGACCTCACAGTAAGATCCAACCAATCAGGGCAGAGCTACAAATGACTATGGAAACAGCTGCTAGTCAACAAAAAAGGCTGATGTCATCAAGAGACCAAATAGCCCCCAACTGCCATCTACACAGACATAGCACCAATGTTCACTTGGGTCAGCAGGGGCGAGGGTGAAGAAAAAGGGTAGGGAAAGAATGGTGGGAGGCTGGGAAGCTGGGGAGACCAAGGCAAGAGGAGCCTGGCAAAGGGAAAGGAAAGGCTTCCTGGTGCACACACAAGGGTCAAGGGCAATTTCAAAGAACTCAACCAGATTGCTACAAGTCCGTCTGTCCTCTTTCCACACCCGTGGGGGGAAAGCATTTCACTGCCATCGAGGGGCTGCTCCTATTTCCTGTCTAGGAAGAAGGCCCACAGTGACACCAGTCACCCACCTGGCACGTCTCCACGCCTTCCTTCCCAGGCAACAAGCATCTAAGGACATTTCAAAGACAAGACTCCAACCCCCTTCGTGGGGGTGGGGTGGGGGGGTGCGGCGGGCAGGGCTGAAGTACTCACACCTCAGCTCCGCCTGTGTTGCTCCTGCCCCTCTGCTCAATCTAGCATCCACTTAGGGCTTTTCCTCCAATCACCCCAGCCTAACATCACTCCTCACTTTTGCTCTAGCCAAAGAAACAGTTCAACTGCTTTGCTAGTCACATTGTTTCTAACACACAAATAATTCCATAATGATCACTGTGCTGTTAAAGAGTTCCCCGAAGATGACCCTGTGTCCATCACCGGCCGGGGGTGGGGGTGGGTGTATGAGTTTCGTATTTCGTTAACACCTGAGCTAAGCTCCCACAGCCCGTTTTTCTAGATGAAATCATGGACACACCCCTCACATGCTGCTCGCATTCCTCCTCCTCTCCCTAGACCACTTCAAGTATCACTCCCACTTCTGCTCAGCAGGCTGGTCCCCTGATCAGCCTCTCTTGGGAGCATTCCCAGCATTTAATGGCAGCCAGTTGTGGGGATGAACCTCACCCTGGCCTGGGCTAGCCTGACCTGTGTTCTCAAGGGTGGAACACACTTAGCTTTTCTCCAAGGGTATCCCAAGGTGGGAGAGATCCCCATCTAGTCTTGCCGGAATGGTGGAATCACCCCAACCGCGAGGGTCTCCTGCCATGGCAGCAGGAGAAACCCCAAACTCCTGGCCTGTGCTTACGGGTGATGCAGCCCAGGCTACCGCAGGCCCGGTGAAGACGGCGTGCTGCAACTCTCACTCGGGCTGCTCTGTGACCCTCTTAAACACTCAGGCAGGAATGGCGCCGCTTTACAACTTGGCCCCCTTCACTTGTAAAGTGGGAATGTTGGGTTTCCTTGGTGGCGCAGTGGTTGAGAGTCCGCCTGCCGATGCAGGGGACACGGGTTCGTGCCCCGGTCTGGGAAGATCCCACATGCCGCGGAGCGGCTGGGCCCGTGAGCCATGGCCGCTGGGCCTGCGCGTCCGGAGCCTGTGCTCCGCAACGGGAGAGGCCACAACAGTGAGAGGCCCGCATACCGCAAAAAAAAAAAAAAAGTGGGAATGTTACTGCTAGCCTCCCTCCAGGGTGGGCTTCATAATCACGGGCCGGGCTCAGCACAGAGAAAGGCTGGAAAAATCCCTTTAACCAAAAGATGCCAAGACTTTCAGACCAGCCTGAATCTCAGGCCTGAAATGTAGGAAATTTTAAGAGGTGAGCCCTGCTGGTTACACCATTGGACTTCTCTGGTCCAATCAGCCTTCCCTAAAAGCTCCGTGGGAGGGGATCCATGGAGGGATGGAAGGGCTACCTTAAGAACCCCCATGTCCAAGTTGAAAGTTTCTTTTTCCAAACTAGGTCCATCCACCCTTCCCCCAACCCCAGAGCCTTTTAGGGCAAAGATCTCAATTCCCCTCAGCTAAGGCCCCCCAAGACCTTACGCTAGTGTGACCTTACCCAGGCCAGTAATAACCCTGAAGGACACCCACCCCGACTGCCCAAGATGCCCATGGCCACCAGCTATGGGGTAGAGGCTCCGTGTCACTTGGAGCTTCTCAAAGACTGTTCTAACCACGACCCACACGAGGATGACCCTTGAGGGCAAAGGAGATGGGGAGATAAATAGATGCACGGGGATCCTAACCATCAGGCTTTGCCATCATTGCTACTTTTGGCCCTTCTAAAAGTGGGAAGCCATGTGCCCTTGGTCACCCAGTCTAAGCAAGATGTGAACGTGGTCCCTGCAGCATGGTCTTATGACTCACAGCACATATATCCCAAATTCATTATGGTTGTACCATAGCATCACCTCACAGAAGCATCACCACAGCAACATTTACAAGTCACTGTGGCAACAAAGCACCCTCACCACTGTTGAGCCATGCCCAGTGAGGCCTAAACAAGGTGAGAGGGTTCTGAGTCGCTGCAAGGCTCCCCAGGATTAAAATCCCCTTCTCTGTAGCTTAACTGTAATAGCACCTCCAGTCAGGGCTAACCTTGTTCAAAGTTACACCCGCTACAGAAGGAGTGCAGGGGATCTCTGTTCCAAAGTAGTTTACAAACGTGCAGGTGCTCAGCTGGAAGAGAAGTTCCCTGAGCAAAGAAGTTTCATGAAGCCCCTTGACTGAGCCTTCCTCCAGCTCCTGGCCAGGCACTGCCACTGAGCAGGACCTAGGCCTGTCCCAGCCAAGTGGTTCGCAAGGGAGATGGTTACTCCAAGTTTGAGAAGGAAGGGACCAATGCCTCCTTGCCCTGCCCCATCTTCAAATGCCACTGAGGGTTCCTAGTGATGAACTTCCAAGTCTGAGGAACCTCCCAACTCATTTGGTGAACTTCCAAAATAAAAATTTCACTCAGCCACCCATGTGATCATAAAGAATAAATGAGTATCTCGGCCACTGTGTTTTCAAGTTAATTCCTTTTTTTAAACAACCCCTAGCAACAAGATGCACCCGCGCCAGGACAACCAGGGCCGTGCAAACAGCACCCACCACCTTAGAAGCTCCTGGGCCCTCCATGGGTAGGGGCTGCCTCAGAAGGGGGAAGGCATCTTGAAGGCGTCCTGGACCCTCTCTGGGACCCATGCCCGCCCCAAATCCCCGCCCCAGCTCCCATGTGCTCACAGCTCGGCTCTCGGCCACACCGACACCCATGAGAAGCACCTGAGCCCATATCAGCTCAAGACGTGATGGCCCAAGAACAAGAAGGCCCGTTCATATCCAGCTGAATGGAATGAACACCTGCTGGGCCTTGGACGTGGAGGCCGCAGTAAGAAAAGTGGCCCCTTCAGGTGACCTTTCCTGACCAGCTATTTACAAACCCCACGTCTCTACAAGACAGAGGGTGGGTGGGGAACCCACCTCCATTGCCCCAACCTTTCAAACGCAGCCCCTCACCTTCCCCAACCCTTCTCCTGACCTCCCATGGTGGCCATTCATGGCTCACTGGGCCACGTCCCGGGTGCTCCAGGAAGAGACCCGTCGGTCGGTCTGAGATTGGAGGCAGGCGGTGGGGGGAGGGGGCTTTCGGAATCATCTGGGGCTCAGGCCCTGCTCCCCATCAGCCACACCGAGTTCTCGTCTCCACGGTCAGCAGGAAAGACTGGGAAGGACGCACACTAACGTCTCTGGGAAGAAGGGTGGGTGAGGCCACTGAGACATGAAGGGCAGCGGCCACCCTGGGTTTGGCCACGTTGCTGGAGAAAAGGGCGAGAAGACTCGAGGCCGGTTAACTGCCCGCTCCCTTCCTCCAGCCTCCCTCACCATCCACCCGCAACAGGCAGATTCCCTCCTCAGAAAAGTGCATCCCCGTGAACTTGGCCTTGCCCACTTTTACCACATCTCTCTGAGAAACTTCCCTAGGAGCTGAGTTATGAGGCCACTCAGGAGGGTAAGGGCTGCGTGTCAGCTGTGAACACAGGCAAGGAGGGAGGCCTTCTTGCTGCTTCACTCCAAGGTGGCCTGGACCCTCCGTTTTTCATTCCAATCCCGAGGGGGAGGAGCTCGGAATCGTCTACTCCAGGCACATCAAGAGCCCCATCCCTCGGGTAAGGCCGCCACTGACTAGCCCCAGAAATCCCCTTCTACGGGAGCCACGTGGGACACACCGGTCCCGGTGTGGCTTACCCAGAACCCTGGCCACAGGCCTTTGTCTGACCCCAAAGATGAGCTGGGGGAGGGCAGTGCTCCAAGCAGCAGAGAGAAGCACACGCTGCTGCTGACCACAATTTTCCCGAACTGCATCAGGCACCCACGACCTAAGCGTGCGGGCGAACGGCGACCCTACGACTGGGTCCAAGGGCCTGGGCCTCCCAAACGTGCCCACCACCCCCGACTGTCCCGTCTCAGGAGGATTGCACGCCCACCCTGTCCTCGACGTTCACCTAGGTGCCCTCACTCACCATCACCGGTGAGGTTTCTGGGGTCCGGAGCAGGCTGCAGGCCACAGGCCACAAGCACGCACACTGAAGAAAGCGGGAGAAAGACCTCCACTTGCTGCCAACGCATCTCATTAGCCCAGGAAGTCTCGAGGGCAAAGCCCGAAGTCAACCCCAGTGGGGGAGCAGCCGAGGGGACCGCAGAGTGTGACTCGAGGCCAACACGAGCTTTCTCTCCAGTTCGGCCTCCAGAACAGAACACACCCGTCTGGTGGGAAGAACGGCCTCGCTGATCCCACGGCCTGGGAGCGTGGTGTCAGCTCCTCATGACTGCAAACGAGCCTCCACAGAACACAATGATGCTCATCTCTCTGGGGCCTTCATCAGCCCTCATCGCACGTGAACGAAACCTCTGCCTCTGGAGGGAGAGTCCGAGTACTCTCCACTCCCTCCCACAGGAGACTGTCACTCTGGAGGGTCTGGCTCTGGCTGCAAGTGTCATCCCACTGCTACCAAAAACCCGTGTCCGTACCTGCTACACAACAGAACACATACCTGCTACGCCGGAGGTCCTGCACTGCCATTCCTCTGCTCTACTGTATCAGACTATTACTAACTACAGGACTAGCATTGCTCCGGAAAAAGGAGACGCGTGCCAGGAAACAGCATTTCATAGGTGCTTCACTCCTGGATGCCGCAACGCTCAAAAGGACAGCCAGCCTTGCAATCCACAGCTGGGAAGGGTGGCCAGAGCAGCCCGTTCTCCGAACAGCCAGCACCCAGACGCTGGGCCGTCGGAAGCATACTGCTTCCTCTCACCTCCCTCGGCACTGGGAGCGGAACCGCCCCGTTCCCACCGACGTGGTACCACACGCGAGCCGCCTGGGTTCACTTACATCTCTCACTGTCGTTCTGGTAGGCAATGGCCTCCTCCGGGGTGACCGACTTTGGCTTTTTGTCCTGACTTCCTTTCAGCCTTTCCCAGTCAGCGGGGCTGAATTTGCGCACCTCGGAGTCTTTGGTCGTGGGGTGGCCACCTTCTCGCTCTTTCATCTCCAACTCTGAGAAGAGCATCACTGCACGCTACAAAGAGAACGGAGATGGAAAAAAGACACACCTTACCACCAAAGCTATTTCACTGCCCTTACCTTAAAGGAAAGTATCTTCAAAGAAAAGTTTACCCAAAACCAACCACAATTTATGATACAACTGAGATATTTTAAAATTGAACGATAAAACGTAAGAGTGTCTATGTGTAACTAGTCACACACTCTTTATTCGTAAAGCCATACGTATGTAGAGATATATGTGGTGTGTATATATAGCCATACATACACTGTGGCATACAGACAGACATTCTCTTTCGAAGGTAAATAAAACAAAACAAAAACACAACGCAAAGAAAGCGAAACAAAAACACAACAGAAAAGAAAACAAATGCACAGTGAATAAAGACGACCATGGCCCACAAACTTCCCTTTGTATATTTGGAAATGAAATTTAACTCAAAAGGTTTATGGAAGATTCTAGTAATAAAAATTTGAAGAATTGACCTCACAGTAAGCAGCGGGTAGACATAAAATACTGTCCTCTTGTAATCCTTCCATCTATGTAATTAAAATGGGCACTCAATGGATCATTTAGATAACTTCAGCCATTTTTATAAGCATAAACCAATTTTTTTCTTAACATTGCAAAACAATTTGGCTTTATTTGTGTTTTAATTAAAAGTAAAATATCTTAAGGAAATTCCTAACAACATCTATCATTCACTAGCAAGTTAAATACATACTCTATCCCATTAAGCAAGGTTTGTGTTTTTGTTTTGTTTGTTTGTTTGTTTTTTGGGTGGAAAAAAAAATTGCACGAATCTCACAGACATGCGGCCGCTACACACCTCCACCAAGTATCACGTAAGGCATTCTAAGCAGCGCTTTTAGGTATATTTGTTAACGTACAGTAACGGCAGAGAAATCAAAGCGATTGATAGGTAAATGTCATGCAGTCTTTTAGACATCCTTCGCAATAATTAAAACTTCCGTTATCAGCATTCGAGTGGAGTTCGCTTAAAATCTACAGAATAACTTCAAGTATCCACTTACGTCCCCTTACTGAACACATTTCAAACATTTAAATTATCCTAAGCTTCATTAACCAAATCAGCCCAGTGTCCTGCCCTATCATACCCCCGGCCCCCTCCTCTTCACACATTAAAAAAACCTGACAACTGGTCAGGCTCCTGAAATTCGGGTGGTGGGGGCTCACCTGCAATGCCCGCTCCTCCCGACTGAGCTGACGGGAGTCTGCGTACAGTCCGGTAGCGACACACTTGAACCGGTCACCCACGTAACCAGCGGAGTTGGCGATTCTCTTTGCCAGCTTAGATGGCTTCGGTTTCAGAACTTTGCCATCGGTTGATCCTGCCTCGTCAGCTCCGTCTTTGGTGTAGGTGGGGGTGACGTCCACACTCGGTGGGGCACTGCCCACGCAAAATGGTTTGGGATCCTCTTGGGTTTTCCCGAACGTGACCGCAGAGCCGTCGCTCCCCAGGGTCGGCTCCAGGAATGCAGTCGAGACCGGCGTCACCAGGTTCTCCTTGTTGGTTACCGCTGGAACATTCTCCTTGCTTAAGCCGGAAACTGGCTGGCCCGGAGCCTGTTTGAAAGTATAGGCTTCGTGGAAGTCACTGATGCACCCCAACTCCTCTCTCAGGGCAATGAAATCCCGGTGTGGCTGTAGGGCCATATTTTACTTTTTTATTTTTTAATATATGTTCACATGTTTCCATAAAGGATCCAAGGTGGCCCATAACGTAAGGACACACAATATTAGCTTTAAAAACACATGAAAAAAAAAAAAAAAAAAAGGGAAATCATGATCCTGGAAATGGGTTGCATCCTTTTAAGGGGTGAGAATAACAGAATGAGTGAGCCAAAGATTTGGGAAAGGATCTCACATTTCCAAACGTCCAAATCTTAAAATTGCACCAAGTGGGAATGTAGCTGTGGCAGTATTAACCTGAGAGAGCTCTATGATCGTTGTCTTTACTCATCACTTGGTTGCAAGGTTATAAATGACAGGGCAAGTGAAGGAGGGCAAGTAGACAGATAAGAGTCATTTCCTGATTCTCAAAAGAAGGGGCATCACCTAGGGAAGGGGACTGCAAAATCCTACAGGAATCCTCTTCATATACTAAATTTTCTAGGTGGCAAAAGTATCTCCTTTGACCCTAGCAGCCAGATGGAACTTAGAAAAGTAGTGAAAAGCTACTCAACTGAATGCAAGTCATATGACTAGGAGCATGTCAGTGAAAAGTTCAAGGGAAGATGCTGTGGAAGAGCAGTTCACCTTGTGGTTGAGCGTCCTCAGAACGTGCAATGGGAGGTGCAGTACCTGCTCTGTCTCACAGGGACCCTCCAACCTCTAAACGCATCTTTCCTGGGAAGCTGAATTCAAAAAGTCAATTTTAAAAAAAGATAGGGCTTCCCTGGTGGCGCAGTGGTTGAGAGTCCGCCTGCCGATGCAGGGGACACGGGTTCGTGCCCCGGTCCGGGAAGATCCCACATGCCGCGGAGCGGCTGGGCCCGTGAGCCACGGCCGCCGAGCCTGCGCGTCCGGAGCCTGTGCTCCGCAATGGGAGAGGCCACAACAGTGAGAGGCCCGCGTACCACAAAAAATAAATAAATAAATAAATAAATTTAAAAAAGATAAAAGTCTCTAGTAGAGAAATTGTATCAGAGCCTAGTATTAAGAGCTGTAGAGCCACAAGTTTCCCATGATACGGCCTTAGCAGAGGCTGTTAAGGCAGTGACAGAAAATTTGTACCGAGGGAAATAGCAGAAGAGTTTGCCTACAATTCACGAAAATGCTCCCTGCACTTGGCCTGAAGGAAATCAGCAAAATTTGTAACAGCTTGTGTATTTGTATGCGGGATGGAGAACGAGTTTAATTTTTTAATTTCTCTGAATTATCACCTAAGATTCAGAAGATGCTCTCTCTGCCTAGAAGCCACCCCACTGGGATAACTATGCCTACGGAGTGCCTTTGCCTATGACTCCTACTTGCTAACAGACTGGCAGCCTGGCCCCAGGGCCTGGTCGCTGCTCCCAGTGCAATGGTGGATATGGTGTCAACGGTTGCAAAATCAAAGCCCCTTACATCCTCTCCATGCCTCGGTCCCACCCCCCACCCCACTCACCATTGATGTTCAGGAAGGGGAAGGTGTCCTGGATGGGAACGTGGTGCTGTGACTGGTCCAGCTCACCTTCCTCATCTTCTTCATCCACACCATTATCTTTCTCATCCCAAGGAGCAGATCCAGTGGATCCTACCCGAGAAACACACACACACACACACAAAGGTCAAAAGTGAGGCGCTCACGTTGCACTGTCATCCCTGCAGCCCACTGCCAGCTCCTCCTACGGAGCCCCAGTGCAAGCTCTCATCCCCTCCCCTATCCAGGACCTGCAGACCCTACTCCCTTCTCCTAGAAACCTTTTAATTCCTACTCTAAACCCCTTTCTACACATTCGCATCCCTTCTAAGGACCCAAGGAGCACAGCTTCTCTCCTTTATAAGCTTACTGTGAACACAGACCCTTCCCTCATGGCAGAGCCTCACTAGATTCACTGGAGGTCAAGTCTAAATTATCTGGCTCTTAGTCGGAACTGGCTCAACATTGAGTAAATATAGGGATCAGGTGGTATTCTCCTAGGAAAAATACCATACAAATTAAATGATCACTTACCCATCATTTATAAAGAGAACTTAATAGCCTTCATAATGTCATGGCAATTGATTCTTAGAACAGCCTTTGAAATACGCAGGAAAGATCAGAACCCAGATTTTATAGTGGAAGAAGCTGAGGCTCAAAATGTTGAATGACTTGATTCAATGTCCCACAAGTAGTGAAATAGAAAGACCGAGGTTTATAACTCAGACCTTCTAAGTTTTAAGCCCTCCTTCTTCTAAACTACCTGGCCTCTGTTCTCAGTGTTGAGTCCCAAGAGAAGTTATTTTTTATAGAACTCAATACCCCCTCTTCTTTCTAATGCTTTACTGTTCCACTGGGTGGGCAGGAAGACTGTGCTGAGTTTATATCTTTTGTTCTCTGGGTTCTTTCTAGGGACAGCATTTCTTGCTTTATTTACCACTCTTCAACTTTGTAAGCGAGGCGACTTTCAAGTCGACTATCGCTTTAAGGGTCCAGCCCGGAACCTGGCACACTGTCCACCTTCTCCCCAGCAGCTGGGGCCTCACCTGGGTTAATGATAGAGCCCTGGGGCTGGGGGATGTCACACACTTGATATATCTTCACTGGGTTCATGGGCACCTCCTTGGTGCCGTCGTACATCAGGTTGAATTCCCTGCTCTTGTTGAGCGCACAGCGGAGCTGGGCCTTCCATTTAGCTGGGTCGGGGTCGTCCACCCCTTCCTGGTACTTCCCCTGTCTCCACAGCCCAGGCCTGAGGGATAGGAAACTGCAGTGAGTGCCTGATTGTTGCCCAGAAACACTGGAAAGTGTGCCCGCCCTCCCTCATACAGACACAGATACACACAGCCCTGCCTGACCGCCCCATCACCCCAACTCCAATTTACAGAGACTGCAGCAGAAAACACCACGCTGGGGACCAGGCAAGGCAGGGCCTGAGACAAATTAAGCCAAATGCAAATACAGTATTTTAAAAAGAGGAGTCTCATCTCAAGTGCTTGTGCCAGCATCATCTGTCAAGACTACAATGGCCTTAATGAAGGGTTAAAAATAAAGAAAAATCTGGAACAAGTATACACCAAAATACTAATGGCAACTTTTGGATAGCAAGATTTCAGGTAATTTTGTTTTGTTTGGCTTGCCTTATTTGTTTTTCACATGAATTGCTTATATAATAAGAAGAGAAAGGGAGGTGGCGTATGATATGAAGAATTTAGGCTTGCAGTTCCCTCTCCCTTCAGTCTTTAACCTGATGCACAAATAACTGTTGAAACCAAGTACCTTTAGGAGTAGCAGCCCATAGGAGGGCAGGAAGCACGCTCTGGGGGTTCAGCTGGCCTCAGTGCGAGGCTGAGGGCCTCAAGTCCTAATAAACTCACACCACCTGCCTTTCCCTGCTTCCTCAAACTCCCACATTGGGAACATTTTGCTGGGAACACCAGTGGCTGGTGGCCTGGGCCAAAACCAGTGTGGCCCCGCCTCTCTGGTTTTCAATTTCCAGGTCTAACAGGCATCTATGTGTCTGTTCACGGGATATCAGCCCTCCCCCACTGTTAACGTATCTCAGATGTCTACACTTTCTTCAGGGCTGTGACGTATGTGCTGGTGCAGAAAAGGGGGATGTCTTTTGCAGAGGACTCAAGATCAAGAGAACGAGATGGACCGGCCAGACTGCTCCCACTTGATGTTAGGAAGATAAGGTGGCCATGTAGTTAGAATTCTGCAGGGGAACATAGCCTATAGAGTCTATGGGTTTGCGGATCCACAACTTTTATTTTTTCAGTAATGCCAACCAAGCTCCTAAGAGACTGACATATAATCCAGAATGCCAGTCTACTCGTTTTCAAAGGGGGATAAAGCTGGTCAGTGACCAGCATGGTTAAGTCCAATAACCTGGACATAACCATGTATGATCTCAACCAGTAACTCCTGTATCTGGTTTCTAATGACAATTCCAAGAACATAAGACCCACTCAACATTTAAATCCAAATTTTCAGATGACTCCAAAGCTAAATGGAAATGATTTGATATTGAACTCTAAATCTGCATTATCTAGACTATCTCTTACCCAGTTGGGTAACCCAGAAGCGACAGTAAAAGGCTCCTGCTTTCCCAAAAATCACAGGGCGTAAAAATGAAAAGCACTGGAAAGGCAAGACCCCCAGTGAATTTGCAAAGCTGCTCTTGTGTCTTTTTCTTTTTGACCTTGAAGCCAGGAGAAATTCTAAACATACAAATGTATTAATTTTTAAAACTTGACTTTACTGAATATTGTTCAGATCCCCAAGCCTACAAAAATAATTTTAGTTTTTTAAAAATGCTCCCTCTTCAGACTATACTACAAAGCTACAGTACTCAAGACAGTGTGGTACTGGCACAAAAACAGAAAGATAGATCAATGGAACAGGATAGAAAGCCCAGAGATAAACCCACACACATATGGTCACCTTATCTTTGATAAAGGAGGCAGGAATGTACAGTGGAGAAAGGAAAGCCTCTTCAATAAGTGGTGCTGGGAAAACTGGACAGGGACATGTAGAAGTATGAGACTAGATCATTCCCTAATACAATACACAAAAATAAGCTCAAAATGGATAAAAGACCTAAATATAAGGCCAGAAACTATCAAACTCTTAGAGGAAAACATAGGCAGAACACTCTATGACATAAATCACAGCAAGATCCTTTTGGACCCACCTCCTAGAGAAATGGAAATAAAAACAAAGATAAACAAATGGGACCGAATGAAACTTCAAAGCTTTTGCACAGCAAAGGAAACCATAAACAAGACCAAAAGACAACCCTCAGAATGGGAGAAAATATTTGCAAATGAAGCAACTGACAAAGGATTAATCTCCAAAATTTATAAACAGCTCATGCAGCTCAATAGCAAAAAAACAAACAACCCAATCCAAAAATGGGCAGAAGACTTAAATAGGCATTTCTCCAAAGAAGATATACAGACTGCCAACAAACACATGAAAGAATGCTCAACATCATTAATCATTAGAGAAATGCAAATCAAAACTACAATGAGATATCATCTCACACCAGTCAGAGTGGCCATCATCAAGAAATCTAGAAACAATAAATGCTGGAGAGGGTGTGGAGAAAAGGGAACACTCTTGCACTGCTGGTGGGAATGTGAATTGGTACAGCCACTATGGAGAACAGTATGGAGGTTCCTTAAAAAACTACAAATAGAACTACCATATGACCCAGCAATCCCACTACTAGGCATATACCCTGAGAAAACCATAATTCAAAAAGAGACATGTGGGCCTCCCTGGTGGCGCAGTGGTTGAGAGTCCGCCTGCCGATGCAGGGGATACGGGTTCGTGCCCCGGTCTGGGAGGATCCCATATGCCGCGGAGCGGCTGGGCCCGTGAGCCGTGGCCGCTGGGCCTGCGCGTCCGGAGCCTGTGCTCCGCAACGGGAGAGGCCACAACAGTGAGGGGCCCGCATACCGCAAAAAGAAAAAAAAAAAAAAAAAAGAGACATGTACCAAAATGTTCATTGCAGCTCTATTCACAATAGCCCGGAGATGGAAATAACCTAAGTGTCCATCATCGGATGAATGGATAAAGAAGATGTGGCACATATATACAACAGAATATTACTCAGCCATAAAAAGAAACGAAACTGAGCTATTTGTAATGAGGTGGATAGACCTAGAGTCTGTCATACAGTGTGAAGTAAGTCAGAAAGAGAAAGACAAATACCGTATGCTAACACATATATATGGAATTTTTAAAAAATGTCATGAAGAACCTAGGGGTAAAACGGGAATAAAGACACAAACCTACTTGAGAATGGACTTGAGGATATGGGGAGGGGGAAGGGTAAGCTGTGACAAAGCGAAAGAGAGGCATGGACATATATACACTACCAAATGTAAGGTAGATAGATAGTGGGAAGCAGCCGCAGAGCACAGGGAGATCAGCTCGGTGCTTTGTGACCGCCTGGAGGGGTGGGATGGGGAGGGTGGGAGGGAGGGAGATGCATGAGGAAGGGATGTGGGAACAGATGTATATGTGTAACTGATTCACTTTGTTATAAAGCAGAAACTAATAAAAATAAATAAATAAATAAATAAATAAATAAAATACAAAAAATACAAAAATAAAAATGCTCCCTGCCTCAAAGGAGTTTACAATCCCTTAAAGGAGACAGATGAGTCAATAGATCAGAAATATAGATACTATGTAACACCAGTAAAACTGCCTAATCCATAAAGAGTCGGGGGGTAGGTATGGTTGGCTAAGTTTATCAGAATTTATGATTCTAGGGCTGAATCTTGAACATGGGTAGAAGTTAACCAGGTGAGAAGCGTGGGTCACGATACTCTAAGCAGAAGAAGCTTTATGGGCAAAGGCAGAGGCTGAAAAGCACAGTGCTTAGGGGACCTACAAGCAGTTCAGCTTGCGTGGAGGCAGCATGAGATGAAAGTCTGGGCTTGTAAGTAGGAACCATGCCAAGGAGTTTGGACCTGATTCTTAGAACACTGAGAACCACTGAGAGATTTAAGCAGGTTGTGATGGGATCAGATTTAAGTTTTAGAAAGAACCCTCTAGCTGCAGGACTGAAAAGGGTTTAGAGGGAGGCAAGGCATGAAGATAACACATAGTCTCTATATAAACCATATAATAGTGTCACTAGGGTCTGAACTAAGGAGGTGGCAGTAGGGATACAGGATACAGGTAACGAAGGAGCCGTTAAAGACGCTGACTTGACAAAGCTTGATGATGAACTGAGTCCTTGAAGAAGGTGAGAGAGAAATCAAGGATGATTCCCTGGTTTAGGGTTTGGGAGACTGGGTGGGGGGTGATGCTGGCCACTGAGATAGAAGCAGGTTTAGAAAGATGACTTCCCTTTGGAAATGTCGGAGTTCAAATGCCTGTGGAAGGCCTAGGGGAGGAGGCCCAGCATGCCCAGGGCAGTTTTTTATCCCCACTCACCTCTCACATCACCTGAGGGACTCTCCCTGCCTGCCTCCAGCCTGGAAGAAAGTCCACCAGATTACGGACATCTCTGCCCTGTGGGCAAGGACCAATTTCTTTTCATTTCTGTATCCCTGCTCAGGCTTTAGCACACAGTAGGTCAATGTGTATTTGTTGAATTGCCTCAAATTTACAGAAATACACTTCTTGGGGAATGAATAAGTTGCTATTACGGATGGAAGACCAGGAAAACAGCTATGAGCAGAAGGCCAAGGAGACACTGCAGAAAGTGCTGGAGGAGAAAATGCGTGCACAACAGCAACTGCAGAGCAAACAGGTGTGGGGATGCTTCATAATCCTTGGGGCTGGGAACCCTGGGGCAGTCTGGGTGGCAAGGGAGCCAGCTGCACAACTCCCTGGAACCCCCAAGGCACCACCCTCTCCTCTGATCTCCCTCAGCGGTCCCTGGCCCTGGCCGAGCACAAGTGTGAAGAGTGGAAGAGCCAGTACGAGAGCCACCCCCAGCATGCAACTGTCCCCTACCCTGCCAGCCCAGTAATCATGAACGCTGTCTTCCTTCTCTTTTCTACAATGTGGTACATATGGATTTTTTTTGAATGAGATTTAACCAGCTTTTAAACCTTTCTTCTTTCTAACAATATCAGTACTCTCTGACTCTCCAAATGCACCTTTTCAAGTTGATTTAATTTATGGAAAAATCACCCTTCATACTTTCCCTTTCTTTTTTAAGCTTCCCCATGGTAGTGTAATGTAGTAGAAGGAGATTTGGCCTGGGAGTTTGGACACCAGGGTTCTAGCGGCAGTAACCCACAGTTACACACGTTATATTATTAAAGAAAAAAGTAACTTACAGAAATGTATGAGGCCATTATGCACATACACACAAATATATATTCACTCATATATCCATAAAAAAGTAGTCTGGAAGGTTCTATAAAATGTTAAAGGTGTTCATCCCATGGTGGAGGAGATATACGTTAACTGTATTACCCTCTTAAATTTTTACAGTAAATATATATTACTTTTATAATTTAAAAAGCCAAACTTTTCATTTTTAAAAACCTAAAACATGAAAGAAAACTGGAAAACCAACAAAATTAAAACAATCCCTAAGTCTGAGGCAACGATTTTTTTATCCGAGTACAAGTGATGAATGAAAATACTAAGAATGGTGTGTGACACCTTAAAGTATAGAAAAAAAATACAGTAAGGCAAGTAGGCATTAAGATAATAGAATATAAAAAGTTACCCAGATATATTCAGACAATGGACTATTATTCCAGTAATAAAAAGAAATGAATTACTAATATGAGCTACACGGATGAGTCACAACATGAGGAGCCAAAGAAGCCACGTGCAAAAGGGTACTTATTGTATGCTTCCATTCATATGAATTTCTAGAAAAGGAAACACTAATACATAGTGAAAGAAAGCATGTCAGTGGTTGCCTGATGCCAGGCCTGGGAAACTGACTGTAAAAGGATAAGAAAGAACTTGTTGCAGGTATTGGAAGTGTTCTGTATCTTGACTTTGGCGATGACAATATAGATATACACATTTGTCAAAACTTATCAAATTACACGCTTAAAATGGGTACACCTTGTTGAATGTAATTCATACTTCAATAAAGTTGATTTTAAAGTTAAATTAAAAAGTCACCTATGGGGACTTCCCTGGTGGCACAGTGGTTAAGAATTCGCCTGCTAATGCAGGGGACGTGGTTTCAAGCCCTAGTCTGGGGAGATCCCACATGTCGCCGAGCAACTAAGCCCGTGCGCCACAACTACAGAGCCTGTGCTCTAGAGCCCGTGAGCCACAACTACTGAGCCCGTGTGCCACAACTAGCGAAGCCCACGTGCCTAGAGCCCATGCTCCACAACAAGAGAAGCCACCACAGTGAGAAGCCGGCGCACTGCAACAAAGACACAATGCAGCCAGAAATAAATAAATTAATGATAATTTTTAAAAAAATAGTCACCTAGATGTCTGAGTGAGACAGAGTCCCTTTCAGCTTTCAGTCCCAGCTCTTCTCTGAAGCCTCCCCTCGTTTACCCTGGCAGCATGTGACCACTTTGCATCTCTTTAACACCTTATATTTATCGGTTCCATTCAGATTTGATGCTTGAAAAGTTTTGTATATTTTATGTCTAGCTTCCATTAAACTTGGTTCCTCTAAGGCAGGAACAATAATCTCTTTCATAAATTGAGACCATTACAAAAACAGAATTATGTTCCCTTTCCTCCCAATCAGGGGAATTTGAAGTAGGATTGATGAAATCCTGGAAATCGTAAGCAAAAATGTCATTTCTGCATTTTTATGGCCACAGGGTCCTGTGTTTTCATCAGATTCTTGAAGATATCACAGAGCCCAACAATGTTAAGAATCTCTGCTTTGAATCCATGTGCTTTCACCCAGCTCTGTGGTACAAGGCACCCTGCCCCTGGGGCAATCTGTCTGTGGTCCCTGCAAAGATGATAAACCCACATCAGAGACACTCACTCTTCTGCATGTCAGTGGACTCCACTGCCAGCTCTTCCTCCACAATGACGTCACTATCGCCATCTTCAAGATTCATTTCTGTCTCATCTAGAACACTGTCTTCCTCCTCTTCCTCCTCCTCATCTTCCTTGGAGACATCCTTTAATGTGGCAAGTAGTCTGTTGTAACCAGAAACTTGTTCTGGTTCACTCTATGCTTCACTTTCAGAACTTGAAGTATCTATAAACTCTCTGACTAAAAGGAAAATGGGGATTTTAAAAACAAAAATTATACTGGTTTTGTTGCTACCCCACGACTATCATCAGGCCCACAGTGGAACCAAGTTCAGACTTTTCTAAATAAAAACTAGCTTTTCTGCAAATATGCAATCCTATCTATTCAACCAGACCGAGCACCAAATTTGTTTCAAACAGCTAATCTAGCTATGATTCTAGAAGCGCTTCCTCTTCTTTGAACTGCTCATGTTCCACATGGGAAGACAGCAAACTAAACACATGGAGCTTTAGGTTATAAGGCGATCTAACCTATGTGTCAGACATTTGGCACCTTTAAAGGAGCAACAGGAAAACTTACAACAAAAAAGTACTTTATTTCTGAGTCTGTGGTAATGAAATAAGACCTTTGATGATTTTGCACTCTATTTTATGTTAAGCAAACATGACATTCCCTCTTAGGATTCACCAAGAGCCCTCTGGTAAGCCTCCTTAACAGGTTCTAACAGGCTAATCTCTCAGGACAGTTCCATACTCTATACTACATTAGTTATCACAATGGCATTTTAACAGACATCTGCACTTAAAACTAAGCAATATTACTAAAATATAGCTTACATCTAAAATCAAAGAGAGTGGAAATGTAGCCAAACTTTAGTACCATATATAATCTTAAAAGTAACAGTCCAGAATCTACTATCATAAAGAAGGTATAAAGCATTACCAGTTGACAAGTCTGTGGTTTTGCTTCCTTTCTGGAAACCCTGAGAAGAAACAGGCAATGTTAAACTTTAACTACTAGTAGGTAGCAATTAGGAAAAGTCTAATGATACAACTTTAAATGAACATGGCAGACTATACCGTTATAAATACATTATATCTATTGTCAAGTAAAAACTCCATATGCATTTGGACAGGTCTTGGAAGGATATGCCAAATAGATAATAAGAGACGAATGAAAAAGTCTAACAAGACCACATGACAAATACTACAGTCACACAGTAACAGGCTCTCATCCAAAAGACGGGAAATATTGGCAAATAAAAGCCCTCGGGGTTCACCTTTTCTAGCAAATTTCTTAAGTAGACTATCCCTCTAATTGTTGATAAAGCAGCCCAAAGGGGGGGGATGAGCACTAAGATCATAACTGAGAGTCTGGACACTTAGAGAGGAACCCACAACTACCCAAACATTAGTTTCCTCATGGTCATTGAATAGATAGGCGATGTCGAGGGTCCCAAGCAATTCTTTTTTTATTTTTTTTAACTTATTTATTTATTTTTGCCTGCTATGGGTCTTCGTTGCTGCGCCCGGGCTTTCTCTAGTTGCGGCGAGAGGTGGCTTCTCTTGTTGCGGAGCAGGGGCTCTAGGCTCGCGGGCATCAGTAGTTGCACCAACCTGGCTCAGTAGTTGTGGCTCGCGGGCTCTAGAGTGCAGGCTCAATAGTTGTGGCGCACGGGCTTACTTGCACCGCGGCATGTGGGATCTTCCCGGACCAGGGCTCGAACCCCTCGAACCCCTGTCCCCTCCCTTGGCAGGCGGATTCTTAACCACTGCGCCACCAGGGAAGCCCCCAAGCAATTCTTTAAAAACATAGAAAACGAACACAAGCTTATAAAACCTCTGCCCAGTCGCCACACAGGAGGCGTGCCGTCTAGCATAAAACTACAGGCTCAACAAAGGGTAGGAAGACCGGCGAAGAACCCCACCTCAGGCGGGAAGCCGCCAGGATCCCCGGGCGAGCTAGGCCGGCGCCGGGGCAGCGTGGCACGCGGCGGGAGCTGCCCTGTCACTACCCCCGGGGCACCGGCGGACCAAACGCGGGGACACGCGGGCTCCCACCGGGAAAGGACGCCGGCAGCGCCGGTCCCAGCCTTGCCTCTCCATACCTGTCATAGAAGGGATGCTCCTCGCCGAAATCCCTTAGATGATGCTTCTGCTTTTTAGTTAGGGAGTTGAGCAGCTGGCTCTGGCTCCGGCTCCGGCTCCGGCTCCGGCTCCGGCTCCCGCGTTTGCCCATGGGGAAGACGTCAAGTCAGCCAACCTCCAAGCACCGCGTTTTTCACCTGGCAGTCGTCTCGTCAACCCACTCACGCGGGATTGCCAACGGCGCTTTACGGCGGAAGCAGGGTGCCATAAAGCAGACCCGCTTTACGTCGCGCTTGTACGACAGGCGTTAGAACTTCCTGTTTCCCATTCCGCCCCCTAGCGAGGCGCTTTGGAAGCACGCGCACGCATGCGCAGCTTTTCTCTGAGCCCCGTAAGGAAGGCAGGCAAGGGAGGCTTCGGGCTTCCCCAGGTATGTAAATGGGTGGGTGTACTTTGTGCGTCTGTTTTGGCTGTGAGAATCAGCCTGCATAAACGTGTAGTAACTGAGATGGTTGAATGCTGTGCCTTTCTATTATGCCATAATACAAATACCAACTAACATTTAAGGCTGCCGGTGCATCTCAATTCATCCTCACAACAGTAAACAAATAGACCTTGTTAATAAGCCTGATATTGGAGATGAGAAAGCTGATGCTTACAAAAGGTTACATACACACTAGCAAGAGAGGAGATGGAAACCGAATTCTCTCTGGTGCGACCACAGGCTTTTCCCACTAGGATCTGCCACATGCGTGTGCTGTGTGAAGAATGAGGACGCAAGGCTGAGATCCCCGCCCTTACCCTACCCCCTCATTTTCTGAAAGTATTGCAAGGGCCCTTGGTAACACATCTGTTCTGGCATTTTTCATGTTATAAAAGCAAAAACACATCCAGAGAGGTAAAGTGACTTTCCTAAATCACCCGAAGAGTCGATGTTAGAGAAAGCAGTAAAACTCAATAAAGTGTCTCAAAACTGAATTGGGGCAAATTGGGATGGAAAACTTTTAAAGGGTAAGTAACTTTTCTATATCTGGGTCGTGGTGGTGGTTACACCTGGTATACAATTACCAAAATTAATCAAACTGTACCTTTGAAATTGGTACATTTTAATGCAAGTAAATAATAATCTCACTAAACCAAGAGGTAAAAACAGCGCAACTGGACTTAATACTCTAGAGACAGGCAGAGTGTGCAGGGATACTTAAAAACCACAGGATAGGGCTTCCCTGGTGGCGCAGTGGTTGAGAGTCCGCCTGCCGATGCAGGGGACATGGGTTCGTGTTCCGGTCCGGGAGGATCCCACAGGCCGCGGAACGGCTGGGCCCGTGGGCTATGGCCACTGAGCCTGTGCGTCCGGAGCCTGTGCTCCACAACGGGAGAGGCCACAACAGTGAGAGGCCCACGTACCGCAAAAAAAAAAAAAAAAAAAAGAATGCATATTGTAGTCTTCAGGATGACTACTAAGAGAATAGTAGAAGAGTGAAAAACTTAAATTAATGTGTGATTTTGGTGAGTCAAGGATGAATGCTATTGTCTTACTATTACTAAAAGAATAGGAAAAAAGTGAAATATTTCCAAGCTAATAGAGGGCGAAAGTGGAATAAGAGAAAACCATCCACTCAGAAGGAGGCAAGAAAGGAGAGAAAAAGGAACATAGCACAGATGGTACAACTGGTATTGAGCAAGAAGGTAGATTTAAACCCCAGTACACGAGTAATTACATAATATAAATGGACTAAAAGTCAAAGATTGTCAAACTGGATTTTGTAAAAATGATACGCTATTTGAAGGCATATGTCTAAACCTTAAGACAAAAATTGACAGAGAACATATGAAAAAGATATGGTATGAAAACTCTAACCAACAGAAAGCCAGTGATGAAGCTAAATGACAAAGGAGACGTTAAGGGAGAAACACTAGTAGAGATGAAAAGGGACATTTCATGATGATCTAAAGTTTTGCTCTACAGGAAGTATTAGGATTCTAAATTTATATGCACCTAGTAACACAGCCTCAAAATATATAAAGCAAACATCATTCATATTAAAAGAAGAAACACACAAATGACAAACATGTTGAGATTTTTAAAAACATTCTCAATGATGGAACAAAAAGACAAAAAAAAATCAATATGAGAATTTAAGTTGGAACAACATCATTGGCAAACTTGATTTAATGGATCAATTCTTTCTTAGATAATTTCACAATTAAGATCTGAAGGCCGTCTAGGGTTGTGGTTACACACAGGAGCTTTGGAGTCAGGCAGACCTGGATTCAAGTTCTGCCACAACTACTTTATGCAAGTGAACTTGGATAACTTCCTTCACCTCTGTGAGCCTCAGTTTTCCCGACTGTAAAGTGGGGTTAATACCAGTATAGACCGCATGGGGTCATTGTGAGGATGAACAGAGATGATGCAGGTGGAGTGCTTGCCCCAGAGTGGTTCCCAGGCCGACCTGTCCCTGCCATACCTTGCTCTTTTCCTGCAGCGTCATAGAGATCAGGCTCTGCTCGGTACTGCTCCTTTTCAGCTCCACCCTGAGCTTCCTCATTTCTTTTTCCATGTCATGGATTTGCTGAAAGAGTTCCAACAACAGGGAAGTCAACTTCAGAACTCATTTCATCCGGTTCATTAAGGCAGAAACCTAGTCTGGGATTCGCTTCATTCCTTCCCTTGGGGGACAATTCCACATCTTTGAGGCAAAGTAGACTTTCTTTCAACGGATGCAATGAAAGGGCTGGGTGAGGGAAAATTTGAGTTTCTTTTGAAGATCAGCATGGATCCTGGATTAAACAGTACAAGATACCTATCCACTCATTAGAGTCTCTTTCCTTGGGGCACATTTTTGAGTTCAATCTAAATAAGGGCTGTTTGGAAGACACAATGGGCACAGTTTGGAAGAAAAGAACAATGACATTTTTCTTTTATCTCATTTGAGGCAGAGAAGTGTGCTCCTGACAGAGAGAAGAACACACGTCTCCTCCCCCCGTCCCAGGCACCGTCCTTCCCAATGGATGGAAAACGTATGCCTGGTGATGTGCACGAGGGTTCGGGCCGGTACAGGGGGTGAACATTTACATTGAGTGGTCATCTTTTCATTGTATTAATTTTTATGTTCACCTTCCATACAAGGCCAGAGATACATTTGCTTTTTATTTTGTTTTTATGAATTGTTGTAAAATTGAATGTATTTAAGTAAAAATACTTCAAGAAGAGTTGTGTTAATAACAGTGCTCAGGGCTGTGCTAAAACTTGTGACAGTGGATCATGAAAGTCTGGGCATCACAAGTCCAGGGGTAGGGACCACGTTGAATTTTTAGCAGCATAGGGTGGCCACCTCTCGTCCCTTTCCCCAGGGGAATCCTGATGAGGGGCCTTGAGCCAACTGCCCAGAAAATCTGGGGAGCGTGTGTTTTCCATGGTCTTTTCACCCATGTCTTTGAGGCTAGCAAATCAAAGAATTAGGAGACTACATTAACAGACAAACACCCAGAAAGCCCCAGAGCTTGTGCTAGCTAATGGGCCAAGGAACCCCTCCAAAACACTCAAGGCCACAATCAAGGCTTTCAGTGGACACCTAGGGGTCAGGAGGTTCAACACACGGTTTTGCAGAGTTTTAACTCTTTCTCTTGGGCTTCCCACTTCTCCTTCTGGGCATCTTCCTTCTGTAACTCTTCTTTCAGCACTGAGCACTGTGGAGAAAAAGGACAAGGCCACGGGGGCTTGGCAGGGGTTCGCAGTACCTGTGTTCACGCCCAGGAGTGTTTCCTGCTGTATAACCCAATCACACCTCTGAATTCTGAGAGGCGAGACCATTTGTGTGATGGGAGCACGGGATCCTGCAGTCCTTCCCAGTTCACCCCTCTCATGAGTTCTGAGGAATAGAGCGTCTAAATTCCTCTTCAAAAGCCAGCAAACTTCACTGCAGGCGAAATCCAGCTTTGTAGAGTCTGGGTACTTAGGGTGAAGGAACTGGGATGTTTTCACGCTGTGACCGGTGAGGGTGGAGGGGGCCGAGCCAGTGAGCTGGGGTCCATCTTAGGGCTTTTGTGCAGGTTGCATCTCAAAGACACAACTGCCCTGACTGGTGTGGAGGGGTAAACGGAGCTGTCTTGCCCGAGGGCGGCTTGGCAACAGGCATTAAGGGCATAAGGATGGATGTGCCTTCTTTTGACCCAGCAATTCCCACTTTAGGAATGTACCTTAAGGACAATGACTGGAGAAATAAGTAAATCTGTAGTTTCAAGGATGCTCTTCACAGAATTGTCAGTAACAGTGGAAGAAAAAAAAAAAAAAAGAGGAAACAACCCAAGTGTTGTTTAGAACAGCAGACCACTTTATAACACTGGGTACATCCAGGAGAAAGTATGTAGCTTTTAAGACGAATGATAAGAGCGTTGATTTATTAGAATGGGAAAATAATAAGTATTTAAAAATTTAAAAAATGTGCATAGTATAAATTCACTATAAAATGATTGATTGATTGATTTCTAGGCAATATATAGAAACAAGACTGGAAAAACAGACATGAAAATATTAACACTGATTTCTCAAGGTAGCATTTCCTCTCCTCTCTTTTTATTTTTTCTTCTCAATGTCATCTACATATTTTTCTAAAATTAACACACATGATGTATGTCATTAAAAAAAAAGGCATCTCAAATGTTCACAAGAGCAGTACCCTTGGTGGTGACGAGCCCTTGTGCTATTGGCCAGCACAGTCTAGAGGAGAAGGGACCTCATTCCAAGGTCAATGAGGAAGGGGAAGTGGGGACATAAATCATCCAAATGCACTTCAGGAGGTAGAAGAGCCAAGCAGGTGCTGTCTTTGCAGATTCCTTCTACATAGCACCAGCTCTGCATCCCCTTCCCGTCCCCAACACACACACACACACACACACACACACACACACACACACACACATACATAAAAAAGCTATAGCACATGCCTGGGAAGACACTCTGCTTGGGAGAAACGAATGCAGAGGGCTTGGCCAGGCAGCCAACCTCGGGCAGAGGCAGAAGAGCACAACTAAAACCAGCCTCCCACTTCTCGGAAAACGATTTTGTCATCCCCATTTCACAGATGGGGAAATGGAGGCCAAATAAGTTACAATAAAAGAAAGCTCTGGGATTGGACCCTGGTCTGTCTGATCCCAAAGCTCATGCAGTGCCTTTCACCAGCTCCAAACTGGGTATGGTACTATGTACTAGGTATTACCTACTGTGCCTTTTCCTTGGAACCTCAAGATCTGTTCTCACCCCACCCCCATGCAGACCTAGCTATCGGGTAGCCTCTGGGAATCTCTGAGTTGCCACCTGAGATGAAAGCTTTGAGGTTTTACCTTGACTCACAGAAACAGGCACATCATGCAAATACTGAGAAATCTTATCCTATAGAGTCAGGATTCTAAAGTTAGCATTGAAGGCAAGATTTGCAAATAGTCAAAGTTACATGTAAAAAGCTCTTTGCTTGCCTACCACGTTCATCTTCCATAGAGGCATTCTACACACTAAAGTCTAAGGAAGAAATGAGAGTCTGCGTGTTTGCATCTGGATCTTCAAACGTTCTGCTTTGAAGACAATTATGAGAACCAGTGGTGCTGGGACCACGATGCAGCCGTGTGGTCATCCTTGCTCACAGAGAGATCGTATTCTGCTTAATATTAAACGTTGAAATGGCAGTATATGCTCATAGGTGTGTTTGTTGCTGGGATTAAACAAACTCATTTATAATAGGGGTTAGAAAATGTTTGCTTGATTTGAAAATCTATTACGCTTATTCTGAGCCACATACATGCTGTCCTTTGAAAGGCTTCAGAGAAGTTGGCCACCTGCCCAGCAGCTACCCTCCCTGTGTCCTTGGGCACTGGCCTCATCTCACCACCGTGTGTCATGTGACTCCACTGTGTCTGCTTTTCGCAGCTACAATTTGCTGATGACCCGACACTCACTCTGGAGCTGAGGGCTTCGAGCTGGTGATCCTTTTCTTTGTTCTCACTTTTCAGTTGATTCACCTCCTGTTGTAGTTGTGGAACTTGACCATCCTTTACTAACACGTCTCTTTGCAAAGATGACACCATCTCTGTAAAAGAACCAAACCAAACCAAAACAAAAGACTCATGGAGGTCAAAGAGGCAGGAAGGATTATTGGCAACACCATGGCTGTCAGCCAACGTTCGGACAAGACCTTCCAAGCCTGGGCCACCACCAGTGCCCGCCTAGAACTGGGGAGGCTTTTTCCAAGGGTCCCAGAGCAGGAATGGAAATGAGAGCAAAGTCCACGGAACAGGGTTTGAGGCTTCAGTGAGAATGAGGGGCAGTCAGCACCAGCGAAAGGAGAAACCTTTGAGGGCCCCTTGTGGGCACAGGCCAGGCAAAGCTGGGAGGAGAGGCCACACCATGGGCCTGGGGAACAAAGGCCCAGCACAGGGAAGGTCAAGGAATTCTTCTCCAGAGGCCAGGAGACGGCCGTGTGGCAGAGGGCACTGCTGGACACTATTGATGGGGTGGTTGGTTTCACAGTCCTCTGAGTTTGGACCCCTCTCTACCACTTATTAGCTTCATGGTCTTGGACAAGCTATTTCACCTCCCACTGTCTGTCCCACACAGATTTATTGTAAGGGTCAAATGAGACGGTATGTCACAAGAACAAGAAGTGGCTAAATTATGTTTGTTCCATGGCGCCTATTATTTTTCTCGGCAGCCAGCTTCCAAAATGGCCCCAATGATCCCTGCCGCCTAGAATTCATGCCCTGTGTAGCCCCTCCCACCCTGAATAGGGCTGCCATGGGTAACCAAAATGATACTGTGGAAATGACGGACTGTTTCCTCTCAGGCTGAGTCATAAAAGACACTGTGGCCAACTCTTTGCTCCCTCTTGAATCACTCACTCTGGGGGAAGCCAACTGCTGTGTTGTGAGGACACTCAAGCAGCCCTAGAGAGAAGCATGTGTGCTGAGGGACTAAGGCCTCCAGCCAATAGCCACATGAGCAGCCATTCTGAAGGGGGATCCTCCGGCTCCCCCCGAGGCTTTAGATGACATGACTGATGCCCCAGCTGACATCTTGACTGCAACTCATGAGAACTAAGTCACCCCCCGCTCAAATTCCTGAACTACAGAAACTGGGGGAGATAATAAATATTGGTTGGGGTTTTATCCATTACATTTTGGGGTAACTTGTTATGCAGCAGTAGATAACTACTCCATTACTGTAGTATCATTTTTTTAAACATCTTTATTGGAGTATAATTGCTTTACAATGGTGTGTTAGTTTCTGCTTTATAACCAAGTGAATCAGTTATGCATATACATATCTCCCCATATCTCTTCCCTCTTGCATTGTAGTATCATTTTGAATAAAAGTGGGAAGAAGGGTGCATAAATGCATTGGTATTGGGTTATCTCCTACGGTTCTTTTCTTGAAAGAACATCAGGCCCAGTTTTAGTGGTAGGTATCAATCAAGAATGTCTATGAAATAAAGCACAAAATGCTCCAGAATTTCAGTTTAAAAATGAGCTTTGCCTCCAGGACACAGTTCAGTTACTTGGAAATCCCTCTGGGGCTTGCCACACTTTGAGTGGGTCCAGCCCATCTCAAGCGTTATCACAACCCAGGTCTGTCCGACTCCCTGATCAGAGAAGGTGGGATCTGAGACAGGCTTGATGCTTGGATGAGGTTTCACTGGGCGACATACGGGAGGAAGGTGAGGACCAGCGAGTTCATCCTTCCATTCCTGGTGCCCAGAACAGCACCTAGCCTCGGGGAGGTGCTCAGAAAATATCTGAGGACATCCCAAGTGAGGGAGGAGCATAAGCAGAGACCTGGGGGCAGCAGGGGGTGGGGCTGGGTGTGATTAAGTTGCAGAGTGAGGCAGAAGAAAAGCACAGATTCATACAGAGATGGGGATTCATGTGCGACTCAATGCTATGCCTGGCTTCTACAGCTGTGGGCATGTTTCCTGTTACGCGCCGGCTGCTTTCAGAGTGATGTGCCCCTCCGAGGCTCACTGCCTCCGCCCTGTCACCTGCTTCTCTCCCTCCCCTCGTCTGTGAGTGGTCCCATCCTCTTCAGGTCTCTAGGCATGTCAGTTTCTGCTTAAAAACCTCCACTGGATTCCCAACACCCTTGGAATAAAAATCCAGACCCCCTGACCCTGCCCAGCCCCACAATCCCCTGTTCACTCCATGCAGCCTCTCTTGCCCTTGGCTTGTCCTTGCCCACGTGAAACAGGTCCTCTCTAAAAGAAGGACATAGCCGTGGAGGATACAACATAAACTGGTTAGAATCAGCTAGGTGCAAGGGGGCGTAAGATTCGACTTCCAGGGGGACTGGAGCCTCATTACAGACTCATTGTAATACATGAGCGAAATGACACACCCACCAGGACCAGGACAGTTACGAGGCTGACCATAAAGGTCATAAAGTGGGTGGTGGGGCTTCCCTGGTGGCGCGGTGGTTGAGAGTCCACCTGCCGATTCAGGGGACACGGGTTCGTGCCCCGGTCCGGGAAGATCACACATGCCACGGAGCGGCTAGGTCCGTGAGCCATGGCCGCTGAGCCTGTGCGTCCAGAGCCAGGGCTCCGCAACGGGAGAGGCCACAGCAGCGAGAGGCCCGTGTACAGGAAAAAAAAAAAAAAAGTGGATTGTGGCCCAATTCCTGGAAATCCCCGCCCCTTCCCCAAAATATTAGAGTTGTCACAATCCTCCCACTCATTAGCCAATAAAATTACCCACCCCATAAAAACTAACCACCCCACATTTAGGGGCCTCTAGCCTTCTGAGATGGCCCACACTCTGTCTGTGGAGTGTGTTTCTCTCTAAAGAAATCCACTTCTTACTTTGTCTCTCACTGAATTCTTTCTGCATGAGACATAAAGAACCTGAGCTTTATTAAGTCCCGAGACCACATGCGTGATCTCGATTAAAAGATAGTGGGTTCTGACTGGGTTCGAGTCCCAGCCCACGGGTTCAAGTCCCACCTGAGTTCCATGGTTGCACACCCACTAAGCTGGTCCCCCTTGGCCTCCCCCCTTGAAGCGCTGGCCACCACGACACACAGTTTATTTTCTCCACAGCAGCACTGCTCTCTGAAGTGGGCTTGTTTATTCATCCGTTTACTTTTATTGTCTGTCACCCCCTCCCAAATCTGTGAGTACAGGAATCTGACTGTCTTGCTTGGCTCTCCCTCCCCGGAGCCTGGAACGGGGCCTGACACCTAGTAGGAGCTCAAGAAACATGTGGAAGCAATGAAGGAATCCAGGGAATCAAAGCTCAGCCACAGCTGTGCGTTGGCTGCCCCTCTCCCAACCCAGGCCCTTTATCAGGCAACCACCTCTGATCAAATTAGAAAATGGTTTCCCTTGGGCCCAAGTGCACTCGGCTGAAATGGGTGAGACCATGGGTGCCTTAAAGGAGTGACCCCATTTTGTCCACGCTCTAGGTTGCACTCAGGCTGCTTTGTGGAACCACCCAAGCCACAAGGCGACCTGTGTTCTCCCTGGTGGGGCCAGTGCTCAGGAGACCTTGTAGCCAAGAGATACCATTCTCTCAAATATTTACCAGGCCCTGCCCTCGGAACTGGGCGGCAAGAAACCTCCACTGAGGGAGAACTCTAATGCACCGACACGGGTGATCCCTGAGGCTGCACCCAGGTCATGGGCACAGGTGTGCTGGTTGACTGGTGATGTTTGCAGGGGGAAGGCAAAAGCTCTGAGGCCTGAATGCAGAAGCGCCTCACCTGACGTGATGGCGGTCTCCCTCCTTAAGTTCTCGGCCTCGTGCTTCCGGGAGGTGATTTGTAAGTTTCTCTCAGACAGGGTCTGGCTCAGCACCTGGTTGTAGCCTTGCTGTAGGGCACTGATCTGTGGAAGGAGGCAACACACAGTCAGAGGGGGCCAGCCAGGCCTGCAGGACACGCCGGTACTTCTCCAACATTGGGCAAAGAGTCGGGTTGATCTTGGATCGGGGTGTTGGGGAAACCAAAGTTTTCAGTTGTCACTAGTGGAAGGGGCAGGAGGGGGCCTGTTCCTTCAGTGACCACCATGTCATCGGTCCTCGAGACACGGACCTTATCTTTGTGGCCACCCAGGGGCTCCGGTGCTGCTGTCTTCCAATGACCTGTGGGTTTTCAGCCATAAATAGACCAGTTGTTGGTTCCAGATCATCCAGCACTGACTGGATGCACAGCAAAGTTCAAGAGCCAGGAGCAGGTTATGAAATGAATTCCCTCTAATGAGAATAGAGGGTAGTTTATACCTCACAGAACACTCCAGAGTTTACAAAGCCCATTCACACATGCTACACTGATACTCGTCACAGCGTTGCTGAAGGCTGACGTTCCCATTAATGTGCCCATTTTGCAAGGGAGCCAGGTTGACACTCAGAGAGGCGAGGCCCCCTGCTCGGGATCACGTGGCTGGTCAGACGTGGTGTGTGATTCAAACCCAGTCTTTAGTTGCCTGGTTCCTCCTTCCCAGGTGGCTCTAGGAATGAGCGTGAGAAATTGGAGGCTGTAAAGCATGGCATGGACTCGGGAGCCGGACTGTGGCCTTCAAGTCCTGTCTCTGCCAGTTAACGGGCTTTGTGAACACAAGGAGGACACCATATTCTGTTTCCTTTTGTTCAGTCTGTACGCAGGGTGATGGTAGTCCCAACCTGATAGGATTGTTAGAAGTATTTTAATAAATTAACATGTGTACAAGTGCTCAGATCATGCCTGGCACACGGCTCAGGGGGATGAGCTGTGACCGTCCTCTCCTCTGACTACCCACGGGGTGTTTTTTTTGTTTTGGTTTGGGGTTTTTTTGTTGTTTTTTTTTTGCGGTACACGGGCCTCTCACTGTTGTGGCCTCTCCCATTGCGGAGCACAGGCTCTGGACGCACAGGCTCAGTGGCCATGGCCCACAGACCCAGCCAATCTGCGGCATGTGGGATCTTTTTGGACCAGGGCACAAACCCGTGTCCCCTGCATTGGCAGGCGGTCTCTCAACCACTGCGCCACCAGGGAAGCCCTCACGGGGTGTTTTAGCTTCAGCTTCCCTCTTCCGTCTCTGTGGAAGGTAGTTGGTAATCTTTATGTGTGCATTTGTAAGCCTAGCCAGGCTCACTTAAATGCCAGTGTGGTTGTTATTAAGAGGAAATACAGGTGCCCCAGTCCGGAAGGATCCCACATGCCACGGAGCGGCTGGTCCCATGAGCCATGGCTGCTGGACCTGCGCATCTGGAGCCTGTGCTCCACAACAGGAGAGACCACAACAGTGAGAGGCCGGCATACCACACACACACACACAAAATTAGGAAACTCCATTTTGCTGGTGTAGAGAGGAAGGCTCAGAGGGATCCAATTATTTGCTCACGATCATCCTTCTAGGAAGCAGCAGTGCTTGGATTAAAACAAAGTCCTCCCCAGTTGAAAGCCCATCTCTCGCCCTCTGTGCTTGCATACAGAACAGGGGCTGTCCTTTTGTACCTCCACACTTAAATACTCAGCACAATTTGTCCTAGGAGCTAAATGGGCCTGGCCAGGGCCCTTAAGGCAACAACTGAGACCAGTAATCCTCAGAAGGGCTCTTCGTGTACTGCCCATTTATGGCCTGTGGTTTGATTGATCCATCCATTTCCAGGGATAAAGCTGTGTCCCATTTTCAGTTTTGCTCCACAGTTGTGGGTTTAGTTTAGATTTCCCATCTCACACATGTTCATCCAGAGCCAAGGCGTCTCAGAACATTTGGCATCAAGCAACAGAAACCCACTGCAACTCGTTTAAGCATAAGATAGGACTTTATTGAAAGTAGCCTGGGGCATCCTATAGGACAGTGAGTGAGGCCAGGCTAAGGAGAGCCCAGAACTATCTCTTTCTATGAAGGACTGTTTTCTCCGTGAACCTCTGCTTCATGAGTCTCCTCTTGCAGACCACCTTTCTCTGTGCACGTGGCTCCCTGGTGGCTTTCAAGTTGATTAGATCCAGTGCAAGTGGCCAGTCCAAAATGACCATGGTCATTGTCACCCAAGGCAACGGGACCCACTTTGGGAAACACTGTTCAAGCAAGGACCCTTCCCATGGAGAGCGGGGCTTCATGCTTTATCCCCAGAACCCAGAACAGTACCCTGGCACATATCTGTGGAGCTCCATACTTATCTGTGGGTGGATGCAGCTGACTTAGCTGCACACACACACCAGGCAGCGCTCTGCACTGCAGTCACAGTTGTGCTCCAACACGATCTTTATCTCAATCATCTGCTTGTGGCTCCCCTTTTCAGAACTGTAACTGGTCTGAGAAAAGTGAAAATCAAAATTGAGACCAGGTGGAGTATCCACTGTGGGCCCAGCACTGCCTGATATGATGAAAAGGCAGGGCCCACCTTCAAGGACATGGACTACATTTAGGATCCGACCTTAAAAGGGGAATTTATTGGGAGGACACAGCATTTCTTGTGGAACCCAGGGGCAGAAGTACAGCTGGGCTTTCCAAGGCATCAGGATCAAAGACCAGAAAGTCATCAGGACACAGCTATGTCTGAGGTCTCATCCTCATGTCGGCCTCTTTCAGCAGTCACCTTCTCTCTGTGCTGAGGTACGTCCCCTACTTCACTCACCTGTGGCCCCTTAATCCCTGATACCACATTGCCCAACCCAGGACCTGGGAGAGATAAGCCTAGCCCAGCCCAGCTTCTGATTGGTTCTCCTGGGTCAGGTGAACACATACCTATCAGCTGTGACTTGAGAGGGTGGAGGTCACATGGCACCAATATGGCTGCTGAGATTCCTCCTTTTGGGTGGGGGGGGGAGTGCTGGGGGAATTTTCTTTGCTCTTTCAAAGCCCTGGGGCCAGTTAGGGCCCAAGAACAGGTGAGGTGGGTGGCTTTTGATTTTTCTCCCCTGTCTCTGCCTTTCTTATATTTAGTCTAAGAACAAAAACACGGCGGAGAGGAAAGGAAGGGCCAGGGTCTTTCTTCTGGTTTTTACCTTTTTAGCTTTTTCTGTAGTGAAAAGAGAGAGAGCTCTGAGAAGTCTGAACCCGTGAACAAGCAGGATGAGTGTGCCTTCGGGAATTTTGAGGTGAAAGTGACCTCCTGCTTTGGTTTTAATTTACTCTTGCAGATAACTTCCTTGTCTTCCTAGGCACTATTCAGGGCTCCAGCCTATTGCTACCATTCCCAGCTAACATTCTCCCTGCCTTCCTTTTAGACGGAGGTGCATCCATGCTCCATAGTTTACGTACTAAACATCCATGAGCTATTCTCTGAACAACGTGAATAATTTTCTACTTGATTGTTTCCACACATACAAAACAACTAAGGTCCTTTGTGCAATTCCCACAGCACTCCTGCCGTATAAGAAGAGTCCAGAAGTGTTCAGATCAAAGTGGGGGGCTGGTCTCTAATGAGTTGAAGATTGAGCCCCGTGTTGGTTTGCTAAACACAGTGATGAATTCCCACAAGCTTAGTGGCCTAAAACAACAAACGTATTCTCTCATGGGTCTGGGGGCTGGAAGCCCCAAATCAGCATCAGCTGGGCTGCAATCAAGGTTTTTCAGAAGGACCAAACTCCCTTGGATGCTCTAGGGAGGAGTCCATCCCTTGCCTCTTCCAGCTCTGGTGGCTGCTGGCATCCAAGGAAGCCCTGCCCTTTCTTTTTTCCTCCTGTTTTTCCTCAACAGGGGGAAGCATTAAGAGTAAATGAGGGGCTTCCCTGGTGGAGCAGTGGTTAACAATCCGCCTGCCAACGCAGGGGACACAGGCTCGAGCCCTGGTCCAGGAAGATCCCACATGCCGCGGAGCAACTAAGCCCGTGCGCCACAACTACTGAGCCTGCGTTCTTGAGCCTGCGAGCCACAACTACTGAAGCCTCCATGCCTAGAGCCTGTGCTCCGCAACAAGAGAAGGCCATGGAATGAGAAGCCTGCGCAACGCAACAAAGAGTAGTCCCTGCTCACAACAACTAGAGAAAGCCCGGGCGCAGCAACAAAGACCCAATGCAGCCATAAATTTAAAAAATAATACTAATAATAAAAAAATAAATGCATTAGCAGATTTTGGGTTTCCTCTCATCGTTAGTGTATTGCTTTCATTCCTAAGACGCTAAAAAATTGGAAACCACTCCACTTACCAGGAACACACTTTGCAACACGGATCCAGGGGAAGCTGTTTTCTTCCATAGACACTTCATGACCCCGGTTTCCACAACAGCAGGCACTGCTGGCTCTGCCAAGTTGCTGGAGAAGGGCACCTTATCTGCAAAGTCACGAATCCAAATGGGCCCCCATTGCCAAGGGTGGAAGGAAGTTGTTTGGCTTAGCTTCTTGGGGGATCAGAAGATTGGGAGTTCTGGTGGGGGGACTGCAGGTACCTTGCTGTCCCTTGGTACAACGTCAGGGGAAAGAAAGGTCGCTGGTAGCTTCTCAGAGCTACCAGTTGGGGCTGTGCAGAGCGTCTTAGTAAATGCCATTTTGGTTGCAAATAACAGAAACTCAAACCGGCTGAAGCAAAAAAGGGGGCATCTACGGGGAAGAAAAGATGGCTCCTGCCTGTCCAGACTCCTCCGCTTTGCTTGCCCGTTGATTCTCTAACCTTCCGCATTTCCTTTCAGTAAACTCCTTTTCTGTTTAAGTTAGCCACAGGAGATTTCTGTTGGTTGCAACCAGAGAATCTTGAGTGATACAAAAAGTCCTAGTGGAACCCAAGGGCAGGCATTGGAATGGGCCTTTCCAAGGAAAGAAACCAAGAACCAGAAAGTCATCAGGAATCAGGGCAACTTTCTGCATCAGTTGGAATGCCTTCAGCGTTTTTTTTTTTTTTTTCCTTCATGGAGCTCATAATCCATTCATTTATTCAATAAGCAATTATTGAGTGTCTATCCTGTGCCAGGCACCCTGCTAGGTCTTAGAGTTCCATCCAGGTATAAAATATGCCAAGACCCCTGCCCTCAAGTAGTTCACATTCTAGTGAAGATAAGACATGTGAGCACATAGAGTATATTCACAACACAGAATAAGAAGACCTATGCCATGGACACATATACACCAGCAAACATAAAATAGATAGCTAGTGGGAAGCAGCCACACAGCACAGGGAGATCAGCTCAGCGCCCCGCGACCACCTAGAGGGGTGGGACAGGGAGGGTGGGAGGGAGGGAGACGCAAGAGGGAAGAGACATGGGAACACATGCACATGCATAACTGATTCACCCTGCCACAAAGCAGAAACCAACACACCATTGTAGAGCAACTACACTCCAACAAAGATGCAAAAAAAAAAAAAAAAAAAAAAAACAAGAGCTATGCCAGAGGGATGAAGCATGACTGTCTTCATAGACCTAGAAAGCACAGATGCAATTACCCTGGTAGAGAGGGCCTGGGCAGAGAATCGCAGGTAGGTGAACCTGTGTGCACAGAGAACATGGTATGTATGAGTAGCTGCAAGTTTTCAACATCCGTGGAGCAAAAGAGTTCTTGCAAAAGTAGTGGGAGACGTGGCTGAAGAAATTGGTTGAGGATGAAGCATAAAAAACCCACTGAAGTGTGATCTTTTTTTCCTGAGGAGGCATGGGGGAGCCCTGGAAGATTTTTAAGCTGTTTGAGGACATGGTCAATTCTCTGGGTTTCAGAAAAGTCCCTCTGGAGTCTGGGATGTGGTGAAAGTTGGGCTGGACCTTTCACCACTGGGCATGCTCAGTCGCTCAGGAAAGGTTTTTGCTTTGCCTTGGGAAATTTTTCACGCCGCTCTGGCAGAGGAGCTCGCCCCGCCCACGGCTTCTCCTCACTGGATTGGTTGAACTCAGGGAGGCTACCAGGAGGCCCAGTTGACCTCCCAACTCCACACCCCCGCCCCCGCCCGTTAACGCTCTGGGCGAGCGCTGCCTTCAGCTTTAAATAACAGAAACCTGGATGTGGGTAGATGGTAAAAATTTGGAGCCCCTCCCAAATGAACTCTAGCCATGTGGCTTGCTTTGTCTGATGAGATGTTGGCAGACACATGGCAGGTGGAGACTTGAAAAGTGTGCTTTGGGGCTTTCTCTCTCCTGTTGCTCTTGGAAACCTGTACCCACCACACGTGGCCTGGTCTGGCCTGCTGGGTGATGAGGGACCACACCAGGCAGAATCAGACATCCCAGCTGAGGCCTTTCTAGACCAGGGTTTCTCATTCTCGGTACTATTGACATATTGGATCAAACAAGTCTTGGTTGTGGGCAGCTGTTCTGTGCACTGCAGGATGTTTAGCAGCATCCCTGGCCTCTACCCCTAGAGGATAGGATCACCCCCACCCCAGTTTAACAACCAAAGTGTGTCCAGACATTGCCCAATGCCCCCTGGGTGGCAAAATCGCCCCTAGGTGAGAACCACTGTCCTAACCCAGCTTGCCTGGCAATGACCAGGCAGGCATGTACACGAAGCCACCCTAAACTAGCCCCAGCCAAACCAACCAGACCAGTACAAGGGGCCAGCTTGATGCCTGGAATCATGAGAACTAATAGTTGCCATTTTAAGTCACTAACTTTTGAGTGATTTGCTCCACAGCACAAACAGGTACATCTGACCACAGTGGCTTAAACTGATAGGATTGATTTATTTATACAACAGGATGTACAGAGGTAGGCAGTTCAGGTACAGTGCAGAGCACAGTGATGCCACTAGGCTCCCACCCAGGCTTTTCATGTCTTTCCACTCCACTGTCCTTTGAGGTGGGCTTTGGTCTCTTGCTTGTTACCTGGTGATCCCCAACATGGCTGCTCTAGCTCCAAGTCCGAGCTCCAGGAGAGGAAAAGGAGACAAGGCAAAGGGACAAAGAGAAAAACTTTCTCCTAGCAAAGCCTTGCCTTTAATTCCAGAAGGGAAGCCCTGCCCAGGGCCTTCACCTGCATGTCACTGGCCAGAACTGAACAACACAGCCAGGTCTAGCTGCAAGGGAGGCTGGGAAATGAGGGCATTTCCCGTGCTGCTTATACAGTAGAGGGAGGCAATGACTAAGGGGCTTGTAGTGTCTGCTGCACTGTCTCACTGGGGGTCGTCTTGGTTTCTTCTTCTTTTTTTTTTGCCACACGGTGTGGCTTATGGGATCCTAGCTCCCTGACCAGGGATTGAGTCCGGGCTCTTGGCAGTGAAAGCGCAGGGTGGACTGCCAGGGAATTCCCTGGGTCTTGGTTTCTTGTCTCTACCTGTTGCTTATCTATCCTGGCCATCTCTTTCTAACACTGGCTTTGTTTCTCCAAACACAGTGGGAGAAATGGCCACCCCAGCTGGGAACTGCATCAAGACTTTCAGCTCCAGGCCATTAATGACCTGTGTGGTAACTCCATGTCCCACTTCCAAATATCAAGGGCACAGGTGCTGATTGGCCCAGCTTGGGTTCGAAGAGAAACCTGATTGGTCTGGCTTGGGTAGACTATCTACTGATCAGCCAGTCAGGTGTGGCCAAGAGAGCAGCAGTAGGTAGGGTAAACCTGGTTGGGGAATGTGCATTCTCAGAGAAAGGGGTGTGTGGCTGAGGAGACACCTAAAGAACCATCTAGTTCAAGGAGTGAAGAAAGGACATTGCCATTGTGGGTTGCAATGTTGATATGATAAAGATTAACACGTCCTTTGAAAGACCTCAAATACAGTGGAGCCACATAGGCATTACATTTAACTTATGCAAATTCAAATATTTGTATTCAACCAAAGTATTTTTTTCTCACACAATTTGGCTTCCAAACATGAGCCAGCTACTTAACTACTGCCTGACCAAGTGATCTTTTCTGGTGCTGGAGATTGCTGTTTTGGATTTGGGGGATATGGTACAGTATAAGTAATATGTTCTTTATGGAAAACTGCTGGGATTTTCAAGATTATTTTTAAGGTCAGGTGATGCTCACCCTTCTCACTGTGTAAGAAGTACTTTTAGAGGAAGATGATGCAAATCATTTTTCCCATTTCCTTCTAGTTTTAATCAGTATAAAGAATGCATTTGGTTTTAAAATATCAAAATACTTTTATTGTGGCTTTTTAAAAATAAAAAATAAATGATATTCATGGCTTCTGGCTCTTCCTCCTGTTTTGTTTGGTGGTCTCTGGCTGTACAAGAAAGGCAGGGAGAGAACAGATGGCTGGAGAGAAGGCAAAAATGAGGGTCTCTTCAAACACCACGGGAAAGGGGTGTGTCCACCTGGGCAGTGTGTGTTCTTTGATGACTGGGTACTTGGTCTGTCCTGATGGCCTGGGACTTGACCTACTGGGCTGTCTTGGTGCGGCAGAATGGGCAGCGTGAGATGGAGTTAGAAACCTGGGTTCCAGACCCAATTCTTGAATTTACTAGCTGTGTGACTTTAGATGGGCCATTTAACCTCTCTGGGCCTCAGCTTCCTCATTTGTAAAATGGGGAATATAATGCTCTTTACCTCCCAGGGCTTGAGAGAGGATTAGATGAGAAGTGTTTTGAACACCACAGAGCGCCATATAAACATGACTCACTGTTATGGAAGCGATAAAACTGGTTGCTGTTCACATTTATTATAATCAATTCAGATATAAATGCACTATACCATGGCCCCAACAGCCCTGAGGTTACCATTCTGTCCTGTGGCCCCAGTACACGCCCTGGGTTTTCTCAACTGCGGGCTTCTCAGAGCTCCTTGGAGGTGTGACATTTGGGTTTGTCACTACCCAAACACATAATTGCATCGACCAGGCCTAGGAGTCTGAATTTCAAACTTATTCTTCATATGCCTGTGTATGTTTACTTTCATAATATCTGTGAAAAGAACCCCTCTCCTCACACACTCCAAAATACAGTATTGTGCAAAATACCAGTCTAGGAAGCAACACACTAGGGTAGCAACCTTTAATGTCCTAAAAAAGCATCTTAGTAGTTTGACGCAGAAGAGTTACACTGACTCATGGAGGATCACGCGAGGCCCAGCGGGACGACGTTTCTAGTTCCTTCCACCAGGTTTAGAAAACAGAAGGCTCTGGATGGATTTGCTGGACATTTCTCTCTTCAGCATCTCCCTTCCTTGGTCCATCTTTGGGGTGCCTTTTCTGGCTCCAACCTACAACAAGCAAGAGCAACAAATGCCCAAACTCTATAATTGTAGGGAGATCCCCAAATATTTCTCAAATGGCATTTTTTTTTACTGAAAATAAAATCTTTGTTGTAAAAAGTATTTATATACACACATAGACGTGAGCAAAACGAAGGTAAAATGATCCACCATTATCACACTACCCACAGGTAACCTTATTCACATTTTGGTGTACACTCTTCCCGATACACAGATAACGATTTCTTCTGACATTTGCATCTTTTTTTGAACCAGGAGTTTCTGATGATAGGCAATTTCATTGGGATGGACTTTCTCTCGAAAAGCTGTTACTGAACTGAATGCCTTATGTCTCTGATGTCTTAGGAGGGTAAAATGCAGCATACTCTAGGAGGTCTGTCTAACCCTTTTCTGAGCACTACTCCTGGATCCAGGCAGCCATGTGTGTGACTCTGTCCCTGGTCATAGCTGATCGGGCACTTGGCATGGGCTGGGCTTTTAAGATGGTCACTCCCAGGATTTGGGTTATGGGTTCTAAGATGCTACTTGCTTCCTGGGCTGGTCCTTTGAACTGGGGGACCATGAGGTCATTCCTTCCTGTCACATGACTGGAGAGAGCAGAGATCAGGGGAGCCACACAGAGACACAGAGAGGAGATACGGCCTATGTGTGCATGTGCGCATGCTTATGTGTGTGTAAAAGAGATGATGCCTGAGATCTGATGGCTTACCAGTTCTATTTCGAGGCCAGGCTCTCTTTCAGCTCCCAGTTTTTATGAGGCACTCACCCCTATATCCTTAAAAAAGCCCCCTCCACCCCCCTTTTTTTTTGCGGTACGCGGGCCTCTCAGTGTTGTGGCCTCTCCAGTTGCGGAGCACAGGCTCCGGACGCGCAGGCTCAGCGGCCATGGCTCACAGGCCCAGCCGCTCCGCGGCATGTGGGATCTTCCCAGACCGGGGCATGAACCCGTGTCCCCTGCATCGGCAGGCGGACTCTCAACCACTGCGCCACCAGGAAGCCCAAGGCCCACTCTTGGGGAAGGAGTCGCCCAAGTTACACTTGGCAAGGAACCTGGAGGAAACCTTTCTGTACTGAGGAGATCCTAGACACCAAACTTCTAAGCTCAGGCTGGAGGGCAGGGAGAATGGGAAGCTGGCTCTTTGCTCTTAGCCGAAGCACCATCTGCCCTGATTCTGTTAAAGCCAGAGGTAGCGTGAAGTTCCAGGGTGTCTCACATCTCAGAGAAGCACAATGTTCCCACAACATCTGGGGCCCATCGCAATATCTCCTCTGCCATTTCACATCCGCAGGTGGTCCTCAGACAAAACCTAGATGTAGGGCAGTTTCTGCCTACTCCCAGCTCAGTCATATATGTGAGTGAATAAGTAACAAACTTCCAGTCGTTTCCACTTTGCAGGGTGGCAAACGTCTCAGATCAAGTGGGGCCCTCAGGATGCTCTCTATCCTCTTAACATCCTGCTCTGGGGAGTAACCACCTTCTGGTCTTAGCACAAGGATGCTGGTTGAGAAGCTTCTATTTTTCAAATATATCCCTCACCTAGAATATCTTCGTTTCTTCCCATGATAATTTGGTTGCCTCAGCATGACTGTGGCCTTTTATCAAACTTGAATGTCTCCTCTCTCATATTCAACCAAAATGTGTTTGGCTTTCTAGCTTCCTGAGAGCTCGCCTCTACTGTCTGCAAAGTGGGAACGTGGACTGGCTTAATTCCAGTTCCAGGGCTGATTTGTCAATGGCAATGTTTCAACATGTTCAAGATTTCATAGTCTTAATTCTCAACTTTGAAGAGAATTCTAGAGGATGCTTCCTTGAAATTTAAGAGAAATGCCACTGGAAATGTATCAGGTTTATTACCTGGAGGTTTATAACCTAAAGGAGGAAAAGCTAGCACTCCCCTGGGTGTCAGATCTGCACTGATTCCCAGCTCTCCTACTGAGCTGTGTGGCTCTGGACAAAGAAAGTCTCTGAGCCTCTGACACCTCATCTGTAAATTGGGTATAATAACAACACCCACCCCATAGGGTTGTTGTGAAGCTTAAAAGAGATACTGCACGTCAAGTGTTTGGCTCTGTGCCCGGCACATGCCAAAGGCTCAATACATAATAGATATGGGATAACTGTCCACTGGGCTTCCTGCTGACGTCCTAGGGTTTTCTCTCTTCTCTCTTCTGGCTCACCTGGAAATGTGAGTTCTGCATCTTTGAGTTCTTCATCAGCTCTCCAAACATTCGTCTCTTTAACACAGAAAGAATATTGACAAAATTTAGCTTATGTTCTTATTTGCCTTTTGCATCAGAGAAAAATGGATTTTTCTCAACTTTCAGATGCTACCCATTTGGATGGAATGTTGAGCCTTCCTAGGTGAGGAGGTGAGGATAGAGTTCTGCAGAAGCGGGTGTGGCTTTGGGGTAACGCTACACTGTCCTGCTGCACCTTTTAGGGAATCTCTGTTCCAGATTCCAGCAGAGAAGGAGGTGGTCAACCAAGAAGGCTATGAAGGATACTGTATTCTTCTTGGAGGACAGATCTGCTTTAGCTGGAAGTAGAGCCTCCTAGATCAGTGGAAGAGGCTGTAGATGTCCAGTGGCTTTCCACCCAGTGGAAATGTTGAAAGCCCCAGTGGCTAACCTCCCTGGCAGGGACTACAGGGGCCTGTTGGGAAGCCAGCATCACTGAAAACCTGGAGCTTGCCGCTCCCCTGGGGTTTGATGACTATTGCTGACCCTGATCTGCTCAAGACCCTGCACCTCAGGGGCAGCTCATCAAAGAAAGAGCATCCCCTAGGCACTGGAGACACAAAAGTGAGAGGGAACTGGGGTCTCCCTTGCAGACTGACACTCCGCAGGTGAATGTGCAGTGGTGTCAGGAAGGAGACGTTCTCCTAGAGCCCTGAGCATCCACTGGGGTCGCCAACCTGATTCCTACAGCAGCCAGGAAAGTAAAAGAAGTGGGTGAAGTGAGCTGGGGTGGTGGTGGACAGCAGCAAACACACGAGCCCAGCGCCTTTCTAAGGGGCCTGGAAGATGGAAGCTTGTGATGGTGGCTTGTGGGTCTGTGGGCCTAGGGTCGCCAGATCTTCCAAGTTTCCCAGAGAAGATGGAAATCCAGAGTATTCCAGGAAACTGCCCTATTTTGAAATGTAACTTAAAAAAAACTCCCATGAGCCAAATGGAATATATCTGTGGGCTGCCATCTTGCGACACCTGGTTCAGAACCTCCCTGCTTGGTGTCTAGTTGGTGCTCAGTAAATGTTGGAGGGGTTGCCAGATAAAATACAGGATGCCCAGTTAAATCTGAATTTCAGAATGAAGCCAACAAATTTGTGAGTGTGAATATGCCCCGTGTAATATTTAGGACATTTATACCGAATAGCTTTTGTTGTTTATCTGAAATTAAAATTTAACTGGGCATCATGTTTTTGGTTTGTTTGTTTTCCCCTCAATCTGGCAACCCTACCGGGTAGTCACACAACTCAGGGAGGAAATAAGGCTGTCTTTTGGGACAGGGAATAGGTGCTTATGAGACTCTTCCATTCTCCCAGAAGGATGCCGACTCTACCCTCAGAGGACTGTCCGTGAAGGCTGATGGGCCCGTACTGAACTGACAATTGCCCTCCAGGCGTTTTCCGTGGAGAAGCCTCGAGCCTGCGGCCACTCGGTATTTATCACAAACTCCGTTGAGACAATCACTATCCAAATGCCCAGATATTACAGAGCAGGGGTTAGTTTTAAACCAACAGCCTTCTTCTCTCCCACCCCATCCCCCGCCTTTTTGTTTCCAGAACCGTTTATCCAAGCAAAATCCCATGAGGAACTTGGGGTATAAGATAACGGAGAGCTTCTCTGGCGGGAGAAAGGTGTGTGTGCTTTGAGAGTCACACCCTTCCATGGCACCCAAAGGCTCCAGGGAACCCCAGTTTGAACATTGCTGCAAAATTCCTTCCTGGATTAAGTTCCATCAGTGGGCAGCTGGGCACTGAGGGCAGAGCCTGGCCCCTGTGCACCTGCTTTTCCTGAACTTTACTGAACTCACTGGGATGTGATGAAGGGGGTGCGGGAGGGTCTTTTTCTTTAGCCTTCTTCTATCCGTATGCTGCATAGGCCTGGCCACATGGTTCTACTTCATCATTGTGGGCGGAAGAGCACCACCTGAAGCCCCTCCAATCCCACGCCCCTCCTACACAACATCTACCAATTGTGGGGCTTCCCTGGTGGCGCAGTGGTTGAGAGTCGACTTGCCGATGCAGGGGACATGGGTTCGTGTCCCGGTCCAGGAGGATCCCACATGCCGCTGAGCAGCTGGCCCGTGAGCCATGGCCGCTGAGCCTGCGCGTCCGGAGCCTGTGCTCCGCAACGGGAGAGGCCACAACAGTGAGAGGCCTGCGTACCGCAAAAACAAACAAAGTAACAAACAAACAAAACACACAAGTGGCACGGAGGAAGCCAGAATCTTGAGAATACCTGGGCCCAAGGAAATCTTGGAAGATAGTGAGTTAAAGAGAATAGTGAGGATAATGACGATGGTAGGAGAGGGTGAATGCTTTGTGGTCCTATGTGCTAAGGCTTTTGTATACAAGCTCCCATTGGGAAGGCTACGAGCTAGGTGCCATTTTTATTCTCATCTTAAAGAAGAGGGATCTGAGCTAATTAAGCAGAGGGAAGGTTAGGGGGTTTTCCTGGCTGAGACCACAAGGCAAAGCAGTGGTCACGCCGCTAGCCAGGACTTGATTGGCTGGAAATTTGATTGGCAGGAGAGCTGAGCGGCTTCTCCTGCCAGAAGCAGCCGGTGCCCTTCAGCCTTTCTTACACTTCAAGCCCTAAGAAAGGGCTTGCGTGCTTCCCAAGTGGCAACTTCTGTGCATTTAAAAATTTCCTCTTGAAAATCCCAGCCTTACCCATTCACAAAAAGTATCTGGGTCCTTTCTTGGCCGTGGCCCTAGTCGTATTCACCAAAGAGAAGAGCATGTCCCATAAGAGCTGGCGGCTTTGGGAGGACCGGGGAAGGCGTCGGCTGGCTGGAAGCTCCCTGAAAGAATTAGAGGAGTCCCCACCCATCCATGAGCTGCCTATTCTTCCCCCTTAGAAACGGGGCTTGTGATGTGCCAGGCACTGCAGGCATTTTGCCATTTAACCCTCTCGCTGCCCCACGCAGTAGGCCCCTTGCTAACAGTTTTGGTTGCTTTTGTAGAGGAACCTGTGATACAGAGGTCAAGCCACTTACTCAGGGTCATTCGGGGCAGCGGTGGGGCTTGACCCCTATTTGTTTGACTCCAAATCTGGCCTCTGAACTCTGAGAGACACTGCCGGCTTCTCGAGTGATGCGGGAAGTGGATTCGAGTGAGCACGGCCTGGGCCGCGGTTCCCGTCCCTCTGCCACATGGACAGAGCCACAGGCCCAGTTCGCTGTGAAGGCCCAGCATCTTATACCAAGTCTCATTTTCACAGCCAGAGATATTAGTGTGGAAATAGGACTTTTGATTCTTGAAAGGTCTGCTTGGTGAAGAGATGGTCAAACATTAAAACTACAAACTCCATTTTTTTTGGGGGGGGGCAATTCTGAAGCTTAAGATGTGTCATTTCATCTCAGTGCTTCAACCTTGCCACCTCTGTGAACGGGTGAAGAGTTTCAAAGTTTTATACAGGAGGCTAAAAAACTAAGGCTCCTTGTGAAAATACTAAGTGTAAAACTTAGAAAAGAGGAATTCTACTTTCTGTTCATTTCTGCTTAAAGACAACGAAGATCTACTCCCTGGAAGGAACGGATGCCAAGACAGATGTATACAAGTGCCCTTTAGGATCCAGCAAAACATAAAATGTAATATTGTTTTCTTCCTGACAAACAGGGATTTCTGACAACATATTAACAACAAGCCTGAAATGCAAACCTGAGTCCTGGAGTGAAACCCCCAGGAGCAATGGTGCGATGTATCCAAGGGGGCCACCCTGGTAAGGGAGACACAGAAGGAAGGGGTGTGGAAAAGTGAACCTGGGCGGGGGAGGGCAGCAGGTGGGGAGGAAATCCTGTTTCTGCCACTTAGTAGCCAGGGAAGGGTACCCTCTGTCAAATCAGCTTTCCCCTCTCTGTAAGTTGACGACACTTGCCAGCATCCCTTGCGGGTTGATGGGAGAGATGAAGCATGTGCAGTGTGGAGCAGGTGCCTGCCTCTTGGTAAGTCTTTCCCCCAGTTGTGAATTCCACGAATTTGAAAGCTACTAGCTGTAGCTCTTCTGGGGACCCTGACACAGGTTCAACTTGGCCATTTCAGACCCTTCTCGGCTGAGGGATGTCTAGCGCCAAACAGGCAGGCATGTCCCTTGCCATGCGTGTGAATGAGGCAGCCCAGGAATAAAGCATGTGAAGCCTGATTATGTAAATCCTCAGGCTTTCAGTACATGACAATGGCCTTTTTTGGGCCCTTCGCTGTCCCATTCTGTGGTCTGGTGTCTCTGCTTTGGGGCCTAGTCTGCCAAGCCCTGGGGGCGGGGGGGGCACTTCGGGGAGGGGTGAGCTCTGCAGAGGGCACATCAAAGGGAAAGTCACAACTCTGTCACTGGCCCAGCTCTCCCTGGCATTGCTTGGTGTGAAAGGAAACTGTCCTCTGCCTGAGGCAGCCCCATGTCACACAGAGACTAAGGCCTGTGATGTTTAATTCACAGCAGTGAGCACTGGAAACACTTCATCCAGGCTCCCTCAGAGCAGGACAGCCACTTTTCATTTCTGGGGCTCTAAGCCAGACAGACTGCTGTCTGGAAACCTATTGCCTGGAAGGTTCGCAGGATGGGGGGCAGGCTTCTGCAAGGAACTATCTGACCATCACCTCCTGGTTGAGCAGAAGGGCACCCTTCTATGACCTTGGCCTCCTTAGAGCTCATGCAGGCAACAAACACACACATACAAATACACACACATGCCAACACACAGCACATACTCACATGTACACACATACACGCAAGCATGCGTGTACAAATACACAGCCCCAAGTCAGAAAGACTGGAGTACTATTCTGGCTACTCAGAAGAGCAAACCCAGATCTTTATTCTCAGAGAGCTTATTCCTCGGTGTATCCCTGGCACCTGGCAGAACAATGACAGTCAGAATCGCCGCCTTTGAAAACACTCGGGCTGTTCACTCAACTGATTGTGGTCATCATTGCAGGAGGTAGGGAAGTCAGATCATGACGCTGGACACCCTTAAACTCAGTACAGTGCTGTGTGTCAATTATGTCTCAATAAAACTGGTGGAAAAAATAGTTATCTGGATAGAAAGAACAAAATAAAATACACGAATTATCGAAAGTTAAAAAAATACAGACGAGCTAGACTATGAGTCTCAGAAAGCACTGTTCACAACAGCCAGGACATGGAAGTAGCCTAAATGTCGATGGAGGAGTGGATAAAGAAGATGTGGTACAAATATACAGTGGAATACTACTCTGCCATAAAAAAGAATGAAGTAATGCCATTTGCAGCAACATGGATGGACCTAGAGACTATCATACTATGTGAAGTAAGTCAGACAAAGACAAATATCATTTGATATCACTTATATATGGAATCTAAACAAAATGATACAAATGTGCTTATTTACAAAACAGAAACAGACTCACAGACTTTGAAAACAAACTTATGGTTACCAAAGTGGAAATGTGTTGGGGAGGGACAAATTAGGAGTTTGGGATTAACATATGCACACTATTATACATAAAATATGTAATCAACAAGGACTTACTGTATAGCACAGGGAACTCTACTCAATATTCTGTAATAACTTATATGGGAAAAGAATCTGAAAAAGAATAGATATATGTGTATGTATAACTGAATCACTTTGCTGTACACCTGAAACTAACACAACTCTGCAAATCAACTATACTCCAATATAAAATAAAAATTAAATTAAAGAAAAAGAAAGTTTAAAAAAATAGAGGCAAGCTAGACTATGAGTCTCAGAGAGGTTAATCTAACACATATATATGGAATCTAAAAAAAAAAAAAAAAACAAGGTTCTGATGAACCTAGGGGCAGCCAGGAATAAAGACACAGAGGTAGAGAATGGACTTGAGGACATGGGGAGGGGGAAGGGTAAGCTGAGACGAAGTGAGAGAGTGGCATTGACATATATACACTACGAAACATAAAATAGATAGCTAGTGGGAAAGAGCTGCATAGCACAGGGAGATCAGCTCAGTGCCTTGTGACCACCTAGATGGGTGGGATAAGGAGGGTGGGAGGGAGACACAAGAGGGAGGGATCTGAGGATATACGTATGCATATAGCTGATTCACTTTGTTACACAGCAGAAATGAACACAACACTGTAAAGCAATTATACTCCAATAAAGATGTTAAAAAAAAATGCTGCCTGAAGTCACACAGTAAATGGCAGAACAAGAGTCTAAACCTAAGTCTGCCTAATGCTAAAGCTATTCTGCCACCTTCCTTTGCAAAGAGTGAATGCATTCTTTGCTGCCTGGATCCCACTGGGGCCTCAGTTGGCTGTTTCTAAAGGGAGCTGAGGGGCAGCCTCAGAGGCTCTGCTCCGAGCAGGGACCTCTCACCTTCTGCTGCCTGATCGCCCTGGTGACCCTCTTCTCCTGGTGCAGCCGCTCTTCCATGTGCGCCAGGGCCTCCTTCAGCAGCGCCTTTTCTTCGGCCTCTTTGGAGATGTCGTCCTTCAGCTTTGCCACCTGTGACTGGTACATCTGAACCGACACTTTGCTCTGCCTGAGCACACAGGAGAGACAAAGTCTCTTTTCTCCTCATCTTTCTCACTCACCACCAATGCTACCGACCTGGGAGATCCTCAGAACACTTCCATATATGCCTGGCTTCGCGGTTTCCTTACAAGTGGGGGGAAGGCTGAAGATGTGGGGACTAGAGGGCAGAATAAATAGCCCATTGGCTGTGGACGTGCAGCACGAAGGGGGCAACGGTTATGCTACCAGCCCCTCCCAATTTCCCAGAGAGGGTGGGGGAACGGATACCACTGAAAATAGGGTGGAATTACGAAAAGCACACACATGGTGAAACATCAGACACATTTATAAAAGGTGCACCTTATTCCTTAACAGTAGGGTACTTTAACTGCTGCTTTCTTGCCCAGAGACTTGGGTCCATAAGGCCCTGAGTCACCATCCCGCCTCCCCCCTCCAAACCCAGGCCTCTGTCCTCTTGTCCTGGTCCCTACGGGTCTGCAGCTGCACCGAGGTTTAGCCTGGAGAATGGAGGCCTGGGCCTTTTGCCGGGGACACGGGCCATACTTGAGCTGTTCAATGTCCTCCTTGTATCGTCTCAAAAGCTCTTCTTTTCTCTGCAGCTGGTTCTTGAGTAGGGTGATCTTATCAAACACCAGGTACAGGTCTCTTTGTCGAAGCTGGTAGACTCTCTCCCTCTCTTTTGGGGAGAGGTGTTTCATGGACACGTGACCTGACATATCTTTGATGTTCATCAAAGTCCCGAGGGTTTTGCTCATATCCATGTACTACGAGAAAGCATTTCTCAGGTAAGAGGCCTGGCCCAAGACCGCTGGTGGCCACTTTGAGGAGGCAAACATCTAACTCTGTTTCATTCATTTTCTGCAGTTGCAGAGAAGAAACACATGCTTTGCAAATGAGTGCATTTGGGGTTTTTAGTACGACTTTCATTTTCCCCCGCATCCATTTACACTATGCCTTTTTGAGAATTGGGGTGGGGGAGGGGGAATGACAACAGACATAAACATTCATTCTTACTACCCAGTCTTCCAAGGAATTGGGCTCTGCAATTTCCAGCCCATGCTGGGAAAGGAGATGGGTCTCGTGGAGCTACTGTAACAACTAAACATGTATGTGGAGTTGATGTTTAAACTATCTGCAGGGCACACAGGTTTGGACAGGAGGGGACTGATGCTGGGTATACCTACCAGGTTTTCACTGAGATCTAAAGCGTCAGCCACATCCATTTTCCCTGACTTCTCAGAGACCATGATGGACCCTGGGCTGGAAAGGCCATTTTGAGGCTGAAATTAAAAAAAAGAAGAAAAACTCTCTTGGCATTCCATTATGATTTTCTACATCCAGAATAATAACCCAAAGAATAATGGAAGAACTGGAAAGTTACTAAAGAATAATTTGAGAGAGTTAATTTTTTTAACATCTTTATTGGAGTATAATTGCATTACAATGGTGTGTTAGTTTCTGCTGTATCAAAAAGTGAATCAGCTATACGTATCCATATATCACCATATCCCCTGCCTCTTGCATCTCCCTCCCACCCTCCCTATCCCACCCCTCTAGGTAGACACACAGCAACGACCTGCTCTCCCTGTGCGATGCAGCTGCTTCCCACTAGCTATCTATTTTACCTTTGGTAGCGTGTGTGTGTATATATGTCCACGCCAAGAGAGTTGGTTTTAAATCCACTCTGACTCTGTGAACTGCTTTCTTTATGACTGTGCTCCTACCCCTTCAGAGCACAACTGCCTTTGAAATGATGCATCACTTGTGCCGTTCTTTGGCCACTGTCTCGTCCGTCTTCCCTTTAGGCCAGTGGTTCTCAACCGGGGGTGACTCTGTCCACCCTACCCCCTCCAGGACATTTAGCAATGCCTGGACACATTTGTGGTTGTCATAATTGCTGCTGGCGTCTAGTGGGTAGAGGACAAGGATGCTGCTAAACACCCCATGATGCATAGGGCAGTCTCCCAAACAAAGAGTTACCTGGCTCAAAAAATCAGTACCGCTGATGTTGAGAAGACAAGCTCCAGAAAAATGGAGACCATGTGGCTTTTGCTCACTATCTCCCTCCTTGTGCCCAGCATGGCACCTGTCACCGAGTGGTGCATAGTGGTCATGTTTGTTGAATGAACGAATGAAGGTTAAGTGGAAAATGGCCTCCCTCCTTTTTACTAAAGGAATCTCATTTCTGTGCAGCAGAAACCATACCCTCACAAAATTCGGCCCAACCTTCTCCTAGCTCTGGAACCTGGTGGGTGGGCATCCCTTCAGACCCTTTCCAGAGACAATGCAGATAGTGTTTGCAGCTGCATCTCCCTAAGACCCCAACCAGCCAGCTGGCTGCTGGAAGCCCAACTGACTGCATGGAAAGGCCACCAGACTGAATAGGGGACCTGATCTGAACGACTACAAATAACCATAACAAGCCTCCTTAAAAAATAAATTGGCTTTTAATGCTTGCCATGAGCCTCTCTTAGCCCTAGCATTTGTTGGCACTACCCTGAAACCCTCTGAGATTAAAAACAAAACAACTACAAAAATATAAATGCCCCCAAAGTGACTGTGATAGATAAGAGTGGACATATTTGTCTATGTACCTATGGAGATGAGAATAAAAGAGGGTATCTGAAGATGACAATAAACCGGGCAGATCTGCTGCAAAAAGAACCTGAGATGCTGTTCAGTGTCTTCAGCTACCCTGAGCTGCATCCTCTGTACCGCTCCAGACGCCCCCTCTTTTCCTGAGGGAAGGGTCACTAAGGAAGAGCCTGGGCTACAGGATCCAAGCACACAGTCCCCACCCGGTCTCTGCAGGCTCGCAGACACACCACCAGGGACACACCCCTGGTGTGTCTTCAATCATTATTCTGTGACCTTGGGTGAGGTACTTGACCTCCTGAAGCCTTACTTTTTCTTATCTGTTAAATGGGGACAATAATAGTAACTATGACACAAGGCTGCTACGATGGTTAAATGACATAAGGCATGGAGCCGGCTGAGCTCAACGCCTGGCACACAGTAAGCAGTTCACAGATGTCAGCTATTCTTCCTCCTGCTCTTTCCTTTAATTACTGCCAACCTTGGAGGATTGAGAGTTGGGAGGTTTCCTGCTCTGTGGTGTCAGTGGTGGGATGAGGGCTTGTTGCCAAGGGGAAGGTCAATCTTGGAAGCAGGACCATCAGGACGTGAGATCCAGCTGAGCTCCCCACCTGGAGACGGTCCCTCTACTCCCAACCTCAGAGAAGGAAGATTCGATTTTACCAGGAAGACCAACACGTTTCTGAAGACTCACATCTCTAGACGTGTGAGCAAATGTCTAGAAAAATTGTAGGAGAAAATGCTGGTACAGATAGGATGGCTTTATTATGTTTTCCAAAAGCTGGTTTAGACTAGCTGCCGCAGCAAGCCACGCTGACCTGAGCTGTCCATTGTCATGTGTCAGTCAAACACCTGATCAAACATCCATTTAGGATACACGGCACCTTCAACCTAACAATCAAATTACTTCTGAAAATCCTGGAAAACACAAACTATGCTCCCTAAGAAAGGAAGGTTTTCTTGGATAATACTCTTTAAATACTGTTTGACAATAATAACTATCATCTATTAAAGTGCTCGCTATGAGCTAGGCACTGGGATAATCACTTTACATGATGATCTCCTTTAATTTTTCCATCATCATTTTACAGCTGGGAAATGAAGTCCCAGAAAGGTTAGGAGCCTGCCCAAGGTCACAGAGCTTGCAGAGCTGGGATTAGGACACAGGTCTCTGATTCTAGAACTTGTGTCTTCTTAATCATCATGGCTCCCTTCTGCTGCCCTTTATGTGTTCATGTTTTTCAGTTTATAGCAAAAAGCAAATGTTAGGCAAGCTCATGACATACTGTTGTACATTAGCTTGTTGGATATTTTCTGCAGAATACAACATGTGATGTGAAAAGGAGGGCCCAGAGATTGACCTGGCCAGCATCAGTGCAATGCTATATCATGCTGTACATGATGGGAAGCCGCCTTTCTATTCAAACATTGGATCACTATTACGGCCAGGCACCGACCAGTCCATACAGGTGCCTGCCCATCAGGGAGGACCTGGCCTCGAACCAATGATGTATACAGTGGTGCCAGGGCACACGGCTAGTGTCTGTCCTCATGCCCACCCTCCCCACGTGTCAGTCAATGCAGAGACAAAGTTTCTTTGGTTACCGTTCCGATCTCTACTCTTGAAAAAGTTGGCAAGTCAGGTTTTACATCCAATATTTTCCGAACATTTTTTTCCATCCCGAGGGTCTTTAAGTCTAGAAATGATCCATCCATGTGGTCCTTGTGATCTATAAAAGAAAAAGTTTACACTCAAAAGAAAGGCTCAGGAAGAAGTTACTGCATGTAAAAGTCACAGCTGCTATTTACTGGACTCTTACCACAGGCCAGTACTAATTAGCTCACCATCCTCCCTTGGCAGGTGAGGCATCGAGGCCCAGAGAGGTGACATGACTTGTCCAAGGCCACACAGCTCATATGAGGCTGCAGCCTCCCAGGGCGGGGGCACTGAGGGGGAACCTTCGGCCACAGGTGTGAGGATGGACTTGAACCCAGGCTTCTGTGTCCTAGCCCAGGGCTCCACCCAGCAGCAAGCTTGGTTTCTTGAAAGCCCTATTCCCTCTAAACAGGGTATTTATCCTGGGAAGTTCCCCAAGGTTGGTCCTTGCACACCATCCATCTATGAAAGAGTCCCAGGGGAGGCGCCATCATTCACCTGGAGTGATCACTGCTCGGCTGAGGCCCCACTGGGCGTGGGCACGCGTGGGTGTGCAGAGTTGGAGGGGATGGCGTGTCAGAATGGAAGAGGTGGTTGGGTGAATGATGCCTCCCCCTCAAAGATGTCTGGCTCCTAATCCGTAGAGCCTATGAACATTACCTGACAGGGCAGAAGGACCTTTGCAGATGTGATGAGGGTAAGGATCTTGAGATGCGGGCTTATCCTGGATTAGCTGGGGGGACCCAACATAGGCGCATGGGTTCTTACAAGAAGCAGACACAGGGAGTCTGACTACAGACAGAGACGGTGTTGTGACAGAAGCAGAGAGTTGAAGGTGCTCCTCTGCCGTGAGCCAAGGAAAGCGGGGAATTTTTATTTCCTCGCCTTTTCCAGTCTAGAGACTAGAAAAGGCAAGGAAACGGATTCTTTCCTAGAGCCTCCAGAAGGAACCAGCCCCTTGCCTTTACCTTAGCGAAACTGATTTTGGACCTTTGGCCTCCAGAACTGTAAAAGAATAAATATGAGTTGTGTTAAGCCCCTATGTTTGTGGTAATTTGTTAGAACAGCCATAGGAAACTAATATGGGGGGTGAAGGCAGGAGGTAGGATGAGAGGTGGGGAAATGCAGTGCATGTTCTGGAAGAGCTTAATTGGGGTAGAGCAGATGATGGGGGAGGGGAGGAGTAGAGGGAAGAGTCGGGATGGAAAGCTGAGCTCAGTTTGTGGCCAGCCTAGAACAGTAGCCTAAAGAGTATAAACTTGATTTAAACATCACTGAAATGTCACGAGTGTGACCTGTGTGCCCGGCCCTCTGCCAAGCAATCAACGCATCACCCCACTGTACTGTCCCGCCATCGCCTCCTTTTACACACGAGGCGGTCGGGCTCTGAGACCTGTGGCTGCTGGACGCCACACAGCTGGCAAATGGCTGAGCCAGGGCTTGGGATCACAGTGGTGTGACTCCAGGGTCTGAGTCACTGCTATTTCAGCTTCTGATGGAGCAGTGATCTGGCTTAATGAAGGGTGATTTTTTTTTTCAGAAAAATAACCGGGATGTATTAGAGACGAAGGAGCCAGCAGCATTTCTCAACTGCAGCATCTCGACGTGTTGGGCTGGACAGTCCTCGTTGTGGGGGCCGTCTTGGGCACCGTAGGATGTTTAGCAGCATCCCTGGCCTCCACCTACTGGCTGCCAGGAGCAACACCCACCCAAGCTGTAATTATCAAAGATGAGAGGGTTTCAAGAAAGCAAACCGAGAGGGTTGGGTAGGCCAGAGAGAACATGGCGGGGGGAGCAAGCTGGGCCTTCAGTGCAAGGGGGGCCACGTCAGTTGCCAAAGAGGCAAAGACAATGTGGGAAGTTGGTGGTGAGCACACAGAGTGTAATGCACTTCAAGGTCTTAGTGGGACAGGAGTACAAGCAGTAGAAAAGGAGCTAAGGAAGCAGTGGTCCCAGTGAAGATACACCAGCTTGAAGTGCATGTTTGATGATGAAGAAGAAAGATGGAGTGGGAGGCTGTAGACGCTGAAGAAGGAGGTCGTGATTCAGGAGCTTGTGCACAAGGTCGTCTGGGAGGGAGAGAGAAGGGGAGACTCAGGGAGGGAAGAGCTGCATTTGGAAAGAGAACGTAGTGAGGGAAGATGGAGGGAAAGGAGGAAAGATCATGTGGAGAGAGACAGGAGGGGAGCTGAACCGGCTCGTGCCTGGGCCCTTGACCTCTGACAGTGCCACTTGTTGAGAATTTCCAGCTTGGTAGAGTGAGAATAATAATATTATAATAATAGCTATTCAGTATTAACCACTTGCCGTGTGCCAGGCACCATGCCAGAAGTTTAACACGTGATATTTTCTGATCATTACAAACAGCCCAGCAAGGAAATGTGTTTGCATTTATAGGTGAGACACAGACGCCCAGCAAGGTTCAGCTATGGAGCTGGTAAGCAGTAGGATCAGAAGAATTCAGACCTAGGTCTGTCATTCTCTTTTCAGAGAGACTAGAGGCTGGAGAGTGAAGGGCTGGGCTGGCTGATGTGAAGGGTGCGTGAGGAGAGGGGTGCTGGGCGGATCCCGAGATGGCAGAGATGGGTGATGCGGACTTGGGCTGTTGGAAAGAGGGATTTTCTTCTTTGGGAGAAGAAGCAATTCTTGATTATAGTTCTGGATACAAAAGTTACACATGCCTGTTACACAAATCCAAACAGGGCAGAAACCCATAAAGTGGAAAGTGTCCCCCCGCTGTATCCTCAGTGGCCGGCACACAGTAGGGCTGCAATAAATAGTTGTTGAATGACTGAGTGAAAGTCATGGCTCATGCAGTCTCATCATGCTGGGATAATACTCTCAACACTTTTATGTCTTTTCCTCCAGATTTCACCTGTGGTCGGATATTGGCATTTGAATAAAAAAAAAGAAAAAAAAGGGGAGAACACTGTGCATATTGTATTACAACTTTCTTTTTTTTCACATAAAAATACTGCATATCTTGGATATCTGAGAAAGAGCGATTTTCTATGTATGCAGGGAATCCTTTTATTTGCAACAAAATCTTGCAGAAATAGACACAATCAACTGAGCTTGCAAAGATCAATGTAAAAAGTCCTTTCTTTCCCTTATCAAAAGAAGCTGAGAAACCAGGCAGGAGGAGAGGGAAGCTGACTTTTAAGGTCCTCCTTACATGTTTCCTGTCTTCCAGTGGGACCACACAGTAATCCTTCACCAATCAGATTTTTTTTTTTAGGTCACAGCTTTTTTATTTTTTAATTGAGATATAGTCAATGTAAAATATTGTATGTTTCAGGTGTACAACATAGTGATTCACAATTTTTAGAGGTTATATTCCATTTATAGTTATTATAAAATATTGGCTATGGGCTTCCCTGGTGGCTCAGTGGTTGAGAGTCTGCCTGCTAATGCAGGGGACACGGGTTCGGGCCCTGGTCTGGGAGGATCCCAAATGCCGCGGAGCGACTAGGCCTGTGAGCCACAACTACTGAGCCTGCGCGTCTGGAGCCTGTGCTCCGCAACGAGAGAGGCCGCGATAGTGAGAGGCCAGTGCACCACAATGAGGAGTGGCCCCCGCTTGCCACAAATAGAGAAAACCCTCGCACAGAAACGAAGACCCAAGACAGCCAAAAAAATAAATAAATAAACAAATGTGGGGTTTAAAAAAAAAAGAAAAGAATTTAAAAAAAATTAGGAAAAACTGAAATTAAAAAAATATATATTGGCTATATTCCCTGTGCTGTAAAATATATCATTGTAGCTTATTTATTTTATACATAGTAGTTTGTACCTCTTTTTTTTAAATTGGAGTATAGCTGCTTTACGATGTTGTGTTAGTTTCTACTGTACAGCAACGTGAATCAGCTCTATGTATTCATATATCCCCTCTTTTTTGAATTTCCTTCCCATTCCGGTCACAAAAGGGTGGAACGCTTCATGAATTTCTGTGTCATCCTTGCACAGGGGCCATGTTAATCTTCTCTGTATTGTTCCGATTTTAGTATATGTGCTGCTGAAGTGAGCACAGTAGTTTGTTCCTCTTATTTCCCTACCTCTAACTTGTCCCTCCCCCTTTCCTGCTCCCCACTGGTAACCACTAGTTTGTTTTCTATATCTGTGAGTCTTTTTCTTTTTTTTGGTTATATTCACTAGTTTTATTTTTTAGATTCCACATAAAAGTGGTATCATACAGTATATGTCTTTCTCTGTCTGACTTATTTCACTAAGCATAGTACCCTCCAAGTCCATCCATGTTGCTGCAAATGGCAAAATTGCATTCTTTTTTATGGCTGAGTAGTATTCCACTGCATATATATATATATATATATATATATATATATATATATATATATCACATCTATTTTTTTGGGGGGCCACACCATGCAGCTTGTGGGATCTTAGTTCCCCAACCAGGGACTGAACCTGGGCCGTAGCAGTGAAAGCGTCAACTCCTATCCACTGGACCGCCAGGGAATTCCCTACTGCATCTTCTTTATCCACTCATCTGTTGATGGGCACTTAGGTTGCTTTCATGTCTTGGCTATGGTAAATAATGCTGCTATGAACATTGGGGTGCATGTATCTTTTTGAATTAGTGTTTTCCATTTTAGGGGAATAAATACCCAGGAGTGGAATTGCTGGATCATGTGGTAGTTCTATTTTTAGTGTTTTGAGAAACCTTCAAACTGTTTTCCGTAGTGGCCACACCAATTTACATTTCCACCAACAGTGTACAAGGGTTCCCTTTTTTCCATATCCTCGCCAACACTTGTTATTTGTGTTCTTTTTGGTGACGGCCATTCTGACAGGGGTTAGGTGATATCTTAACCAATCAGATCTTTAGTAGTGACCCCAATCTCCTGGGCTGCTCATGACATGATCCAACAATAGTTACTCAACCTGGATTTCCCTGAGGGATTTATTTCAGGATTTTACAGACCTAGCTCGTTACATGCGTTTTTTCCCTTAGGACAATATTTTAAAAGGCAGGTAGTATGGTGGTTCAGAGCAGGGGCTTTGAGGTCAGAGGGACCTGGATGGAGTCCCAGCTTTACCACTCGGCAGCTAGGAAATGCAGCCCATTGTCAAGAGCCGAGGAAGAAGGCCTGGGAAGAGAACTGAGTGCTCATGGCTAAGAAAATCTGACTAGCTGTCAAATAGAGATGCGGCAGGGGTCACAGGTAAAGGCACCTCGGCGTGAGTAAATCAATCTGCCCTGCCTGTGCGCATACCCATCTGCTTGCCATCCACATTTAGTTCACATTCAATCAACAAGTATTCAAGGCTGATGCGGATGGCAGCTACCATTTCCTAAGGCTTATGTGTGACCCCATGATTTGGGTACCACATCATTTAATCCTCACAACTACCTGGTGAGATCTTAACCCCATTTTATAACCAAGTAAACAGAGGCACACAGAAGTCGAGACCTGCTCACACAATGAGTAAGCGCACACTTGATAGTCACACCTTAACAGCTGGTCTCCAAAGCCTGAACTCAGACTTATTTGCTCTAATGCAAATGGGGCTTTGCTGGGGCGAGGCCCGCGGCACGCATCAGACACCCTTCACTCCAGGGAATGAAACTCTCAGGTTTGTCTCTGTTCAAGTTAACGACAGAACCTGTCCTCTAGGAACGGGGCATGTACCTGGTACCCCTCTGGATCTTCAGAGGGCATGTGGGGTCACAGAAAAATCACAAGTGCTAGGATCACAACGACCTCAGTTTGAGTCCTGACCCTACCATGTACCCGCTGTGTGACTTTGAGCAAGTTTCTTAATGTTATTGATACTCAGTTTCCTTACTTGCAAAATAAAGATGACAATAGTACCTGGCTCATTGGGCTGTTGGAAGATGAAAGTACACAGTACATGTAAAACAACTAACACAGTGACAAGTACCCAGGAGGAGTTAAACAAACCATCGTTCCTACCCTCCTCTTAGGAACTGTGAACACAGAAGGCTCTTAGGACTGTTTGTGTATGGTGATGAGTGACTGGGGGATCCCCTGCTGGCCTCAGTAATGGGAAGTACCTTGAATCACTTATCATGGTGGACTAACACATAAAAAGTTTTTGAGCCAGCTTCATTTTTTTTTTTTTTTTTTTACGGTACGTGGGCCTCTCACTGTTGTGGCCTCTCCCATTGCGGGGCACAGGCTCCGGACACACAGGCTCAGCGGCCATGGCTCACGGGTCCAGCTGCTCCACGGCATGTGGGATCTTCCGGGACCGGGGCACGAACCTGTGTCCCCTGCATCGGCAGGCGGACTCTCAACCGCTGCGCCACCAGGGAAGCCCATGATGGCTTAATTTCGCAACCCATGTTTCTTTACGGGAATGTATGACTAGATTTAGAGACAGAGGCTTCAGTGACTCCTGAAGCCTGGGGAGGGGACAGTGCACACATTGCTTGGCCCCGCTATTACTAGGATAGAGATCATGGTCTTTCCTTGTTTTAGTTCTGATTTTGAAGAACAGCTAGAACTGTGGGCCACATCTCTCTTGGTTTCACGCACACTCAGACTCTGCCATGATTACAACAACAGTAATACAGGGGTTGGGGAGGGGTTGGGTTGCCGGGAGAAATGCAGCGCCCCTGTTCTCTATGCTATCTGTGAGGGGCAGGCACTTACAGAAAAGTTAATCTTGATTTTGCCTTTTTTTTTTTAATACTTTTTTTTTCTTAAACCCCACATTTGTTTATTTATTTATTTTTTTGGCTGTCTTGGGTCTGTTTCTGTGAGAGGGCTTCATCTAGTTGCAGCAAGCAGGGGCCACTCTTCATCGCGGTGCGCGGGCCTCTCACTATCGCAGCGTCTCTTGTTGTGGAGCACAGGCTCCAGACGCGCAGGCTCAGTAGTTGTGGCTCACGGGCCTAGCTGCTCCACGGCATGTGGGATCCTCCCAGACCAGGGCTCGAACCCGTGTCCCCTGCATTAGCAGGCAGACTCCCAACCACTGTGCCACCAGGGAAACCTTGCCTTTCTTTTTAAACACATTTAAAAGAAATTTGCACCACCTTCTGGATTACCTTAGACATATCCTGGCTGGGGTTGTTTAATCACCGGAGTTGAAAATCACTCCTCTATTCTCATTCATTATTGCAAGAATGTCAAGTTTGTGCAGCCTCCCTGGAGAGCGCTTTGGCAAGAAGGATCAACGGTAAATGTTGGAGTTTCCCAGGTGTGGCCCTGGGCTCTCCTTTCTCATTCAATACTTTCTTCCTAGTGATACCATTCACACGTATGGCTTTAATCACCATCCATCCATCCACCCGTCCATCCATCCCATCTGACTAAGCACCCGCTATGTGGCACATGTTCTTCTGGGTTCCGGGGCCACATCACTGATACGGTTGGATATCCAGGGTGACAGCTGCGTCCTTGGCACCTCACTTTGGATGTCTACAGGCACCTCACACTCATCTTCCCTCTCAAACCTGGTCCTCCTGTGGCATTCCTTACTCTGGATTTTAGTGAAGGAACCACATCTGTACTTTTAACACAAGCCAGAAACCTGGAGACCTGTAGCCCCCTTTCTCTCCATCACTTCCCTTCTAGCCATATCTAACTCCATCACTGAGGCCTGTTGATTCATCTCTTAAATGCCCCTGGAATCTTCTCTCTTGCTCCGTCCCCTCCATTGCCACAGTGAGGGCCACCATCGTGTCTTGTGACAGCCTCCTAACTGCTCTCCTGGGGTTCTGTGCTGGCCACCTTCCTGTACATTTTCCACTCGTGGCCAAGATGACTGTCTCCAAATGCAAGCCTGTTTCATCAGTTTCTTCCTTAAAACCTTTCGTGGGCTTCTCTCTGCTCTCAGGTTAAAGCAGAGCTTCTTACCAGGGCTCTGCAAGCCCCCGGCCACAACATGATACAGCCCCTGTGGACCTCCTTCACCAGTCCCTGCCCTCCGCCTCCATTTCTTTAAGCCCCTTGAGTTCTCCATGCTTCCTTCGATCCCACCACGCTGCTCCCTCCACCCAGAATGCCCTCCCCTCCCCTCTTTGGCAAATAACTCCTATGCACCCTGCAGTTGCCCTGCCGTCCCTGACCAGGTCAGAGCCCTGCACTTCTTCAAAGCAACTGTCATGATTAAAGTTTTACATGTGAGAGATTTTTCAGTTAATGCCCCACCCTATTCCTCCCTGAGACCCTAAGATCTACAAGCACAGGGAGAGTGCCTGTTAGTTCCCCAATATTTTATAATGAAAAATTTCAAATGTACAGCGAACAGGGAGGAATTTTACAGCCAACATCCATATACCCCATAACCTGGATTCTACCTGTTTCTGACCCCATTATATTTCCATCCTGCACTGTGCCTGGTATCTAGGAGGCCTGCGATAAATCTTTGTTGAATGAAAGTGGTTCATATCCTTCCACATCTAGGATGATAAAGATAAGATGAACAGGTATGTGTGAATAATATTTATGTCAGACTCATCTATTAAGTGTGAAAAACTGGAAGCAACTTAAATGCCCATGATAGAGGACTGGCTAAATAAATTACGGTACATCCTTCAGAATGGGGTTCCTTGCCATCAGTGACAGCGATGATGTAGATCTGTGTGTATTGACATTGAAGGATGCTCCAGATGTACTGTTAGGAATGAAACTAAAGGAAATTGGGTATAATATGACATTATTCTTTTGTAAAGTTAAAAAATCAATATACGTGGATAGGTAGTGCCTATTTTATGCCAGGTACTATTCTAAGTACTTTACATATATCAATGCATTTTAAGCCTCACAAAAATCCTACGGGGTGAGTATTCCCTATTATCCCCATTTTACAGGTAAAGAAACAGGCACAGAGAGGGGAAGTAACTTGCCTAGAATCACACAGCTCTTTCCATGGGAAAATGCCCTGGAAGTTCCACACAAACTATGATAGTAGTGACGATACCAAACGCTAGTGAGGATGTGAAGCAACAGGAACTCTCATTCATTGTTGGCGGGAACGCAAAACAGCCACTTTGGAAAAGAGTTTTGTGGTTTTCTTAAAAACTAAACGTACTCTACGGACTTCCCTGGTGGCGTAGTGGTTAAGAATCCGCCTGCCAATGCAAGGGACACAGGTTCAAGCCCTGGTCTGGGAAGATCCCGCATGCCGCAGAGCAACTAAGCCTGTGTGCCACAACTACTGAGCCTGTGCTCTAGAGCCTGTGAGCCACAACTACTGAGCCCGCGTGCCACAACTACTGAAGCCTGCGCACCTAGAGACCATGCAACGCAACAAGAGAAGCCACTGCAATGAGAAGCCCGTGCACCACAAGGAAGAGTAGCCCCCGCTTGCGGCAACTAGAGAAAGCCCGTGCGCAGCAATGAAGACCCAACGCAGCCAAAAATAAATAAAATAAAATAAATTAAAATTAAAAAAAACACCTAAATGTACTCTAACCACACGATTCAGCAACCGCGCCCTTGGTATTTACTCAAAGGAGTTGAAAACATGTCCACACAAAACTCTGCACGTGGACGTTTATGGCAGCTTTATTCATAACTGCCAAAACTTGGAAGCCACCAGGATGTCCTTCAGTAGGTGAATGGAAAATGGAATATTATTGGGCACTTAAAAAGAAAAAAAGAGCTATCAAGCCATGCAGAGACTTGGAGGAAACGAAAATGCATATTACTAAATAAAAGAAACTAATCTGAAAAGTTGTATGATTCCAACTACATGATATCCTGGAAAAGGCAAAAACTATGGCGACGGTAAAAAGATCTGTGGTTGCCAGGGGCTGCGCGGGGGCTGGGAGGGAGCACAGAGGATTTTCAGGGCAGTGAAACTATTCTTTTTTTTGGGGGGGGATAGGTTCTTTTATTTGAAATAAAAATGTCCAGTTTTGAAAAGAAAAGAAGGTTTCTAAAAACATAAGTCCTCAAACCACAGGTTTCCACAGGTTGACGAGTTGAATTCCTGAACACTGCAGAGGGATTACTGGAGATGTTGATTACTTAAGGCACTAATAGGAAGGCACTGAAGAACAGCAGGGCCAGGCTTCAATCAGACAAATGTGCGCTGCCCTGGAGGAATTGCATAGGCTGGCTTTGAAGGTGGCTTCTCCTTTGCTTCTTTTTATTTTGTTAAACTTGTAGCTTTACTTTCCTCAATTTCTAGAATATCAGTTTCTAGATATTTGGGTTTATGGGTTATCATCATTTTGCTTTATTACCACGTCCCTGATCTGTAACTTCACCCACCCCACTTCCCCTCTATGGACTCCACAGGTGGCTTTTAATGAATTCTCTGTCCTTTCTGTTACTGTGTAGTTACAGAGTGACCTGAGAAGTGAAACTCATAAATCGAGTTGACCTAATACCAGGGCTTTGTGCACAGAATCCACCAATCTGCTCAGAGATGGCCTGATCTGAACCACGTCCCCCACCATGCTCCCTGGCTTCTGCTTAGGGCAGTAGATTTGGGATCAAAGGCACCTTCAGGACTGGACCATCTTCCCGGTGGAGCATCGTGATTTACAGGGCCTCTGGGTCCTCCCCGGGGTGGGCCTCATTATTGGTGGACCTGCTGGTCTCAGGACTTAATGAAGCTCAGGTTGTTGATGTCTCATCGCAGAAAGAATTCAGTGAGAGACAAAGTGATAGGTAAGACGTGGACTTATTTAGAGAGAAACACACTCCACAGACAGAGCGTGGGCCATCTCAGAAGGCGAGAAAGGCCAGGGCAGTGAAACGATTCTGTATGATATTATAATGGTGGATACATGTCATCACACATTTGTCCAAGCCCAAACCCATAGGATGTACAACACCAAGAGTGACCCCTACACAGCACTGTAAATCAACTACACTCCAATAAAATTAAAATGAAAAAGAGTGAACCCTAATATAAACCATGGACTTTGGGTGATTAGGATGGGTCAATGTAGGTTCATCAGTCCTGACAACTGTACCTCTCTGGTGCTGATGCTGATACATGGGGGAGGCTGTGTATGAGTGGGGACAGGGGGTACCTGGGAAATCTCTGTATCATCCTCTCAATTTTGCCATGAACATAAAGCTGCTCTGAAAAACGTCTCTGCTCTCTCTATGTATATATAGGGTTACTTCTGAGAGAGAAGATTGAGCATAATTTCGATTTTTCCTGTTGACTCTGTCACGTCTCCTTTTTCTCCAGTAATCACGTCGCACTTGTGTACTTGTTTCCAGGAACACTGGTTCTCAAGTGGTGAAGCAAAGTGAAGTCTGGAGAAGGGAACACTTGGCCACATACCTAAGAAGCCTCCCTCAACAGATGTCCCATCGTGATCAGATTCAACGCAATAGTTCAGTCATGTAACTATGTGAGAAAAGAGTTTCAATCACCTTTGTCGGAGCTGCAGAACTGGATCCCCATCTCGTGGAGGAGATGCTCCGTTTCCTCCAGCCAGGACAGTGACAGGCGCAAGATGTCCAGCGCCACCTTCTGGAGCCCTGAGACAGGTGGGCTCACCTGCAGGTGCTGCAGGAGGTCGACCTCCTTCTTCAGGTCATTGCTACAGCAAGACATTGTCATGCATGCCTGGAAAGAGATGAGGTCGTGAGGAGCCCGGGCACCATCGCCAGAAATACCACCTGACGCTTGTGACCCGCACAGAGCAGTGTTCTTGACGGGCCCGTGAAGCAGGCAGGGCCGTATGTTGGCCGCCCTGTGACGGCCCAGTTCTACTTCCCTTTTTTGGGGGGCGGAAGGAAGGAGGCAGCTTTTATTTCACGTGCACTCTAATTGGGACTCTGGATGGTCAAAGAGACCCTTTGTTTAGGTATAGGCAATTCCAAAGCCAAATTGCCAAGGACGATTTGGCTGAAAGGGGAAGCAAATTTGGTTACAGAATTCCTGCTGAGATCAACACACAAGCTGGTCATAAAGTGCGGTTTCCTGATTTGAAAGAGTGCTGACAAGCCAACATTTGCCCAGACTCCCCAGATAGCAGCTGCATATTTCCAGAGAAAGCAGAAGCAGCTGCCTGATGTGATAAGCTGGATCCCAGCATGGGAGCCATGAAGTGGGGGCTCTGCCAGACCCTCTGGTCCAATAAGGGTAAGAGCAGCCTTCCACTGCTGGGACAGAAAAGAAAACTGCAAATAAAGAGCAGAATGTTTCTTTGGTTTCTCTGGAAATAACACGGGGCTGTTTTTTTTTTCCCCCGGGGTCTGGGGCCTCCCAAAGGCAGTACTTGGAGTGTGTCGGGCAGCTTCTCCTTGGCCACACCAAGTTCACCTGGGAGGCATTTCTGGAGGTCCTTTGTTTTCTGATCTCAAACAGATTTCTCCAACAAGAGAAAAGGTGGACTAAAAGCAGAGCTGGACAATTTCCTGAACAAGGAGCACAAAAATGAGACACAGGGGACATTTGAGGAATGGAGAAGGGGGCACCTGGCAACGGTCTAAGGATGTCTTCAGCTTCTTGATGTTCTGGGTGATTTCCTCCTCTTTGCAGCTGCTGAGCTGGGTCTCCTTCTGCAGGGTCTGCTTTTTCTGCCAAACGTTGATATTGTCCTCTGTGACCCTGCTGCTCTTCTCTAGTAACTGGTGAGAAAAAGAAAAAAAAAAAGATTTAAAATGCAGGGTGGGGCTTCCCTGGTGGCGCGGTGGTTGGGAGTCTGCCTGCCGATGCAGGGGATGCGGGTTCAAGCCCTGGTCGGGGAAGATCCCACATGCCGCGGAGCAACTGGGCCTGTGAGCCACAACTACTGAGCCTGCGCGTCTGGAGCCTGTGCTCCGCAACAAGAGAGGCCGCGATAGTGAGGCCCGCGCACCGCGATGAAGGGTGGCCCCTGCTCGCCGCAACTGGAGAAAGCCCTCGCACAGAAACGAAGACCCAACCCAGCAAAAATAAATAAATAAATTAATTAAAATGCAGGGTGGCTCTGGGGGGAGGGGACCTGGAGGGCTTCAGCTTAAGCTCAGAGGAGGGAGGTCCTGGCGTGTTTTGGGGATGGCTCTGGAGGGTGGATATTGGCTCTGTCACCGGGGCATGTTTCCCAGGATCAGAGATGGTTTTTTAAGAGCCAAAGGCCTGTCATGTGGCCACAAGTGTGTTCTAGATTCTTCTGCATTCTGGGAGGGATTCATCACGCTGAGCCTGATGCTGTGGGCTCCTAAAAAGGAGGTCGTCCGAGAGAAGCCCGTGGTGTGATCTTGTGACCCGCGCGCTGACACCCAGGATTGGAGAGGATAAACGGAAGGATAATAAGGCATCGTTACAGCCAGAGGCCCACCCTCACTGCCATCTGCCACTTCAGGAGGAACGAGCGAGCGAGGACGCACCGTCCATGCTGAGGCCGCCCCTTTCCTCGCGGGGCTAACGGAGGTTCACCGTGCGGGTCTGCCGACCAGACACAGTCCTGGGTGGTTTAATTTGATTTTCACAGAAACACTGCAAGGGAGTTTAACTGGCTTTTACTTTAAAAGCCAGGAAATCCCAGAAAATCAAAACAAATTTCATGGTGTAGCAACAGTGTGAAAAATATGTGCCACCAACAAAAAACAGGAACATATGCTCCCAGTGTCTGGAGCCCCGGGTCCCTGAAGGAGAAAGTGGGGAAGAGAGACGAGCTGTCTGATTGGAGACAGGTTTGTCCTGGAATGGTTTCACGCGTCCGCAAGTGGCCTTGAGGACCTGACCTCTGAAAAGCTCCAGCTGCAGCACAAAGAAAGGGAAGGGGATGAGGTGAGTGGCGCAGCTGCAGCTGCAAGGCTAGGGGAGGCACCTCCATCGCTGGGTCTGGGAGAAATCGGTGAGAAGGCTCTGCACGCCTTTAGTGGTCATTATGGGTAATTAACACCTTCACCTCTCACCGGAAGGGGCAGTGCCCACACAAGAGAGGGGGACAGCAGGTTTTAATGACTTTTCAGGTGTGCCCGCTTAACCTAGCCGACGCACACGGTCAGCACACACACGTCTCGGGCTCTCGGAAGAGCCACTTGCTGCCAATTATCCAGTGGGAAGTCCAGGGCCAGGAGTGCTCTTCCGTAATTGCTACGTTGGCACCAGGCTGTGAGATAAACATTGAGGCTGCCAGCCCGGGTAACTCGTGTCATCAGCAAGGGCTCCTGGGGAGAGAAGGTGGAGCTGCCTGCTGCCGTTTTGTGCCTTAGACCTTGTGTCCTGAAGACGACGTCTCCTGTATTCCTCTCCAGGTCCCCGGAGCCTGGTGCAGTGCCTGGCACACAGCAGGCACTCAATAAACGTTCATCGAATGCTTAGAACAGAAACACCTGTCAAGTCAGATGTTCAAAGTCCTCTCCTTCAGTTCAGCCAGTTTTTACTGAGTGCCTCCCTGATGCTGGTGTCTTCATATTATGGATGATGAAACAACGCAGTTAAATTAAATAAGGGCTTCTAGAATGACGAGTTCAAGATGCCCCAGGCTCATGAGACTTGAACGGCAAAGAAGCCCAAGATTCTCTGGAAATTTCCCAACGTGATGGCCCTTGGCCTGGGTTTTTGGCTCACTGGCAAAATGTGGTCATGAAAGGCTCTAAAACAGAGCCCTGAAGGACCACAAGGGCCACGGAATCAATGAGAACGTCAACAGGTCCTAAGACACAGGAGTCTGCTGCACACCAGGGAGCTCTGGGAAGCCAAGTAGAGGAATTGTGACTCTCCTAAGGACACCTCTGCAGTCATCCTGCCAGAAGCCAGCCGGGTGATTGGAGGGACTCTGGGTCGTCTGCTGGTTTCATGGCCAAGGGAGGGTCCTAGCTCGCCTGAGGAAGAGGTTATGTAGAGAGGGCCCTGTGGGCAATGGCCCGCGTTATCACCAGAGGCGCCCTACAGGACTGCTTGGTGGGGGGTGGGGGTGGGGAGGGACAGGTCCTGCTGGACGGGCTGAGTCCTGTGGTCACTGGCCTGGGGAAGGGCAGGACTTTAGGCCGGGAGTGGGCTGTGGAGACAAGGGGGTGAAGCAGGAAGGCCCAGGCAGCGCAGAGAAGCCTCGTTCGTCCTTTCTCTCTCGAGTCTAGACCTGGAGGAATCTCAGTGTCTTTGAGGGTCTTCCTGGATGACCCCTGACCAGAGCCATGACCAGGCGCTCGGCAAGTGGCGCAGATCATGCCCTCAAGGCGGGTGTGCGCCGTGAGTGCAGAGTGCCAGCAAGGTGAGGGGTAGCCCAGGTGCACGGAGGGAAGCCCAGGCTGGCGGGCTCTCTGCCTTGCTAAGGGGTCGGCACCCTGCAGGAGAAAGGACACCGGGGGTGATGGTGTGGAAGTTGGTTGAAGAGGCTTTAAAACCTACCTGAGGGTCAGCATCGTCCTTTAACTTGTGGGTGCCTCTGAAGTTTAGCACGTGGGACAAATTCCGGTCACACTGATGGTTCAGGCTTGGATGCTACCAAACACAAGGGCTTTGGGAACTGGGCTGGGTGGGACGGAGGGCTCCTTTGAGGATTGTGGTTCTTAACCTTTTTTGGTGGTTTACAGATCCTTCTGAGCATCCAATGAGTGACGAGGTGGACTCACTCTCCCAGAAAAAGAAAAGCACAAACACATACATGCAAAACGTTCTTGGTCCCCCTGGAGCCGTGGCTGCCAGGAGAGGATGCCTCGTGGAGGGGGTCCAAGATGGGCTGCCCTCGGTGGGCTGTGTTCTGGAGGGCCAGTGCCCCGTCTTGGGTTCTCCTTTGCTCTCCCTTAGCCTTTGGTGAAGGCTCGTTTGCATGTTCTGGCCCTCATGTCTGTGCCACGTGTCAGAGGAAGGGCCACTGGGCCATCGTGGGTCAGAGTCCTGGGAAATGGCCCTCTCCCCACCCTGCCCACCTCCACCTGGCATAAGCTGTGGTATTCTGGGTTTTACTTTATTAAGAAAAGTGGCAGGACTTCCCTGGCGCTCCAGTGGTTAAGATTCCACGCAGCCACTGCAGGGGGCACGGGTTCCATCCCTGGTTGGGGAACTAAAATCCTGCAGGCCACGCGGTTCAGCCAAACAAACAAACAAACAAACAAACCAACAAACAGAAATGTGGCATTTCCCTGGGGACACTGACTGTAGCATCTGTTTGGGGTCCCAGAGGAAGAAAGATCGCTGTAAATGTCAGGACAAAAAATGTGAAGGAGAAAGTGCTAGAAACACCACCGGGGTCAAGAGCTCAAACCCTTCCCAAGAGGGAACCGCACAGCTGGTTCCCTGGGGTGGGCCTTGAGCTGGGACTGGCTGCTTGGTCAGGGTCTCAGGCAGCAGCAAACACTGGAGTGGGCAGCTTCCCAGAAGGAAAAGCCTCTTTAGTGAAATCCACGGGGACGCCGAAGCCGCACAAAGCCCTGCCCCTGAGATAAGCGGGTGAACTAAGCCAGGCCGTCTTCCTCCTCATTCATCCCTGCCGGCCGCTTGGGTGCGGGATTCCGTGGAGAGCACGGGCCCGTGAAGGGGCTCTGCAGCACGCCTACCTGACCTACTGCCCTTTCCAAATTGGCTTTAATGAGGTTTTCTCTGTTCCTCATTTCTTGCAGCTGAAGCAATTTCCTTCTGGAATCCTGCCGAAGCTTCTCTTCCACCTGAAAGGATGATGAAAGCGTGGGCTTGCTGCTAATGTGATCATCATGCCCTCTGGGGAAACTCTTCTGGGGGGGCTGCTAATGGCAGTGGGGGAGTCCCTGAGGGGTAGGGACAGCTGCAGCCCAGCAGCAGGGGTCACAGGCATGCACAGGGTGGAGGCAAACTCACAGGGAGTTGCCCCCTACGGGAAAGGGCCGAGCTCTGCACCCGGGACTCAACTATGTTCTACCGCACACTCCCATCCCAGCTCGGTCCCAAACAAGCCGTACGACACTCGGAAAGTTATTTCACTGCTCCGTGACTCAGTGTCCTCATCTGTCAAATGGGGATGATGATACTAGTATCACTGCATAGAGTTATTGTGGGGATTCAATGTTTGGAATAGTGCTTAAGGGCTCTGTGAGTGTGTTAAGTACTGTTGTAACCTAGGAAAGGTGGACAGGAATGTCCGCCGTACAGTCTCGTTCTAATAACTCGTGATGGGTACTTGGAAATGTTATGATTGGGTTTATTATCATAACTGTTTGTCGTTACCACTTTGAGCACACTCACTGGTGGTAACCTCTCTGGAGGCTTGCTAAAGCAATGTCTATTAAGAACTGCAGCCTGCCAAGGAAGGTATTTAAAGTGGAGAAGCTTGCCTACTTTTCCCCCCTTGCTTGGGTAACAGTCAACGCACGGTAGGCTTGGGAGTGCTCCACGCTACCCTTGGCTGGCCAGTGTAGGCCTCGCAGCTGCTTAATTCTTGGATGCACCTGCTGAGCCCTGGGCCCTGGCACTAACAGGAAATGAGGCAAACTCGCATAAATAAATGGAAAGTTTTTGTGCTGAAACAAATTCACAGGCTGTTTTTTTAGGGATCTGAAGAGGGGGATCACAGGGATGTAATAAAAGACCCAGAAAAGCCCTTAAGAGCTTTCTTCTGAGTAGTGTGGTCCAGTGGAAGAGCCTCTACCCAGCTCCGTTACCTTGGAAAAGTCATCTAAGCTCTCTGGGCCTTAGTTTTCTCCCAGGTCTAAACATGCTCTGACTTCTATGTCAGCAGCCTTTTTCATGTGCTGCAAAAGCCAAGTCCAGCCTTGGACTCTGCCCTTATCTGTGTTCTGCATGAACAGCCCCCGTTCCCGTCCCCAAGCCTCAGAGTCACCTTCAGCGGCCGCCCTGCTCCCTCCCTCACACTCGGTGGTCTCACGCCTGTCCTCCAGTCCCTCTAACATGCAAGCTGGACTGTGACAACTGGCCTCCTCGCCTCGAGTTTAGATTCTTCCAGTGCAATCTTAACGGTACTCTGAGAGTTACCCAGCTGTAAGGCAGCTCTGTCCAACAGAAATTTCTCCAGCGGTACAGGTACTCTGAGCGAGGCTGTGTTGTCTAATACGGCAGCCACCAGCCACATCTGGGGATCGAGCACTCGAAATGGGGCTGGTGTGACGGAGGAACTGAACTAAAAATTTTAGTTAATTTTCATTAATTTCACTGTAAACAGTAGCATGTGGCTGTTTGCTACGCCAGCGTCACTGAAGTCAGACGAACCTGGAGTCAGACAAAACCGACTGTGCCATTGGGCTAGTTACTTTACTAGTAACTAGTAGCCTTGACTTTCTCATCTGTAAAATGGAGAGGATGATTTCTAGATCACAGCGCTGTTGTGAAGATGAAGAGATGAAATGTTCAAGGGAACGCCTAGTACGTGAGAAATTGTAACGATCATTTTCACCCTGATTACTGTCCACGAATGTCATTGCATCAGCCACTTGTTCAGAAGCCTTAGGAGCTCCCCACTGCCTGTGTGGTACAGAGCCCAAGTGCCTGAACTAAGGCAAAACACCAAGCTAGGGATTCAAGAAGACCCTACGAACTCTGAACGAGGTAAATAAAACTGAATCCACCCCTAGATAAACCATAATAAAACTGCTGGAAATCAAGGGAAAAGACAATCTTAAAAGCAACTGGAGAGGGCTTCCCTGGTGGCGCAGTGGTTGGGAGTCCGCCTGCCGATGCAGGGGACACGGGTTCGTGCCCCGGTCTGGGAGGATCCCGCGTGCCGCGGAGCGGCTGGGCCCGTGAGCCATGGCCGCTGGGCCTGAGCGTCCGGAGCCTGTGCTCTACAACGGGGAGAGGCCACAACAGTGAGTGGCCCGCGTACCGCAAAAAAAAAAAAAAAAAAAAAAAAAAAAAAAAAAAAAAAGCAACTGGAGAAAAAGACAGATTATGCAAAGGTACAACAGTTAGGCTTACAGATGACTTCTAAATAGAAATAATAGGAGCCACAAGACAATAGTGACATATCTAATGCTGTATCTAATGTGCTGAAAGAAAAGAATTGCCATTGTAGAATTCAATACGCAGTCAAATGTGTTTTAAGAATGGAGGTTAAATATACATCTCCAGACAGACAAACAGGCACATTTGAGAATTTGTCATCAGCAGAGCCACCATGAGGGAAAACATTAAAGGGTATTCTTCAGACACAAGAAAAATGAACCCAGGTGGGTGATCAGAGATGCAGAAAAGACAAGCAACAGTAAGGGTAATGTGTGGATATGATACTGACTATAGCAAAACACTACTAATGTCTTGGGGGTATTAACTATCAAGAGGAGTTTAGAAAATGACAGCAATGGCTTATAAATCTGGAGGGGGTAAGTGAAGTTAAGGTGTTTGAAACTCATTGCACTGTCAAGGAGAAGGGCATAATTATCAACTACTATTGCCTCTTGGTAAGTTAAGAATGCAGGGCTTCCCTGGTGGCACAGTGGTTGAGAGTCCGCCTGCCGATGCAGGGGACATGGGTTCGTGTTCCGGTCTGGGAGGATCCCACATGCCACGGAACGGCTGGGCCCGTGGGCCATGGCCACTGAGCCTGTGCGTCCGGAGCCTGTGCTCCACAACGGGAGAGGCCACAACAGTGAGAGGCCCACGTACCGCAAAAAAAAAAAAAAAAAAAAAAGAATGCATATTGTAGTCTTCAGGATGACTACTAAGAGAATAGTAGAAGAGTGAAAAACTTAATTAATGTGTGATTTTGGTGAGTCAAGGATGAATGCTATTGTCTTACTATTACTAAAAGAATAGTAAAAAAGTGAAATATTTCCAAGCTAATAGAGGGGGAAAGTGGAATAAGAGAAAACCATCCACTCAGAAGGAGGCAAGAAAGGAGAGAAAAAGGAACCACAGATGGTACAACTGGTATTGAGCAAGAAGGTAGATTTAAACCCCAGTACACGAGTAATTACATAATATAAATGGACTAAAAGTCAAAGATTGTCAAACTGGATTTTGTAAAAATGATACGCTATTTGAAGGCATATGTCTAAACCTTAAGACAAAAATTGACAGAGAACATATGAAAAAGATATGGTATGAAAACTCTAACCAACAGAAAGCCAGTGATGAAGCTAAATGACAAAGGAGACGTTAAGGGAGAAACACTACTAGAGATGAAAAGGGACATTTCATGATGATCTAAAGTTTTGCTCTACAGGAAGTGTTAGGATTCTAAATTTATATGCACCTAGTAACACAGCCTCAAAACATATAAAGCAAACATCGTTCATATTAAAAGAAGAAACACACAAATGACAAACATGTTGAGATTTTTAAAAACATTCTCAATGATGGAACAAAAAGACAAAAAAAAATCAATATGAGAATTTAAGTTGGAAAAACATCATTGGCAAACTTGATTTAATGGATCAATTCTTTCTTAGATAATTTCACAATTAAGATTTGAAGGCAGTCTAGGGTAGTGGTTACTCACAGGAGCTTTGGAGTCAGGCAGACCTGGATTCAAGTTCTGCCACAACTACTTTATGCAAGTGAACTTGGATAACTTCCTTCACCTCTGTGTCAGTTTTCCCGACTGTAAAGTGGGGTTAATACCAGTATAGACCGCATGGGGTCATTGTGAGGATGAACAGAGATGATGCAGGTGGAGTGCTGGCCCCAGAGTGGTTCCCAGGCCGACCTGTCCCTGCCATACCTTGCTCTTTTCCTGCAGCGTCATAGAGATCAGGCTCTGCTCGGTACTGCTCCTTTTCAGCTCCACCCTGAGCTTCCTCATTTCTTTTTCCATGTCATGGATTTGCTGAAAGAGTTCCAACAACAGGGAAGTCAACTTCAGAACTCATTTCATCCGGTTCATTAAGGCAGAAACCTAGTCTGGGATTCGCTTCATTCCTTCCCTTGGGGGACAATTCCACATCTTTGAGGCAAAGTAGACTTTCTTTAAACGGATGCAGAGAAAGGGCTGGGTGAGGGAAAATTTGAGTTTCTTTTGAAGATCAGCATGGATCCTGGATTAAACAGTATAAGATACCTATCCACTCATTAGAGTCTCTTTCCTTGGGGCACATTTTTGAGTTCAATCTAAATAAGGGCTGTTTGGAAGACACAATGGGCACAGTTTGGAAGCAAAGAACAATGACATTTTTCTTTTATCTCATTTGAGGCAGAGAAGTGTGCTCCTGACAGAGAGAAGAACACACGTCTCCTTTCCCCGTCCCAGGCACCGTCCTTCCCAACGGATGGAAAACGTATGCCTGGTGCTGTGCACGAGGGTTCGGGCCGGTACAGGGGGTGAACATTTATATTGAGTTGTCATCTTTTCACTGTATTGATTTTTATGTTCACCTTCCATACAAGGCCAGTGATACATTTGCTTTTTATTTTGTTTTTATGAATTGTTGTAAAATTGAATGTATTTAAGCAAAAATAATTCAAGAAGAGTTGTGTTAATAACAGTGATCAGGGCCGTGATAAAACTTGTGACAGTGGATCATGAAAGTCTGGGCATCAAAGTCCAGGGGTAGGGACCACGTTGAATTTCTAGCAGCATACGGTGGCCACCTCCCGTCCCTTTCCCCAGGGGAATCCTGATGAGGGGCCTTGAGCCAACTGCCCAGAAAATCTGGGGAGAGTGTGTTTTCCATGGTCTTTTCACCCATCTCTTTGAGGCTAGCAAATCAAAGAATTAGGAGACTACATTAACAGACAAACACCCAGAAAGCCCCAGAGCTTGTGCTAGCTAATGAGCCAAGGAACCCCTCCAAAACACTCAAGGTCACAATCTAGGCTTTCAGTGGACACCTAGGGGTCAGGAGGTTCAACGCACGGTTTTGCAGAGTTTTAACTCTTTCTCTTGGGCTTCCCACTTCTCCTTCTGGGCATCTTCCTTCTGTAACTCTTCTTTCAGCACTGAGCACTGTGGAGAAAAAGGACAAGGCCACAGGGGCTTGGCTGGGGGTCCCAAGTACCTGTGTTCACGCCCAGGAGTGTTTCCTGCTGTATAACCCAATCACACCTCTGAATTCTGAGAGGTAAGACCATTTGTGTGATGGGAGCACGGGATCCTGCAGTCGTTCCCAGTTCACCCCTCTCATGAGTTCTGAGGAATAGAGCATCCAAATTCCTCTTCAAAGTTAGCAAACTTCACTGCAGGGGAAATCCAGCTTTGCAGAGTCTGGGTACTTAGGGTGCAGGAATTGGGATGTTTTCACGCTGTGACCGGTGAGGGTGGAGGGGCCCGAGCCAGTGAGCTCGGGTCCATCTTACGGCTTTTGTGCAGGTTGAGTCTCAAAGACACAACTGCGCCGACTGGTGTGGAGGGGTAAACGGAGCTGTCTTGCCCGAAGGCGGCTCGGCAACAGGAATTAACGGCATAAGAATGGATGTGCCTTCTTTTGACCCAGCAATTCCCACTTTAGGAATGTACCTTAAGGACAATGACTGGAGAAATAAGTACATCTGTAGTTTCAAGGATGCTCTTCACAGAATTGTCAGTAACAGTGGAAGAAAAAAAAAAAAGAGGAAACAACCCAAGTCTTGTTTAGAACAGCAGACCACTTTATAACACTGGGTACATCCAGGAGAAAGTATGTAGCTTTTAAGACGAATAATAAGAGCGTTGATTTATTAGCATGGGAAAATAGTAAGTATTTAAAATTTTTAAAAATGTGCATAGTATAAATTCACTATAAAATGATTGATTGATTGATTTCTAGGCAATATATAGAAATAAGACTGGAAGAACATACATGAAAATATTAACACTGATTTCTCAAGGTTGCATTTCCTCTCCTCTCTTTTTATTTTTTCTTCTCAATGTCATCTACTTATTTTTCTAAAATTAACACACATGATGTATGTCATTAAAAAAAAAGGCATATCAAATGTTCACAAGAGCAGAACCCTTGGTGGTGACGAGCCCTTCTTCTACTGGCCAGCACAGTCTAGACGAGAAGGGACCTCATTCCGAGGTCAACGAGGAAGGGGAAACGGGGACATAAATCATCCAAATGCATTTCAGGAGGTAGAAGAGCCAAGCAGGTGCTGTCTTTGCAGATTCCTTCTACTTAGCACCACCTCTGCATCCCCTTCCCGTCCCCAACACACACACACACACACACACCCCACATAAAACAGCTATAGCACATGCCTGGGAAGACACTCTGCTTGGGAGAAACGAATGCAGAGGGCTTGGCCAGGCAGCCAACCCAGGGCAGAGGCAGAACAGCACAACTAAAACCAGCCTCCCACTTCTCGGAAAACGATTTTGTCATCCCCATTTCACAGATGGGGAAATGGAGGCCAAATAAGTTACAATAAAAGAAAGCTCTGGGATGGGACCCTGGTCTGTCTGATCCCAAAGCTCATGCAGTGCCTTTCACCAGCTCCAAACTGGATATGGTACTACGTACCAGGTATTACTTATTGTGCCTTTTCCTTGGAACCTCAAGATCTGTTCTCACCCCACCCCCATGCAGACCTAGCTATCGGGTAGCCTCTGGGAATCTCTGAGTTGCCACCTGAGATGAAAGCTTTGAGGTTTTACCTTGATTCACAGAAACAGGCACATCATACAAATACTGAGAAATCTTATCCTATAGAGGCAGGATTCTAAAGTTAGCATTGAAGGCGAGAGTTGCAAATAGTCAGTTACATGTAAAAAACTCTTTGCTTGCCTACCACGTTCATCTTCCATAGAGACATTCTACACACTAAAGTCTAAGGAAGAAATGAGAGTCTGCGTGTTTGCATCTGGATCTTCAGATATTCTGCTTTGAAGACAATTATGAGAACCAGTGGTGCTGGGACCATGATGCAGCCGTGTGGTCATCCTTGCTCACAGAGAGATCGTATTCTGCTTAATATTAAACGTTGAAATGGCAGTATATGCTCATAGGTGTGTTTGTTGCTGGGATTAAACAAACTCATTTATAATAGGGGTTAGAAAATGTTTGCTGGATTTGAAAATATATATTGCTTATTCTGAGCCACATACACACTGTCCTTTGAAAGGCTTCAGAGAAGTTGGCCACCTGCCCAGCAGCTACCCTCCCTGTGTCCTTGGGCACTGGCCTCATCTCACCACCGTGTGTCATGTGACTCCACTGTGTCTGCTTTTTGCAGCTACAATTTGCTGATGACCCGACACTCACTCTGGAGCTGAGGGCTTCGAGCTGGTGATCCTTTTCTTTGTTCTCACTTTTCAGTTGATTCACCTCCTGTTGTAGTTGTTGAACTTGACCATCCTTTACTAACACGTCTCTTTGCAAAGATGACACCATCTCTGTAAAAGAACCAAACCAAACCAAAACAAAAGACTCATGGAGGTCAAAGAGGCAGGAAGGATTATTGGCAACACCATGGCTGTCAGCCAACGTTTGGACAAGACCTTCCAAGTCTGGCCCACCACCGGTGCCCTCCTAGAACTGGGGAGGCTTTTTCCAAGGGTCCCAGAGCAGGAATGGGAATGAGAGCAAAGTCCACGGAACAGGGTTTGAGGCTTCAGTGAGAATGAGGGGCAGTCAGCACCAGCGAGAGGAGAAGCCTTTGGGGGCCCCTTGTGGGCACAGGCCAGGCAAAGCTGGGAGGAGAGGCCACACCATGGGCCTGGGGAACAAAGGCCCAGCACAGGGAAGGTCCAGGAATTCTTCTCCAGAGGCCAGGAGACGGGCGTGTGGCAGAGGGCACTGCTGGACGCTATTGATGGGGTGGTGGTTTTCACACTCCTCTGAGTTTGGACCCCTCTCTACCACTTATTAGCTTGGTGGTCTTGGACAAGTTATTTCACCTCCCACTGTCTGTCCCACACAGAGTTATTGTAAGGGTCAAATGATGCGGTATGTCCCAAGAACTCAAAGTGGTTAAATTATGTTTGTTACAGGGCGCCTATTATTTTTCTCGGCAGCCAGCTTCCAAAATGGCCCCAATGATCCCTACCACCTAGAATTCATGCCCTGTGTAGCCCCTCCCACCCTGAATAGGGCTGCCATGGGTAACCAATATGATACTGTGGAAATGATGGAATGTTTCCTCCCAGGCTGGGTCATAAAAGACACTGTGGCCTCCTCTTTGCTCTCTCTCGAATCACTCACTCCGGGGGAAGCCAACTGCTGTGTCATGAGGACACTCAAGCAGCCCTAGAGAGAAGCATGTGTGCTGAGGGACTAAGGCCTCCAGCCAATAGCCACATGAGCAGCCATTCGGAAGGGTGATCCTCCGGCTCCCCCCGAGGCTTTAGATGACATGACTGATGCCCCAGCTGACATCTTGACTGCAACTCATGAGAACTAAGTCACCCCCCGCTCAAATTCCTGAACTACAGAAACTGGGGCAGATAATAAATATTGGTTGGGGTTTTATCCATTACATTTTGGGGTAACTTGTTATGCAGCAATAGATAACTACTGCATTACTGTAGCACCATTTTTTTAAACATCTTTATTGGAGTATAATTGCTTTACAATGGTGTGTTAGTTTCTGCTTTATAACCAAGTGAATCAGTTATGCATATACATATCTCCCCATATCTCTTCCCTCTTGCATTGTAGTATCATTTTGAATAAAAGTGGGAAGAAGGGTGCATAAATGCAGTGGTATTGGGTTATCTCCTACAGTTGTTTTCTTGAAAGAACATCAGGCCTAGTTTTAGTGGTAGGTATCAATCAAGAATGTCTATGAAATAAAGCACAAAATGCTCCAGAATTTCATTTTAAAAATGAGCTCTGCCTCCAGGACACAGTTCAGTTACTTGGAAATCCCTCTGGGGCTTGCCACACTTTGAGTGGGTCCAGCCCATCTCAAGCGTTATCCCAACCCAGGTCTGTCCGACTCCCTGATCGGAGAAGGTGGGATCTGAGACAGGCTTGATGCTTGGATGAGGTTTCACTGGGCGACATACGGGAGGAAGGTGAGGACCAGCGAGTTCATCCTTCCATTCCTGGTGCCCAGAACAGCACCTAGCCTGGGGGAGGTGCTCAGAAAATATCTGAGGACATCCCAAGTGAGGGAGGAGCATAAGCAGAGACCTGGGCGTAGCAGGGGGTGGGGCTGGGTGTGATTAAGTTGCAGAGTGAGGCAGAAGAAAAGCACAGATTCATACAGAGATGGGGATTCACGTGCGACTCAATGCTATGCCTGCCTTCTACAGCTGTGGGCATGTTTCCTGCTATGCGCTGGCTGCTTTCAGAGTGATGTGCCCCTCCGAGGCTCACTGCCTCCTCCCTGTCACCTGCTTCTCTCCCTCCCCTCGTCTGTGAGTGGTCCCTCCTCTTCAGGTCTCTAGACATGTCAGTTTCTGCTTAAAAAACTCCACTGGATTCCCAACACCCTTGGAATAAAAACGCAGACCCCCCGACGCTGCCCAGCCTCACAATCCCCTGTTCACTCCACGCAGCCTCGCTTGCCCTTGGCTTGTCCTTGCCCACCTGAAACAGGTCCTCTCTAAAAGAAGGACATAGCCGTGGAGGATGCAGCATAAACTGGTTAGAATCGGCTAGGTCCAAGGGGGTGTATGATTCGACTTCCAGGGGAACTGGAGCCTCATTACAGGCTTATTGTAATACATGAGCAAAATGACACACGCACCAGCACCAGGACTCTTCCGAGGCTGACCATAAAGGTCAAAAAGTGGGTGGTGGGGCTTCCCTGGTGGCGCGGTGGTTGAGAGTCTGCCTGCCGATCCAGGGGACATGGGTTCGTGCCCTGGTCCGGGAAGATCCCACATGCTGCGGAACAGCTGGGCCCGTGAGCAATGGCCGTTGAGCCTGCGCGTCCAGAGCCTGTGCTCCGCAACGGGAGAGGCCACAACAGCGAGAGGCCCGCGTACAGAAAAAGAAAAAAAAAAAAGTGGGTGGTGGCCCAATGCCTGGAAATCCCCGCCCCTTCCCCAAACTATTAGAGTTGTCCCAATCCTCCCACTCATTAGCCTATAAAATTACCCAGCCCATAAAAACTAACCGCCCCATATTTGGGGGCCTCTAGCCTTCTGAGATGGCCCACACTCTGTCTGTGGAGTGTGTTTCTCTCTAAAGAAATCCACTTCTTACTTTGTCTTTCACTGAATTCTTTCTGCGATGAGACATAATGAACCTGAGCTTTAGTAAGTCCCGAGACCACATGCGTGATCTCGATTAAAAGATAGTGGGTTCTGACTGGGTTCGAGTCCCAGCCCACGGGTTCAAGTCCCACCTGAGTTCCATGGTTGCACACCCACTAAGCTGGTCCCCCTTGGCCTCCCCCCTTGAAGCGCTGGCCACCACGACACACAGTTTATTTTCTCCACAGCACCATTGCTCTGTGAAGTGGGCTTGTTTATTCATCCGTTTACTTTTATTGTCTGTCACCCCCTCCCGAATCTGTGAGTACAGGAATCTGACTGTCTTGCTTGGCTCTCCCTCCCCGGAGCCTGGAACGGGGCCTGACACCTAGTAGGAGCTCAAGAAACATGTTGAAGCAATGAAGGAATCCAGGGAATCAAAGCTCAGTCACAGCTGTGTGTTGGCTGCCCCTCTCCCAACCCAAGCCCTTTATCAGGGAACCACCTCTGATCAAATTAGAAAATGGTTTCCCTTGGGCCCAAGTGCACTCGGCTGAAATGGGTGAGACAATGGGTGCCTTAAAGGAGTGACCCCAGTTTGTCCACGCTCTAGTTTGCACTCAGGCTGCTTTGTGGAACCACCCAAGCCACAAGGCGACCTGTGTTCTCCCTGGTGGGGCCAGTGCTCAGGAGACCTTGTAGCCAAGAGATACCATTCTCTCAAATATTTACCAGGCCCTGCCCTCGGAACTGGGTGGCAAGAAACCTCCACTGAGGGAGAACTCTAATGCACCGACACGGGTGATCCCTGAGGCTGCACCCAGGTCATGGGCACAGGTGTGCTGGTTGACTGGTGATGTCTGCAGGGGGAGGGCAGAAGCTCTGGGGCCTGAATGCAGAAGGGCCTCACCTGACGTGATGGCGGCGTCCCTCCTTAAGTTCTCAACCTCGTGCTTCAGGGAGGTGATTTCTAATTTTCTCTCAGACAGGGTCTGGCACAGCACCTGGTTGTAGCCTTGCTGTAGGGCACTGATCTGTGGAAGGAGGCAACACACAGTCAGAGGGGGCCAGCCAGGCCTGCAGGACACGCCGGTACTTCTCCAACGTTGGGCAAAGAGTCGGGTTGACATTGGATCGGGGTGTTGGGGAAACCAAGGTTTTCAGTTGTCACTAGTGGAAGGGGCAGGAGGGGCCTGTTCCTTCAGTGACCACCATGTCATCGGTCCTCGAGACACGAACCTTATCTTTGTGGCCACCCAGGGGCTCCGGTGCTGCTGTCTTCCTATGACCTGTGGGTTTTCAGCCATAAATAGACCAGTTGTTGGTTCCAGATCATCCAGCACTGACTGGATGCACAGCAAAGTTCAAGAGCCGGGAGCAGGTTATGAAATGAATTCCCTCTAATGAGAATAGAGGGTAGTTTATACCTCACAGAACACTCCAGAGTTTACAGAGCCCGTTCACACATGCTACACTGATACTCGTCACAGCGTTGCTGAAGGCTGACGTTCCCATTAATGTGCCCATTTTGCAACGGAGCCAGGTTGAGACTCAAAGAGGCGAGGCCCCCTGCTCGGGATCATGTGGCTGGTCAGACGTGGTGTCTGATTCAAACCCAGTCTTTAGTTGCCTGGTTCCTCCTTCCCAGGTGGCTCTAGGAATGAGCGTGAGAAGTTGGAGGCTGTAAAGCATGGCATGGACTCGGGAGCCGGACTGTGGCCTTCAAGTCCTGTCTCTGCCAGTTAACGGGCTTTGTGAACACAAGGAGGACACCATATTCTGTTTCCTTTTGTTCAGTCTGTACGCGGGGTGATGGTAGTCCCAACCTGATAGGATTGTGAGAAGTATTTTAATAAGTTAACATGTGTACAAGTGCTCAGATCATGCCTGGCACACGGCACAGGGGGATGAGCTGTGACGGTCCTCTCCTCTGACTACCCACGGGGTGTTTTTTTTGTTTTGTTTCGGGGGATTTTTGTGTTTTTTTTTTTTGCGGTACGCGGGCCTCTCACAGTTGTGGCCTCTCCCATTGCGGAGCACAGGCTCCGGACGCGCAGGCTCAGCGGCCATGGCTCACGGGCCCAGCCGCTCCGCGGCATGTGGGATCTTCCCGGACCGGGGCACGAACCTGTGTCCCCTGCATCGGCATGCGGACTCTCAACCACTGCGCCACCAGGGAAGCCCTCACGGGGTGTTTTAGCTTCAGCTTCCCTCGTCCGTCTCTGGGGAAGGTAGTTGGTAATCTTTATGTGTGCATTTGTAAGCCTTGCCAGGCTCACTTAAACGCCAGTGTGGTTGTTATTAAGAGGAAATACAGGGGCTTCCCTGGTGGTGCAGTGGTTGAGAGTCCGCCTTCCGATGCAGGTGACGCGGGTTCGTGCCCCAGTCCGGGAAGATCCCACATGCCGCGGAGCAGCTGTGTCTGTGGGCCATGGCCGCTGAGCCTGTGCGTCTGGAGCCTGTGCTCTGCACTGGGAGAGGCCACAACAGTGAGAGGCATGTGTACCACAAAAAAAAAAAAGAAAAAAAAGAGGAAATACAGGAATCGTGGGTGGGAGGACCACAGGTCGGCTCTATCTATGGCTGCTGTGAGCACCCTCTAAGTCCATGGCTCAGAGCCCCCTCAAGGGCGGGCCCCCCTCCAGGGGTCTAGGTCTACACGTGGGGTGTGGAAGGCTCTCCATCAAAGGCAACGTTGGTAAGGGCCCGAAAGTAGCTGCCAGGCCTCGGCCTCCACAGAGCAGGTACCCGAGAGGCCAGGAAAGAGAGCTGGGCCTGGAACCCCCTCCCTCTCGGTCTGATGTGGCCAGACTGCTTGTTCTGAGTGGCCAGGACTTTCCCACCTCAAGGTGCACTGTGGGCCTTTGCCCTGTGATTTTTCAGATGTGAGGCCTCAGTACTAACACAGGGACACGTTTATTGGGGCATAAATGCCACACAATCCGTAGACAGGACAAGAGCTAGCTTGTTTTGTTTTAGTATTTTTTTTTTTTTTTTGCTGTACGCGGGCCTCTCACTGTTGTGGCCTCTCCCGTTGCAGAGCACAGGCTCCGGACATGCAGGCTCAGTGGCCATGGCCCACGGGCCCAGCCGCTCCACGGCATGGGGGATCTTCCTGGACTGGGGCACGAACCTGCGTCCCCTGCATTGGCAGGTGGACTCTCAACCACTGCGCTACAGGGAAGCCCCACTAGCTTGTTTTGATAGATCAAAATGGAAGTGACAAGGAGAAGGGTGCAATTTCTTTTCTTTTCTTTAAAATAAATTTATTTATTTTATTTATTTATTTTTGGCTGTGTTGGGTCTTTGTTGCGGTGCACAGGTTTATTGCAGCGCCTTCTCTTGTTGCAGAGCATGGGCTCTAGGCGCACGGACTTCAGTAGTTGTGGCACGACGGCTCAATAGTTGTGGCACACGGGCTTAGATGTTCCGCGGCATGTGGGATCTTCCCAGACCAGGGCTCGAGCCCGTGTCCCCTGCACTGGCAGGCGGATTCCTAACCACTGTGCCACCAGGGAAGTTATGGGTGCAATTTCATTGTTCTCCTAAGGTAAGTTTGCCAGATTTAGGGGAGGAAAAATGGATGTTCACTTAAATTAGGATTTCAGATAATGAATAATATTTCAGTGCAAATGTGTCCCATGCAATATTTGGGACACACACTAAAACGAAATTCTAAAATTCAAATTTAACTGGGTGTCCTTACTTTATCTGGCAACCCCACCCGAAGAGAGTTCCTAAACTTCAGTCATTCATATACCACTTTCACCATTTTTCCCATGTCTCTTGGCTAGTCCCACTATAATTTCTTAGCATTTTTCGTAGAAGCAGCTCCCTTTTTAAACTTAAAAACGTGCATTAAATTAAATATAACTGTTATAAGAGTAAATAGAGACTCACTATCTTAAATAAAAATAATCCCTCCAAAAGAAGAAATACAGGAATTTCCCTGTTTACCATCAGACCAGGTTGCAGGCATCACACTAAAAAAAAAAAAAAAAAAAAAAAAAAAAGATTGGGGGGAGGTGGTGGGCATGCCCAGGTAATGGAGTTCGGGCGTGCTGATATGGCCACCAGATGGCGCGCACAGCCTTTGGTCTTGGTTTGTGTCCTTGGAAATCTTGTCATTATTACTCTGGTAGAATTAACAGAAGTGTCAAGGTCTCACAAGTTTTCTGACTCGTTTCATGCACCATCATGGTTCAGAGTCTAGGACATTTGGGGCAGTTACACTTACCTTTTCCCTGGGTCACCTGAGACATTACTGGTGGGGGGTCTATGATAGAAGTTGCAGGGACACAGGCCACTCTGACCCCCACTCTCCCCAAGGCTATACTTTTGCATGTTTGTGCTTTGGAAACTTTGAGTGAAACAATTCTTTCACATCTTACTTTTCTCTGTTGGGGGGAACTACAACTTTTCCATAAAAGGTCCTTGGAACACTGAAAGTGTTTGTAAGCTCTTCTCAGCTTGATGCTTTTATTTGCATGATACCAGAGATAGAACACACAGAGACAAACTTCCAGAAGGGAAAACATACGTTCCACTCTAAGACTCCAGTGGTTTTGACAGATTTAAAATATTTCAATCTGAGTGTCAGAGTTTTAGGATTTCGGATTGCTGGAAAACTCCAACGAGTCTTCAAACCTCTTTGATACTTTTACTATCAAAGTAAATATCCATATTGTTTGTAATGGCATAAATTCCAAGATGTTTAATGTCTGTTAAGCTGTGTAACAAAATGGGCACTGAATCATAAGAAAGTTAAGAGTGCTAGGAGGAGTGATTGTTTCAGGATGATAATTTGGCTTCTAATTACCACAGGTGTATAAGAGCACATGGAGGTAAGAATTTTCTAGTGATATTGTAGCAGATCGAAGATCTGCGAGAGCAAATCATTATGCACACACCTTCGGGGACCAGGGAAAACACATAAAGTAATCAGAACCATAAATCAACCTGCCATGTGGCTTACACTTCTGGTGGAATGCCCTGCAGGCAGTAGAATAGTTAAGAAACTAAAATGTCAGTGGATGAAACTCGATTTGAGTTCAAACCGATGGAGCCTCTGGTTCACATATGCCTTGCTATAAAATATTCTTCTTCAGTTATAAGTGAAGCTCCAGGGGTAGGGGCGGCAACAGCATGATGCATCAGTGTAATTATTTCTAGATAATATCTTTGTAAAAAAACATTTTTCCCCCAGATATCGGCAGCCACTTTAAATAATACTCAAATTGGGACCGGCTGATATTCAAAGATACGTGGAAATTATATAATATTCTATGTCAAATATATTTCAATTATTTAAAAAAAGGTATGTGGGGAATTGCCTGGCAGTCCAGTGGTTAGGACTCTGTGCTTCCACTGCTGGAGGCCTGGGTTTGATCTCTGGTCAGGGAACTAAGATCCTGCAAGCCGCGTGGTACGGCCAAAAAAAAAAAAAAGGTATGTGGGAATAATTCAGCCTCATCCATGTACCTGAAAAAGACATGTCATTTTCTCAGGAAAGCTCTGAAATGGGAGAATAACTGAAAGGAATATTTCAGCAAAATTGGGTTCAGTTCAAGAAAAAGGTGCTCATTAATGTGTCAGCTACATGTCAAGGTAGCTGTTTGCACTAATAATCCCTACAGGACCTGTTACTTTCATTGTTTTTTCAAAACCAGGTTTGAAGGAGAGTCATTAGTTCCTTTAAATATTAGAGCATGTATTTGTTGACTTGTTTATTCTGTCTCCCTCACTAGAGCATAACAGGGGGAAGGATCATGTCTGTCTTGTTCTCTGCTGAATTCTCAGAGCCTGGAAGAGGGCATGGCACGGGATAGGCCCCCCAAAATATTTCTTTGGATTAATGGACGGATGGATGGATGGATGAATAAAGAACAAACAAACAGCCACAGTCCTAACAGAGTTCTAGAAGGTTACTGGGCCCAACCTTTGCCTTCATGGAGCCTACAGTATCCTGCTAGAATCTCCTAGGTTCACCATACACAATCTGTGCCCTTTCTAGAGCACCATTTCTAGGACTGAAACTGTGTACCTAGAATCGGTTACAGAGGGAAAGACAGTAAACAGAGCACAAGAGAACAAAGGCCCCCAAGCACTGACTACGGTTTTTTTTTTTCTATCTCTTTTTTTAAAATGTTTATTTATTTATTTATATTTTTCTTATTAGTCACCCATTTTATACACATCAGTGTATACATGTAAATCCCAATCTCTCAATTCATCATACCACCACCCACACCCCCTGCCGCTTTCCCCCCTTGGTGTCCATACGTTTGTTCTCTACATGTGTGTCTCCATTTCTGCTCTGCAAACTGGTTCATCTTTACCATTTTTCTAGGTTCCACATATATGCGTTAATATAGGATATTTGTTCTTCTCTTTCTGACTTACTTCACTCTGTATGGCAGTCTCTAGATGCATCCACGTCTCTACAAATGACCCAATTTTGTTCCTTTTCATGGCTGAGTAATATTCCATTGTATATATGTACCACTTCCTCTTTAACCATTCATTCGTCTGTCGATGGGCATTTAGGTTGCTTCCATGATCTGGCTATTGTAAATAGTACTGCAATGAACATTGGGGTGCATGTGGCTTTTTGAATTATGGTTTTCTCTGGGTATATGCCCAGTAGTGGGATTGCTGGGTCCTATGGTAATTCTATTTTTAGTTTTTTAAGGAACCTCCATACTGTTCTCCATAGTGGCTGTATCAATTTATATTCCCACCAACAGTGCAAGAGGGTCCCCTTTTCTCCACACCTTCTCCAGCATTTGTTGTTTGTAGATTTTCTGATGATGCCCATTCTAACTGGTGTGAGCTGATACCTCATTGTAGTTTTGATTTGCATTTCTCTAATAATTAATGATGTTGAGCAGCTTTTCATGTGCTTCTTGGCTAGTGGTATATCTTCTTTGGAGAAATGTCTATTTAGGTTTTCTGCCCATTTTTGGATTGGGTTGTTTGTTTTTTAATATTGAGCTGCATGAGCTCTTTATATATTTTGGAAATTAATCATTTGTCAGTTGTTTCTTTGCAAATATTTTCCCCCATTCTGAGGGTTGTCTTTTCATCTTGTTTATGGTTTCCTTTGCTGTGCAAAAGCTTTGAAGTTTCATTAGGTCCCATTTGTTTATTTTTCTATTTATTTCCATTACTCTAGGAAGTGGATCAAAAAATATCTTGCTGTGATTTATGTCAAAGAGTGTTCTTCCTATGTTTTCCTCTAAGAATTTTAGAGTGTCTGGTCTTACATTTAGGTCTCTAATCCATTTTGAGATTATTTTTGTGTATGGCGTTAGGGAGTGTTCTAATTTCATTCTTTTACATGTAGCTGTCCAGTTTTCCCAGCACCACTTATTGAAGAGACTGTCTTTTCTCCATGGTATATCTTTGCCTCCTTTGTCATAGGTAAGTTGAGCATAGGTGCGTGGGTTTATCTCTGGGCTTTCTATCCTGTTCCATTGACCTATATTTCTGTTTTTGTGCCAGTACCATATTGTCTTGATTACTGTGGCTTTGTAGTATAGGCTGAAGTTAGGGAGTCTGATTCCTCCAGCTCCATTTTTTTCCCTCAAGACTGCTTTGGCTATTCGGGGTCTTTTGTGTCTCCACACAAATTTTAAGCTTTTCGGTTCTAGTTCTCTAAAAAATGCCATTGGTAATTTGATAGGGATTGCATTGAATCTGTAGATTGCTTTGGGTAGTAGAGTCATTTTCACAATATTGATGCTTCCAATCCAAGAACATGGTATATCTCTTCATCTGTTGCTATCATCTTTAATTTCTTTCATCAGTGTCTTACAGTTTTCTGCATACAGGTCTTTGTCTCCCTAGGTAGGTTTATTCCTAGGTATTTTATTATTTTGTTGCAGTGGTACATGGGAGTGTTTCCTTAATTTCTCTTTCAGATTTTTCATCATTAGTGTATAGGAATGCAAGAGATTTCTGTGCATTCATTTTGTGTCCTGCAACTTTACCAAGTTCATTGATTAGCTCTAGTAGATTTCTGGTGGCATCTTTAGGATTCTCTCTGTAGAGTATCCTGTCATCTGCAAACAGTGACAGTTTTACTTCTTCTTTTTCAATTTGGATTCCTTTTATTGCTTTTTCTTCACTGATTGCTGTGGCTAGGACTTCCAAAACTATGTTGAAGAATAGTAGTGAGAGTGGACATCCTTGTCTTGTTCCTGATCTTAGAGGAAATGCTTTCAGTTTTTCACCATTGAGAATGATGTTTGCTGTGGCTTTGTCATATATGGCCTTTACTATGGTGAAGTAGGTTCCCTCTATGCCCACTTTCTGGAGAGTTTTTATCATAAATCAGAGTTGAATTTTGTCAAAAGCTTTTTCTGCATCCATTGAGATGATCATATGGTTTTTCTTTTTCAATTTGTTAATATGATGTATCACATTGATTGATTTGCATATATTGAAGAATCCTTGCCTCTCTGGGGTAAATCCCACTTGATCATGGTGTATGATCCTTTTCATGTGTTGCTGGATTCTGTTTGCTAGTATTTTGTCCAGGATTTTTGCATCTATATTCATCAGTGATATTGGTCTGTAATTTTCTTTTTTTGTAGTATCTTTGTCTGGTTTTGGTATCAGGGTGATGGTGGCCTCAGAGAATGAGTTTGGGAGTGTTCCTTCCTCTGCAATTTTTTGGAAGAGTTTGAGAAGGATGGGTGTTAGCTCGTCTCTAAATGTTTGATAGCATTCACCTGTGAAGCCTTCTGGTCCTGGACTTCTGTTTGTTGGAAGATTTTTAATCATAGTTTCAACTTCATTAGTTGTGATTGGTCTGTTCATATTTTCTATTTCTTTCTGCTTCAGTCTTGAAAGGTTATAACTTTCTAAGAATTTGTTCATGTCTTCCAGGTTGTCCATTTTATTGGCATAGTGTTGTTTGTAGTTGTCTCTTAGGATGCTTTGTATTTCTGCGTTGTCTGTTGTAACTTCTTTTTCCTTTCTAATTTTATTGATTTGAGTCCTCTCCCTCTTTTTCTTGATGAGTCTGGCTAATGGTTTATCAATTTTGTTTAACTTCTCAAAGAACCAGCTTTTAGTTTTATTGATCTTTGCTATTGTTTTCTTTGTTTCTATTTCATTTATTTCTACTCTGGTCTTTATGATTTCTTTCCTTCTGCTAACTTTGGGTTTTCTTTGTTCTTCTTTCTCTAGTTCCTTTAGGTGTAACGTTAGATTGTTTATTTGAGATTTTTCTTGTTTCTTGAGGTGGGCTTGTATAGCTATAAACTTCCCTCTTAGAACTATGGGATGCTTTTGCTGCATCCCATAGGTTTTGGATCGTCGTGTTTTCATTGTCATTTGTCTCTAGGTATTTTTTGATTTCCTCTTTGATTTCTTCAGTGATCTCTTGGTTATTTAGTAACGTACTGTTTAGCCTCCATGTGTTTGTGTTTTTTACAGGTTTTTCCCTGTAATTCATTTCTAATCTCATAGCATTGTGGTCAGAAAAGATGCTTGATATGATTTTAATTTTCTTAAATTTACTGAGGCTTGATTTGTGACCCAAGATGTGATCTATCCTGGAAAATGTTCCGTGCGCACTTGAGAAGAAAGTGCAATCTGCTGTTTTTGGATGGAATGTCCTACAAATATCAATTAAATCTATCTGGTCTATTGTGTCATTTAAAGCTTGTGTTTCCTTATTAATTTTCTCTTTGGATGATCTCTCCATTGGTGTAAGTGAGGTGTTCAAGTCCCCCACTATTATTGTGTTACTGTTGATTTCCTCTTTTAGAGCTGTTAGCGATTGCCTTATGTATTGAGGTGCTCCTATGCTGGGTGCATATATATTTATAATTGTTATATCTTCTTCTTGGATTGATCCCTTGATCATTACGTAGTGTCCTTCCTTGTCTCTTGTAACATTCTTTATTTTAAAGTGTATTTTACCTGATATGAGTATTGCTACTCCAGCTTTCCTTTGATTTCCATTTGCATGGAATATCTTTTTCCATCCCCTCACTTTCAGTCTGTATGTGTCCCTAGGTCTGAAGTGGGTCTCCTGTAGACAGCATATAGATGGGTCTTGTTTTTGTATCCATTCAGCAACCCTGTGTCTTTTGGTTGGAGCATTTAATCCATTCGCGTTTAAGGTAATTATCGATATGTGTGTTCCTATGACCATTTTCTTAATTGTTTTGGGTTTGTTTTTGTAGGTCCTTTTCTCCTCTTGTGTTTCCCACTTAGAGAAGTTCCTTTAACATTTGTTGTAGAGCTGCTTTGGTGGTGCTGAATTCTCTTTGCTTTTGCTTGTCTGTCAAGCTTTTGATTTCTCCATTGAATCTCAATGAGAACCTTGCTGGGTAGAGTAATCTTGGTTGTAGGTTCTTCCCTTTCATCACTTTAAGTATATCATGCCACTCCCTTCTGGCTTGTAGAGTTTCTGCTGAGAAATCAGCTGTTAACCTTCTGGGAGTTCCCTTGTATGTTATTTGTCATTTTTCCCTTGCTGCTGTCAATAATTTTTCTTTAATTTTTGCCAAGTTGATTACTATGTGTCTCGGTGTGTTTCTCCTTGGGTTTCTCCTGTATGGGACTCTCTCTGCTTCCTGGACTTGGGTGGCTATTTCCTTTCTGATATTAGGGAAGTTTTTGACTATAATCTCTTCAATATCTTCTCGGGTCCTTTCTCTCTCTCTTCTCCTTCTGGGACCCGTATAATGTGAACGTTGTTGTGTTTAATGTTGTCCCAGAGGTCTCTTAAGCTGTCTTCATTTCTTTTCATTCTTTTTTCTTTATTCTGTTCCGCAGCAGTGAATTCCACCATTCTGTCTTCCAGGTCACTTATCCGTTCTTTTGCCTCAGTTATTCTATTGATTCCTTCTAGTGTGTGGTTTTTTTGTTGTTGTTGTTATTGTATTGTCCATCTCTGTTTGTTTGTTCTTGAATTCTTCTAGATCTCTGTTAAACGTTTCTTGCATCTTCTCGATCTTTGCCTCCATTCTTTTTCTGAGGTCCAGGATCATCTTCACTATCATTATTCTGAATTCTTTTTCTGGAAGGTTGCCTATTTCCATTACATTTAGTTGTTTTTCTGGGGTTTTATCTTGTTCCTTCATCTGCTACATAGCCCTCTGCCTTTTCATCTTGTCTGTCTTTCTGTGAATACGCTTTTTGTTCCACAGGCTGCACGCTTGTAGTTCTTCTTGCTGCTGCTGTCTGCCGTCTGGTGGATGAGGCTATCTAAGAGGCTTGTGGAAGTTTCCTGATGGGAGGGACTGGTGGTGGGTAGAGCTGGCTGTGGCATTGGTAGGCAGAGCTCAGTAAAACTTTAATCTGCTTGTCTGCTGATGGGTGGGTCTGGGTTCCCTCCCTGGTAGTTGTTTGGCCTGAAGCGACCCAACACTGGAGCCTACCCAGGCTCTTTGGTGGAGCTAATGGCAGACTCTGGGAGGGCTCATGCCAAGGAATACTTCCCAGAACTTCTGCTGCCAGTGCCCTTGTCCCTTGGTGAGCCACAGCTGTCCCCTGCCTCTGCAGGACACCCACCAACACTAGCAGGTAGATCTGGTTCAGTCTCCTATGGGGGTCACTGCTCCTTCCCCTGGGTCCCAATGCACACACTACTTTGTGTGTGCCCTCCAAGAGTGGAATCGCTCTTTCCCCCAGTCCTGCCAAAGTCCTGCAATCAAATCCCACTAGCCTTCAAAGTCTGAGTCTCTAGGAATTCCTCCTCCCATTGCTGGACCCGCAGGTTGGGAAGCCCGACGAGGGGCTCAGAACCTTCACTCCAGTGGGTGGACTTCTGTGGTATAAGTGTTCTCCAGTTTGTGAGTCACCCACCCAGCAGTGATGGGATTTGATTTTATTGGGATTGCGCCCCTCCTACTGTCTCATTGCGCCTTCTCCTTTGTCTTTGCATGTGGGGTATCTTTTTTGGTGAGTTCCAGTGTCTTCCTGTCGAAGATTGTTCAGCAGTTAGTTGTGATTCCAGTGTTCTCGAAAGAGGGAGTGAGAGCATGTCCTTCTACTCCGTCATGTTGAACCAAATCTGACTACGGTTTTAAGCAGAATTATGCACTGAGGCCAAAATTCATCAATGACCAATTGCTTTTTTATCAACTTTGTTGAGATATAATTTATGTCCAAGATCAGTGGCCAATTTTAAAGTAGTTCTTTAAAACTTAAAAAAAAAATTTTTTTGTTTTTTGGATTTAGTTTCAGGAGGAAGGAAGTTGACTGGTAAATCCAGACATTCTGGGTGGAGATGTTTTGGTGAAATTCCCTGTAAATGAACCAGCAGCTGCCTTCAGGGTTTGATAAAGGCCTCAGTGTTTGGAACACTGTGGGGTTCCTCCTCCCCACCTCCAGCTCTTTCTGGCTGGGTCCGGGTGGGTGTGAGAAGTGGTCACTGAAGCAACAGGAGTTGGGTGGAAATGCAAAGTGGGTGTGAAAGCATGAGGTGTACAAGGTGGCAGAGCTGAGCCCAAATCACATCACTGCCTCTCACTTGCTGTGCAAGCTGTAACAAGCTCCTGGGCATCTCTGAGCGTGCCTCAGTCTCCTCATCTGTAGAATGGCATCTGCCAGAAGACTGAGGTTTAACTAGCTAATGAGGGGACTTCCCTCATGGTGCAGTGGTTAAGAATCCCCCTGCCAATGCAGGGGACAGGAGTTCGAGCCCTGGTCCAGGAAGATCCCACATGCTGTGGAGAAACTATGCCCGTGGGCCACAACTACTGAGCCTGCACTCTAGAGTCCGCGAGCGACAGCTACTGAAGCCCTCATGCTGCAACTACTGAAGCCCACGTGCCTAGAGCCCATGGTCTGCAGCAAGAGAAGCCACTGCAATGAGAAGCCCATGCACCACAGTGAAGAGTAGACCCTGCTCACTGCAACTAGAGAAAGCCCGTGCACAGCAACGAAGACCCAATGCAGCCATAAATAAATAAATTAAATTAAATAAATAAATAAATAAATAAATAAATAAATAAGCTCATGCACCAAAAGCACCTGCACCGGGGCCTGAACATGGTAGGCACTTAATCAAATCTAATATTGTTCTTACAAGGCTAGAAACTTGCCAACCCTGCACTCCCTGGAACTGTACTCCTCACCATGCTGTGCTCACTGCCCATTTCTAACTACCCGGGCGGCTCCCTCCAGGCTCTACCTGAGAGCTGTCACCCTGTGCTGTGACCCAAGGCCCCGACCCACTTGTCTCTGAGCCCTACCTGGTTTTTCAAGCTCTGGATCTCTCTCTGTTGGGCATCGTCCTCTTCATGCAGAACCTGAAACTTGGGCGGGATCACCCTCTCCTTCTGCCTGGAGGCAGCTGTTTCCAACAGCTTCTGCCTCAGGTTGGCCACTTGGTTCTGCAGGCTTGCTATCACGGTGTCTTTGTATTTAGATTCAAGTTCAAAATCGGAGAGACGGCTGACTTCTTTTCCCAGCAGCAGAATTATTTCATCCTGGGTGGAGGCCAGATGGGAAATTTACTAGGTGTGGGTCTGGGTGTAAGGCTGAGCCCATTTAAAGAAAGACAGGAAAAATATGGTATCATTCTTTGGGAAGGTGAGGGCAGGCAGGGAGGGAAAAAGCAGACTTTCAAGGCTATCTCTGTCACTTTGAAAATCTCATAGAGACAAGAATTGGGTTAAAATGAGGTAATTGTATATAGACCCCTGTAATGGATGTCTATACCTCACAGGTACAGAAACTTTCCTTTCCCCGAGAATTAGACTTTCATATTAAGAACAACCATCCCACTTGGGAACTTTTGTTGCTAGAAAGTTTACTTAGAGTGTTTTCATTTATAATATTCAGCCTAGCACACCGGGGACCTAGGAAAGGTACTTAGGAAAACAACATTCTGTTTGACCACATTCTGCCTATAATGAGGGTTATTTGTTTTAACTTAAAACATTCTTAACTATTTGTTTTCCCTTTCCTCTCTTCTAATATTTCCTGCCTCTTTTGGCTATTCATGTATGAATTTTTTCCAGGTAACTCAATCTGGAAAGTAAATGAGACAGGAATACTGATTTATTTGCATGGGCTCATGTAAACTTTCGGCTGGAAAAACAAAATTGCTGGTAGACTGTACCCACAGGTATAATTAACCCTGTCCTCCATCTCTCCAGTGATAAAGCTCTGCAGCCAAAGAATTGGTTAGGTTTTCCAAAAAAGGAAAAAAAATTTCCCCCAAACTTCTCACCAGACGTTATCAATAAAATGTCAGAAAAACTGAAGAAGAAGAAGAAGAAATTCCCCAGAGGCCTTTTCCAAAGCAGTCACGGGAGGAGGTAAACGGGCAATTTCTGGGCCAGCTCATTCCCAGGAGAGCCGTGCAGTCAGCCTCACGACCTGCTAGCTCCGTGACCTGGGGAAGGACAGGGTCTCGCTCATGAGAAAGCCTGTCTGACACAGCCAGCTGCTGCCAGGGGCCTTCCTTTGGGTCCTTGTGAAAGTTGGTGGCAAAACTTCAAGAGAGAGCATCAGACATATTCCCTACTCCTGGGCAGTTTCCCCTGTTTCACCCTGTTATGATCAGCCAGGTGCTTATTCATTTTTCATGCAACAAACATTCAACGGGCAGCAACTAAGTGCCAGGCCCCGTGCCAGTGCTGGAATATAAGAAGTTTGCAGAGAGCAGTGGACAGCTGTGGGTTCTGCTTTCCTGCTGAGGGTCCCCTTGCCCTTCTTGGAGGGAGTGTTCCTCCTTCCATTTGGTCTGGGTAGGACTGTCAGTCATGTGCCCTGCTCCTTCCTGTCCCACCTCCCCATGTGCATGTGGCCCAAGCTGGTCAATCAGAGATTTCACACATCGATTACAGAGGGAGAGGATCTTGCCTTCTTTTGGATCATGTAGGCTTGTTTGCCTGAGTTTGTCTTTTCTAACACACAAAGCCAGCCTTATGAAGAAAGCCAGACACTGAGGGAAACAGAGGGGAGAAGTTGGTAGTGGGGAGGTGTTCTGATGACATTATTCAAGCTCCTGGATCTAGCCATACCTGAAGCTAGTGGCCCTTTAAATTTTCCAATAAGATGAGCTAATCAATGCTCCCCCTCAAGCTAATTTGTTTATTGTCACTTGAAGGAGTCCTGGCAAGTCAGGGTATAAACGACTTATCAAGAGAAAGAATTATTTCTATTATAAATAGAAAAAATGATAAATGGCTTATAAAAATTTTCTATAAATAGAAAAAATTATAGTGGTTGCACTATATTTCCAAGTTAAAATTGAGGCAGGTTGAAAAATGTCTACAAATACTTTGCAGTTTTGCCATCCAGTCTATTTCCTCACCCTCTAGTCTGGGCTGGCCCCGTGACTAGCTTTAACTAACGGAATGGAGTGGAAGTGATGCTGCATGATCTCCAGGCAAGTTCTTACAGGCTGTGCAGCTTCTGCTCTGACCCCCTGGGAACCCTGAGACCACTGTGCTGTGATGAAAAACCACATGCACAAAGGGGCGCACCAGTCCAGGCGTCCTGGCTGAGGCCCTAGATGTGGGAAGGAGGCCAATGGAGACCGACCACCAGCCTGGCCAAGCCAGCGGCTGACTGAGGCCGCATGAGTGAGGCCAGGGGACACGAGCAAAGGAACCTTCCAGGTCAACCCATAGATTCTGGGGAATAATGAATTGCTGTTTGAAGCCGCTAAGTTTTGGGATGGCTTGTTACACAGCGATAAATACAGAATCTGAGTGTGGCTTCTCGCCTTTCTGCAACATTTTGCAGAGTCTGGTCCCAGGATGCCTGGGTTGGAACCCCCTGCCTCCTGAAGGTTTGGATTTCCGTGTCTGACAAGAACCCCAGGTAGGTCTGCTCCTCACAAACTCTGAGAATTGCTGCAGGAGCAGGCCCTGGCCCTGAAGGAAAGCGAGATATTATAGACTGCTTCTTTTAGAGTAACTTTCAAGTCGTGTCTAAGTGGGGAGAAATTGACCTGGGCCCTTCCCAGGATGGCTTGAATCCACCTGTTCTGCTCGCATCCCTGTTTTAAACCTCTCTGGTTCTTTAACGAGTCTCTCGGCCCAGGCCTCCCTGACTTCAGGGCTCAATTCCTCCTGCTAGGAACGTGTTTTTGCATCACTGTTCCATCACTGAAGGTTGACCAAGTGATTACTGTGTGGGAGTTAGAAGTACCCGCTGAGAAGCTAACCAGACCTCGCTTTGAATCCTAACACTGCTCCTTGCATTGGACAGCCTTGAACACATTACTGAACCTCTCTGAGATTCAGTTTCCTCATCTGCAAAGTGAGGGTGATAAAATCTATTTTGAAGATGGTGAAGATTAACGAGCTAATAAATGTCAAGTGCACAGGACATGGCCCAGCACACAGTAGGTGCTCAGTACCTTGTAGTTGTAGATGTTATTTGGGATAAAATGAGCAGTGGCCAAACCTGGCTGAATGTCTTGGGAGGAAGAGGTGGTTTCTTGGAAGTAGGAAAAAGGGACAGTCCTTGAGACACAGAGAACAAGAGGCAGTGGCAATCTCTCCATGGTCCCTCTTGCTGCTGTAGCTCTGTGCTTCCCCAAGACCCCTTACCTTATCGTGCTGGGACAGGTCCTGGTCCACAAAAATTTCTCTGTAGGGCCCTGTCCCAGGACTTTCCTCGGCCACTGATTGTTCCGACAGTTCCGCGGCGTTGGTCCACACTAACACACAAGATCAACAGAGAAGGCAGAGGAGACAGTGAGTTTCCCCAAAGTCTTAAAAAATATTTTCAGATTAACCTTCACATTCATGAGACTTATGCACTGAAAGCATTACAGGAGGACTGGAAAGGGTAAGAGCTGCCTCATTTCTCTTCCCCAGCGTTAACTGCACTGATGCACTGTGGTGTGTCTCTTTCCAGACTTTTTTCTATGCCGCATAAGAGCTGAGGACCTTGGGCAAGTCATTTGCTCTCTCTAAGCCTTCGTTTCCACATACATAATTCAGGATCCCTGATAGTCTCTGTTATAAAGGGCTATCTGGAGATTAAATAGAATAATGATATAGAGCAGGGCTTGGCAAACTATGGCCCTGCGGCCAAATCTGGAATTCTGCCTATGTTTGTAAATAAAGTTTTATTGCAACATAGCCACAGTGATCATTTACATATTATTTATGGCTGCTTCCCAGCTACAAAGGCAGAGCTGAGTAGTTGCAGCAGAGACCATGTGACCTACAAGTACTAAAGTATTTACTCTCTGGCTCTTTACAGGAGAAGTTTGCTGACCCCTCACGTAGAGCATTTAGCCCTAAACATTAGCTATGTTTGTTTTATTGCAGCCATATCTTTTCAAAAAACAAAAATGCATTTACATGTCAGATGCTTATCCAGCTTACTTTTCAGCTAACAATATCAAAAACATCTTCCCATGTCAGTATTTGAGGCTGTACTGAGTTCTTTTCAAGGGTAGCATTGGGGTCCCTTGTCCAAGTGTGCCAAACCTGTTTAACTAGGATCCACTCGATAGACATTTAAGCTTTCCTATATTTTTTCTTATTTACCCCAGTATTACAAGGCCTTTTTATATGACTTTCAGGGATTATGGCATTGTGTTTGGGGGCCCCACTCTGTATCACATCAGACATCTCGCAATTCACTCACATCAACACTGAATACATTTCTTTTTATTGGTGTAGAAACGTTTGTCAAGATTTCTATAATTCTACTTGTGAAACCACTTGGGCCCAAGCAGCGTATTTTAAATTTCCAAGTGACTATGGTTTCTGGACAGTCACTGCACATTCTTATCTTCCTGTGAAGTGAGAAGCTGAACAAATTGTTTTCAGTGGTGATGAAACTTTAATGAGTCTTAACATCAATGATGGATGAAGCAGGCACTGTCATGTTTGTGGACATTCATCATCTATTCATTTTGCTTCTGCCTTTTTTATTTATGCATTTTAGAGTCAAAGATTCCTGCCCCCCAGCCAGGTCTCAAACCTCTTTGTGGACCCCAGAACCTCTAGTGGACATAGCTGATGGCCTGTGGTGCCCGGAGAATGCACAGCCTTGCGTGTTGAATGAACAGCCCTGGCCACAGTGGTTCCTGGGGCGCGAGGAACACAAGGGCCTGGAACTTCAGCAGCTGCCCATTTTCTCTCCCTCCACCTCCCCAACTAGGTCCATGATTAGAAAACTTTTATTTGAAGCTCACTGCCCCCATCTGACTCTCTTGGATCCTGAGCAGCAAAGTCCTAACTGACTACAGCAGCAGTGCCTGATAGAGAAATAATGGGAGCTACAGAATGCAATTTTCAATTTTCTAGTAGTCACGTGAAAAAGGTAAAAAGAAGAGAGGATTTTTTTAATGATCAATTTTATTTAACCCAATACATTAAAAAAAACATCATTTCAACACGTAATCGACAAAAAATATGGAGATATTTTATATTCTTTTTCTTCGAGGCATGAAGCCTTTGAAATCTGGGGTTTATTTTACACTGATTGCGCATCTCAATTTGGAAACTGAGTTTTCAGGAGGAAGATTTCATCTGTTTTCATATTCCTCAAGAAATCGGCTCCCACTGGACGAAGGTACTGCCTGGCCTGTGTCCCCAGGGAGGGCCTCGGGGTCTGACCCTAACTGGGCCCCTGTCCAGTCTCAGCTTAGAGTTCTGGCGTCTGATGCCATCTCTAGGGGTGACTCCGGCTGCCTCTGCGACCCTGTCGTGGCTGTCTTGAGGGACGCTTCCCTGCAAGATGATGGCCGGAGGGGGGACTTCATCAAACTTACAGAACAGGCTGATCGATGGGGTCCCTTTACTGGGGAAGGTGTGTTTACTCAAAGTCTTTGTGGGGCTAGAATTTGCTCTGAGACTTGCTTTCCTTACACCCAGGCAGGGAGGTGCGGGAGCAGTTACCCCTCACCTGCCCCAAACTTCTTTACCGGCTACTGTTATTTATCAAAAAGAACCTAAGGGCCATGTATGACCAAACCGGCTTAACTCTAGATGCTGGATCCTTCAGAGGTCCCAGTGGGGAGAAGCCCCAGGGAGAGTCGGGAGGGCTGGAGCGGTGGGACGGCGGATATGGGGACGCAGGCACTTTAAGAATTTTCGGGCATGAGCTGTTGGCCAAAAGGCAGGGGAGTTACTTTAATATTTTAACAACCCCCAGCTGTCCTGGTGCGCTCCAATAATCACCAGTCTGCAGGAGGGGCAGTATGTGTGCACCTTAACTGTGTCTTTAAGACATTGTAAGTTGTAAATAAAAGTTAAATAACAATCATGGTTAGGTAATAACTTAATTTTTAAATTTTAATATTTAAAATTTAAATATTAAAATTTTAAAATATACAAATTATTAAGATTGTAAAATTTAAAATTTAAATATTAAAATATTAAATATTTTAATATTTACTGAATGTTCGCTATGCACCAGGCGCCGTGCTCAGCACTTACAGGCAGGATACGATTTCGTCTTCATAACAACCCAGTGAGATAGGCATTATTATTCCCATCTCCATTTTATACGTGAGAGATATGAGGCACAGAGACGTCAAGTCACCTGCTCAAGGACATACAGCTGGTAAGTGGTAGAGTCAAGGGATGAACCTAAGTTTGTTGGATTCAGAGCCTATGCTTTTAACCACTATGTAGTCAATGTATTGAAGTGGGAAGATGTTTATGACATATTATTGAATTTTAAAAATCAGGTACGGAATTCCTTGGCAGTCCAGTGATTAGGATTCTGTGCTTCCACTGCAGGGGGCACAGGTTCCATCCCTGGCTGGGGAACAAAGATCCTGCAAGCTGAGCGGCACGGCCAAAAAAAGAAAAAAAAAGGTTACCTATGTTAGGTTCATATGGTCCCATTATTGGGAAAAAAAAAATATATATATATATGAATCAAGATGCTATTTTAATAAGTCACTCCACATATTTTCTTTTCTCAGTAATTCTTCCCCACCTCCCATGAGCTCTTGCCATTAAGATTTGGCCTTGGAGCTGACGTTTTATTGCCTTGTGGTAAAGGAAGGATGAGTATTAACTAGAACAGGGTGATTTTTCCCCCAGGCAAAATGATGTTTTGATTTTTGACAATGTCTGGAGACATTTTTGAGTACCACAGTTAGGGCGGTTGGTGGTGGTGGTGTTGCTACTGGTATCTCTGGTGGGTAGGAGTCAGGGATGCTGCTAAACATTCGACAGTGGACAGGACAGATCCTTCAACAAGGAGTTATGCGACCCACCTGTCACTGTGCCAAGATTGAGAAACCCTGACCTGATCTGCAGTAAATAAATCCTTGGCTTTGGGTTTTCAAATAGAATTTTTCAAGTCTAAAGCAAGGTGACAGTCTAACAGTAAGCCAATTTAATTGGAAGAACCCAGCTTTGCTAAGAGAGGAAAGAGCTTTCTCGGAACCCTTAAAAAGAGGTGTTTTCTGTCAAGAGACAGCATGGAGGACTGGAGCACAGAGTTTTCTCTAAAGCGTGGAGTAGAGAGGCCCAGACACAAAGGAACTCCCCATGACACGGGAAGATGAAAGTCCTTTTCTGAGGATGGCGAGAGTGTCAGGGGAACGAGGGCAAACATTTGGAAACATGAGACCTGGCTGAGAGGCTGAGGAGATAGAGCCCAGGTAGATGTGAGGGACTCTAAGCCATACGACTCATCCTTCATTTCTCCAGGGGGAATCCAAGGCCTTCAGAGAAGCCCCAAGTTCAGCATGGCACTGGAGAAACCGGTGATTACAGTGGAAAAATTTAAATGGCGGAGTGAAAAAAAGAAAAGAAACAGCCCATGTGCCATGTGTCCAAAGGACACATTAAAAAAAAAAAACCCAAACCCTGTATATATGTTCATAAGACAGAACATGATGCATACAACAAAATGAATGAATCTCAGAAATACTATGCTGAGTGAAAAAAGCCTTCCACAAAGGAACATGTACTACATGGTTCTGTGTACTTGAGATTCTAGAACAGGAATATCTAATCCATGGCGGGAAAAGAATTCAGAAGAGTGGGTGCCTCTGGGGCCTGGGGCTGGGAATTGACTGGCGAGGGACATGAGGGAACTTTCTGGGGTGATGGTAATGTTCTATATCTTGATAGGAATTTGGGTTACATAGTTGTGCACGACTGGCACAACTCAGTGAGCACATTCAAGGTCTAACACCTTTCAGGGTGTGGTAGCCAGTCTCCAAGATGGCCCCACTGATTCTTGTCTCCTGGTATTCAGACCCTTGCATCATCCTCTCCAATACTGGATGGACTTTATATTAGTTAGCTGGGGCTGCCATAACAAAACACCACAGGAGGTCTTAACAAAAGAAATTCATTTTCTCACAGTTCTGGAGGCTGGAAGTCCAAGATCAAGGTGTGGCCAGGGTTAGGCCTCTCTCCTTGGCTTGCAGACAGCCACCTTCCTGCTGTGTCCTCACATGCCCTTTTCTCTGTGCACGTGCATCCCTGGCGTCTCTCTCTCTCTTCTTACAAGGACACCAGCCCTTGGATTAGGGCCCACCCAATCATCTCATTTTAACTTACTCATCTATTTCAATACACTATCTCCAAATAGGGTCACATTCTGCGATATTGGGATTGAGGCCTCAGCATATGCATTTTGGGGGAATGCAATTCAGTCCGTAACAAAGCTTCTCTATGTAACCAAGGATATTGCAGAAATGACACAGTTTGATTCCTGAGGTTAGATCCTAAAAGACATTGCAGCTTCTGCCTCACTCTCTAGGACTACTTGTCTGGAGGAGCTGGCAGCTTGAGGATGCTCAAGCAACGTATGGAGAGGTGCACTTAGTGAAGAACTGAGGCCTCTTACCAAAAGCCATGTGAGTGAACCATCCTAGAGGAGGGTCCTCCAGCCCCAGACAAGCCCCCAGAGGACCACAGCCCAGCCACCACCATTACTGCCACCTCATGGACAAGCCTGAGCAAGAATCCCCCAGCGAAGCCATTCCCAACTTCCTGACTCAGAGAAACTAGGAGATAACAAATGTTTACTGTTGTTTTAGGCCATTACATCCTGCAGTAATTTGTTATGCAACAATAAGTAGCAAATACAGGTTTGGGCACCAGGAGTGGTGGAAAATTTAACAAAAACCCTACAATGTGGAGTGGTTTGGGATGGAACAGTGGCCAGAAGCTGGAGGACTTTGGCCAAGAGTCCTTGAGAAAGCCTGAATAGTCTTAGTAGAAGCCCGATGGCCTTTGAGGAGGCAGTGAGGGAAGGGTTCCAGGAAAGTGAGGAAAATGTTACTGGGGTTAAGGGATCCTTGTTAGGTGGTGGCAGAAGGTTTCCTAACACATTGCCTGTGGTCATGAGGAAGGTAGAAAATGTTTGTGGTGAGGCTGAGTGGTCAAGCTAAAGAGAGTCCCAGACAGAGTCTTGGAAGGTGCTGCCTGGTTACTTCTTGCTACTTATAGTGAAATGTGAGGGGGAGAGACAGTTAAAGGAAGGGCTGTTAAATCAGGGCAATGTTCTGGGCTTGAAAATTCCCTGCCTCTCCAGGTGGCAAATGAAATGTAAGAAACAGGTTCTGGGCAAAGATCAAATCAAGGGCACTCTCAAGAAAACACAGTCCAGAGAAGAAGCTGAGGGTGTGGTTGTAAAATCCTTTGTTAAGAATACAGATCCAGGGCAGTGTCCAAGAGAACCCTTCGGTCAAAGAACTGGGCTTCTAAGAAGCTTCTGTCCTTTGTCAGTCTTTGCAGAAGCCCATGGTGGAAGGGCATGTGACAAAAAAGTCTGTGGGCGTGGGTTTTGCCTGATAGGATGAACCCCAATAAGAAGCACTGCCAACTCACACTGACAGAGACCCACAAAAGTCAAAGAAGTGTCTGGACCCCCAAGCTTCTACAGGCAGGAAGCAGGCTATAAAACTATGCAGCCACATCCATGGGACACCTTTCATAGGAAAGGGAGGGCGACTCAGAAGGCGGAACTCACGGACCAGGGGCAGAGCCAAGAGCCCTGGAAAGTCATTTCTGGGCAAGAGTTGGACTGAAGCCCAGTCAAGGAACTGCCGATATTTTCCCAGCTGGACTTCAGAACTGCTTTGGGCCAGGGACTCCTGTGTGTTTCCTGTTTTTCTTCTTTTGGAACAAGAGGAGTGTATGTAGCAGTGATGCTATGTCTGTCCCACCAATATGTGCTGGGTGTGTAAGGGACAGACCCTTTGTTCAGAGGTCTTCAGATTTCTGGAAGTAGTACTTGAACTTGATGAGCTGAACGTAACGTACTACACCCATGAGCCCCATCTGTACCTGGACTTGATTTAGACGAGATTCTGGAATTTGAGCCGATGCTGTTACTGGGGTGAGATTTTGGGGGGCCTCGGGAGAGAGGAGGAGGAGTGTGAATCATTGAGGACCCGAGGGCAGGCTGTGGTAGCCGGCCTCCAAGATGACTGCTGATAATCCCCGCCTCCTGGTCTTCAGGCCCGTGTGTAGTCTTCTCCCACACTGGAGGGTGACGCCCTGGGTAACCATCAGGATATTGCAACAATGACAGAGCATGACTTCTGAGGCTTAGTCACAAGAGATGTTGCCATTTCCATCTTGTCCTCCAGGATCACTTGCTCAGGAGGAGCAGCTGCCGTGTCATGAGAACGCTCGAGCCACTCTCTGGGGAGGCCCATGTGGTGAGGAACCGGGGCCTCCTGCTGACACCCATGTGAGCAGCCGTGTTCGAAGTGGATCCTCTGGCCCAGGTCAAGCCTTCAGATGACTGCAGCCTTACGAGGGACCCTGAGCCACAGCCGTCCTGCTAAGCTGCTGCCAAACTCCTGACCCCACAGAAACCGTATAGATGATAACACATGTTTGATTTTGCTTTAGGCTACTACGTTTGGGGAGAATTCGTTATGCATTCATGATAACTAATACACATTCTGTGTTCATTTTACATGAAGGAGACAAAAAATGTTGAGTTCTAGTTAATGGTATATGTGCTAAAACATTTAGGGGGAGGACTACAGATGTGTGCTATTTATTTTGAAATGCATCCAAAAAATAAGATGGATTAATGCAGGACAAGAAGGATGGGTAGACAGAAATGTAATAAAGAGTACAGCAAAGTGTTAGCGGTAGAATTAGGAGGAGAGCTGTCTCTGTAAAATTCTTTTTGCTTTGCTGTATGTTTGAAAGTTTTCACATTAAAATGCTGGGGGGGGGCTTCCCTGGTGGCGCAGTGTTTGAGAGTCTGCCTGCCAATGCAGGGGACACAGGTTTGAACCCTGGTCTGGGAAGATCCCACATGCCACGGAGCAGCTGGACCCGTGAGCCACAACTACTGAGCCTGTGCGGCTGGAACTTGTGCTCCGCAACAAGAGAGGCCGCGATGGTTAGAGGCCCGCGCACCGCGATGAAGAGTGGCCCCTGCTCGCCGCAGCTGGAGAAAGCCCTCGCACAGAAGTGAAGACCCAACACAGCCATAAATAAAGAAATAAATAAAATTAAATTAAAAAAATGCTGAGGGGAAATGGCTGAGTAATTTCTTAACTTGGGTGGTTGGTACATGAGCATTCCTTAGATGATGATGATGATGATGTAAACTGCAGAGATACCTTTCATTTGCTCCTTAGTCTGTTTATTTCAGAATAATAACTATTATTTGAATGGCTGAGGGGAGTGACTAGGTGAGTGGTCCTGAGTGAGACCAGGGAAGGGTGTGGAGGCATCGAGAGACCTGGGGACTCAGAGGGGTCTGGGGCTGGGACACAGAAAACAGAGAATGGGACCTCCACACCAGTGGCCACAGAAGAAACCTGGGAATCATGCCAGGGACTAAGTCGACCCAGCTACTCTGCCAGTAAGCCTGGCAAGGCCAAGAGGATGGTGACAGACAGGAAGTCTCCTCCCCAAGTGCCATGAGGCCTTCTGGGGGGGAGGGGGGAGAAGGAAACCCTGATGGCTGTGTGTCCCCAAAGTGACCAGGCTGTAAGTGACAGTCACTGAGATAACCAGCCTTAAATTTGACTGAAAAGCGTTATTTTAGATTAGATTGAATACATAACCTCTGGAGAAGTAATTTTCTCCATAAGCCTCAGTCTCCTCTTACCTGTAAAATGGTAATAAAATATTTAAAAACCTCCTAAGGCAAGAGGGATTTCAGTTACCAATATGTCTGTACATCTGAGTTGAAGTATATAAATTTAGATTCTGATACAAATTCATATATATTCATATATATGTACACACACACACACACACACACACTCACCACACAGGTACTGACGTGTGCAGATGGGCAGAGCACAGTCTTGGAGGAGTTTGTACCAAAAAGTCAACAGGGAGAATTCTGGTGATAAGGGTGACAGCTTATCTTTTACTGTTTTCTAACTTTCTGCTTATCCCAATTTTTTCACATTTGATTATGTTCTACTTCAAAACCAGAGAACATAAGCAAAAGCCAGAGGAAGACAAATATCATACCATATTGCTTATATGTGGAATCTAAAAAAAGGTACAAATGAACTTATCTACAAAACAGAGATAGAGTTACAGATGTAGAAAATAAACTTATGGTTGCCGGGAATAAGAGGGGGGAGGGATAAATTGGAAGAGAGGGATTGACATACACAATACTATACATAAAAGAGATAACTAAGAAGGACCTACTGGATAGCACAGGGAACTCTCCTCAATACTCTGTAATGGTCTATATGGGAAAAGAATCTCAAAAAGAGTGGATACATGTATATGTTGAACAGATTCAGTGTGCTGCATACCTGAAACTAACACAACACTGTAAATCAACTGCACCTCAATAAAAATTTAAAAAAAAAGGGGAAAGCAGAAACTGAGACCCATCCTCCTAGCAAACGCCCCTCCCCTAAGCCGCCAAGGAAGCACCCATGAGTACCTTGCCTGATGATGGGAACGCTGTGGGCGGCTCTGTCCACCTTGAAGGAGAACATCTTCTCGCTGGCACTCACGGGCCGCCTGTGGAAGGCTGGTGGGACCATGGGGGGCTCGGGGGACCCCTGCGACCAGCTCCTCTGCACTGGCGCTGTCCAGATGCCCGGGTAGAAGGGGGTCTGTGGTGGTGAGGGTGACTGGTTCAGTTCCTGGGTGGCCCAAGGTGGCTGTGGCCTTGGCCAAGGTGCTGGGCCCCTCACCCATGGGAAGGAGACCTGCAGGGGCAGACAAGAGGGTCAGGGGAGGTTACGAGCAGCTGGGGTGGTCTTCACCTTTCTGTCCCGGCGACATAATTGCTGCCCTAGATTTCGGCGTATAAGTCACTTCTCCCAAGAATCCCTCCCACACTCTCCCCAAATTTGGGATGGCGGTCCCCACCATGGGTCACCTTGCACACTATCGCACCACCATTTATTGGGTGCAGCCTTCGTGCCAGGCACCCAGTCAAGAGATTCACATGCATTACCTCATTTAATACCCCTGATGCTTTGTGATGAGCCCGAGGCTGAGCAAGACCTAGTGACTTTCCCAGGATCACAGATTTGGCAGTGAGCGTCTGAGCTGGTACAACGTCACCTCTGAGCTCTGAGAGGCTGACAGCTTTTTGTCTACCTTGCTCAGCACCGTATCCTCAGCTCCTAGAATAAACCCTTGGCACATACACAGTAGGTCCTTAAATATTGGTTGAAAGAATGAATGAACACATCTCCGAGATTCAAGCCCAGCTCTCCAGGACACACACATCCACACTGTGTGTCTCCCTGGCACTCCCATTCCACCTCTTCCCCGAAGCCGAGAGCTCTGGGGTGGCAGGCACCCCAACTGGCTCGAAACCAAGCTGGCTCATTAGCCTGTGATCCTCAACATCTGCCACATCTGATTCTTGGCAGACGCTCCATAAATATCTATCGAGGGAACCTTTTTTCATCTGACCCGGCGGAAGATGTCTGTATCTACTTTCATTAGAGAGCACATCAAAATCCATCTACACCGGGAGAAGCAAATGCTGAGAGGTGCTGACACCTGGCTTTGTCTTGGTTAATGCTGTTGTGGCCATCCCTCCCTGTGCCTAGTGGTTAAACCGTGACATCGTGAATGCTACCATTTACTGTAATTACTCACCGATTTCTCGTGATAGCCCTGAAGGGGAGGAGCTCTCCTTATTCCTAGCTTACAAATGAGGCTTGGAGAGGTTAAGGACTTCACCAAGCTCAGGTGGTGGTGGAGAGGGTGGTGGGACTGGGGTTCTGGAAAGCTCTTTCCCTCTCTGTCTCTCTCTCCCTTCTCTGCCCCAACCCCACCCCCAGTCGCTTGGCAGAAAAAAACACACTTTTCAAGGAAGAAGCTAAGTTCAAAGGTTTGCCGCCTGTGACGGTCACGTTTCTCTTTCTGCAGACTGCAGACACAGAATGAGAAACAGGACAGAATGCTTCCGAAATAGGAGCACTGGCAGACAGAACTTCCTATAGCTCCAGCTGGATTGTATTCAAGAGGAAGGTTCTCCACTCACTCAGGTTCCCAAACCAGTCTTTTAGCTACAGTCTTTCCCAGCCAAGTCAAGAATCTGGTGAATTCCCCTGAAGACTTTTTTGGAGTCAGGGAGAACACTGTTTGGGAAAATCAAACTCCAATTGCCTGGCGACACCTGGCCCAGCATTTATGATGACACTGGCCCCGTTGAAACCTGTTTCAGGAACGGACTTGGTAGTGTTCCAGAACTCTGTTACCTTATGTGAAGATCCGAATTTCTCTCCACTGTGGCCACCTCGGTCTCCACCTAAGCTTTCTTCCTTTCTCTCCTTTCAGAAGCTGAGGTGTCCTGCTCCTGCCTTGCACTCACTTCTCCATCCATCCTATCCCTCCCGTCCTCTCCTCTGGGGCTGTCTTGCCTCAATCATTCCTACAACCTTTCCTCATCGATTTAATAAAGATTTATCGAATGAAAGGGCTGAAGGTGGGAAGGGGGAAATTTGAATATGTTTTACCCCCGCCTGATAGAAAACAAATCGAGAGACCACGGGTAGTGTGGAGGAATTCCCTTTTGTGCTGGGATGCTCAGGTAGATGTGCCTCACTGCCCACTAACTGCCAGGGTGCTAAAGGGAGTGCTCACATCTCATGCCTCAAGTGGTTCACTGCCGTAGTGGACAGGCCGCAACCCACCTGGCTCTTCTGGAAATTCCAGGAATCTCCCTCCCAATCTGTCGGCCCATTGCTGTGGGTGGGGCTAAGCAATCAACCAATCACACTCCCTGGACATACTGATTGGTTCAGTGGTGGGGCAAGTGATGCAATCAGAGCCAAGGAGACCCAAGAAGACTTGGCTGGACACCAGGATCTGGAGTGACCTGGTGGGACTTCAGAATGCAGCCAGCATGAGGGAGTGGAGCCCAGACATGGAGAGAGGGAAGCGTTTTATTTATTTTTCAAATTGTGGTAAATAACCTGCAACATAAAATTTATCATCTTAGCCATTCTAAAGTATACAGTTCAGTGGTGTTAAGTATAGTCACATTTCTGTGAGATGGATCTCCAGAACTTTTTCGTCTTGCAAGACGTAAACTCTATTAACCATTAGACAACAACTCCCCATTCCCTCCGCCACCCAGCCCGTGGTGACCAACATTGTGTCTCTATGAATTGGACTACTCTAAGTACCAAGTACCTCAAATAAGTGAAATCACATGGTACCTGTCTTTTTGTGACTGGCGTATTTCACTTAGCATAATGCCCTCAAGGTTCATCCATGTTGTAACATGTCAGAATTTCCTTCTTTTATTTTATTATTTTTGTGTGTGTGTGGTAGGCGGGCCTCTCACTGCTGTGGCCTCTCTCGTTGTGGAGCACAGGCTCCGGACGCGCAGGCTCAGCGGCCATGGCTCACGGGCCCGGCTGCTCCGCGGCATGCGGGATCCTCCCGGACTGGGGCATGAACCCGTGTCCCCTGCATCGGCAGGCGGACTCTCAACCACTGCGCCACCAGGGAAGCCCTTCCTTCATTTTTAAGGCTAAATAATATTCCACCATACAGTTTAGAGTGTATTTTTTTAATCCATTAAGCGTCATGGGCACTTGGGTGGTTTCTACCTCATGGCTATTATAACTATGCTGCTGTGAACATGGTGGGGAAAATAAGGAAGCTGGTTTTGAGCACTGGCTGGGGTGCTACCCTGAAGTGCTCCATCCCTGAGGCTGGCTAGAGCTGGTTTCTGTTGCTTGCAGCACATAGAGCCCGAACGATAGGGCCCCTAGTGGGAAGGAGCCAAAGATGTATAAACGCAGCAGAGACTCCAAGCTCTTCGGGTTTAAAAATTTTAAAATAAAGGTTTTTTTTTTTTTTTTCTCTGAAGCATGTTGGTTGTGGGTAGCTTTAGTTGGATGGTTAAAGTTGGTTTTCTCTAGTTTCCCGGCTTGTTTTATCAAAGGGAAGGTCAAGGTTTTCTCAGAAATTGCTGCTGGCAACTACAACGATACAGGCAGGGAGAAAAGCAAACATAAGAAGAAGACTCACATTAAAAGCTAGCTCTGGGCTGTACAGGAAGCATGGGGTCAAGGTCAGTTATCAACAAGTTTGTTTTTATTATTTATTTATTTTAGATTTAATTCTATTTATTTTTGTCTGTGTTGGGTTTTCGTTGCTACGTGCAGGCTTTCTTTAGTTGCCGCGAGCGGGGGGCTACTCTTGTTGTGGTGCGCAGGCTTCTCCTTGTGGTGGCTTCTCTTGTTTCGGAGTGTGGGCTCTAGGCGCATGGGCTGCAGTAGCTGGGGCACATGGGCTCAGCAGTTGTGGCACGTGGGCTCTAGAGCCCAGGCTCAGTAGTTGTGGCGCATGGGCTTAGTTCCTCCACGACATATGGGATCTTCCCAGACCAGGGCTCGAACCTGTGTCCCCTGCACTGGCAGGTGGATTCTTATCCACTGTGTCACCAGGGAAGTCTTCAAGTCTGTTTTTAGAAACTTTAGTTTAAAAATACACGCTAATGCCTTTTCTCTTTCTTTGTGTCTGTTCTCTGACCATATGGTATGTTGCCATGGTTGGGTTTTTTTGTTTTGTTTTTGAGGTAGCATATGTGATACTCCTGATTTCTTTTCCATACTACCTTTAAAATAGCAGGTTGGGGCTTCCCTGGTGGTGCAGTGGTTGAGAGTCCGCCTGCCGATGTAGGGAACACGGGTTCGTGCCCCGGTCCGGGAAGATCCCACATGCCACAGAGCGGCTAGGCCCGTGAGACATGGCCGCTGAACCTGCGCGTCTGGAGCCTGTGCTCCACAACGGGAGAGGCCACAACAGTGAGAGGCCCGTGTACAGAAAAAAAAAAAAAAAAAAGCAGGTTGTCAACCACCTGGATTAACCATGACCACATCCACGGCTGAATTTATATTAGCTTTAATAAACACAGGTCAATGATTTACTCAAGAAATCACTATCCATTTTTTTTCAAATTATCTATTTGTTCTTTGTGTTATTTCCCCAATATCTGCTTCTAACCCTGAAAAGAGTGTAAGCTGAATGGGACACCCTAAAAAAACTTCGAAGTAGTTTGCACATCGAGTGCCTACAGTACACATGAATTCTGCCAGGAAGCCCTGGAGCCTGCAGAGAAGGTGGAAACTTAGACCTTGCCCTTGGAGAGCTTGTTATGTGCTCTGCCATTTGTAAGTAATTGTGGACAATACAACGACTATGAGCCACTGTGTAGAGAAGCCACAGATGTGCCACAGACTGTGCTGGGCACTTAATGCATGTGGTCTCATCTGATCTCCAGAATAATCTTGCAGGAGGCATTTTACCCCTCATTGTGTGGATTAAGAAACTGAGCTCAGAGAGGTTAAATGACTCGCCCAACCTCTCACGGCCAGGAAGTGGTGACACAATTTGACTCCAATACCTGTGCTCTTAGGACTTCTAGGTTACTCGAAGTCATGATTTATTACCTGCTTTCCATACTCACAAATGGATCTTAGACGATTGGTTAGTGAATGATAGGATATTTTCCAAGTTAAAAAAAGGAAATGAACATTAGATGGTGTGAAAAAACACAAGACATCGCATGGGCTACTTAGAAATGGGATTTTCTAGGAACACTGACAACTGTCTTATGGAAGTGTTATTCTTTCTGGTACATGCCACGCCCTGGAAGCAGCTCAGAGGACCCCAGCCTCCATCCGGGAAGACCTGTGGTATGTTCACTGCTGTACCAGAGGAGTGCTGGGGCCAGCTGGTACCCGCCCACGAGAACTGATTGTTAAATGTCCAGGAATTTTGCCAACTGGTTGAGAAACACAGCCATTAATAAGAATTAACTTACATAAATTTACAATTAAATTATATTAGAAACAATTGGTATACAAACTTAAAAGTCACCCCTTCCTATTTTACTCTATTTTATTATTACCTATGCTCTTGAGGTTATTTCACTCTACTATATGTTTCTGTTGGAAATGTTACATAGTAATGTGTTACCACACCTCTCTTTCCTTCTCTGTATTCAGGGATGTGTCATTGGGAGCTTGAAATTGACCGTGGAGTGCGAACTACACCATAGAAATCAGGAAATGTTATAAATGAGGGATTGGTTTTTAAAAAGTTTTATAAATAGGTTTAATAATGGTGGTTCATGTAGAGCTTGATTTTGTTTCTTTGTTTGTTTTGTTGATTGCCTAGACTTAAGACGGTAATGGAGAAAATGTTAACAATGCAGATTATACAAAAGCATGTTGTGTCTTAGCCGTTATGTTATGAATAGAGCAAAAAATTGGGGAAACGTTCTTCCAGTATTTAAAAATTATTATCTGATGCAGCAACAAAGTCACTCATGTCACTGATGAACATGTGAAGTTCTAACGTCTTTCTTTTTTCACTTGTATTATTCATAAATCCAAAATATCCAAAAATACCCACCAGTGCTCAGGTTGGAAACTCTCTCATTCGTCAACTGCAATGAGAAATTGGCTATGGATACAAGAGTTCACCTAAAGTCAATGAAAGCATTCTGTGAGACTCAGCTGGCTATATAGAATTTACAAGAAAGAGTACTGTATATTTTGTTACATGGATAGACTGTGCTACACATTCTTTATATCAGTAAACCTTATGCTATGCATCCATGTACTTTACTTTTCCCAGAGAGCTGGTCATTAAATATTTACCAGCCAATTGCTGGCTGTGCTGGCACCCAGCAGAGTGCCTGCTACTCATGGTAGGTGTTCGCTGACTGAGCTGAACAGTTGGCAAATGGAGTGTAAATAAAAAGCACTTTGATTCTGGGGTTGGGATGGGGAAAACACATGCTAAGCCTGGTGCATCTTGTAACAGCAGAGAGTAAGCAAGTGCCCCAAACGAAAAGGTGGGGAGATGCTCAAGGACACAGCAAGCAATCTGAAAGAGCTCCCAGTGGCCAAGGCTGGAAGAATTTGAGCGAAGAAATATTTAATGAGTATTGGATTATAATTCAAAGTGTAAAATCAGTATACATGGATCCATACTGACATAGATACATTAGTGAGTAAATACATAAAGGAGGGAGAAGAGACAGGCTTCCTTACAGAAGAATTTAACATACATAGATGTGGAGCTTAATTCCCATGGTCTGGAAGGGCCTCGGGGGTAGGGGTGATGGTGGCGAGCAGGGACACTGACCGCAGCATGGAGGAGCCATGGACCTGGAAAGACAGAATGGAGACTAGAAAACATGGCCAGTAGATCTCAGAAGCCAGGAGAGGGTGCTACTTGGTGCCAGGACAAATGGCCTTTATCTCAACAGCTACCGGGGTGTCACCGTAACTCAGAGACGGGTAATAATTCTATGTCCCCAAGAAAAGGGTAAATCATGTACGGGGCTTCAGTGTGAGAAATCAGGGTTATACATTTAGAACACAGAACCGCCAAGTTATACATCATTTTTAGGTTTTGGAACTTAAAAGAATTAAGTCCCTTTGAGCTGTTCAGAAAAGCCATTCGTTTGGGTTTTTCCCAGCTGTGTTAAAGGAGATCTGGCCCATCTAATTTTCCCATTTTCTTGTAAATCTTCAATCTTACGGTTTTTCCTTTCCTTTCAAGTTCTAATCAGCTTCCTGGTCAGTCCATAAAATGGGAAATAGAATCTAATGAGAAAACAGCCGGATTTTTGCAAATAGCTTTTGCTACCCCTAGACTTGGCCTGCTTCAATTCGGTCTTGCCAGATAGAGAGACGGAATGAATGAATGAATGAATGATCATCAACTAAGTTCAGAGAAGGAGCAACGTGGTTCTGATTTGGTAACAAAGGGTGTGGTCTGCCAGAGGAAGCAGGACGCGGCCCGGTTCCTGACCGAGTCTGGGTTCTGTCTCAGCAGGATGCTAAGGGTTCAGCCCGCGCTCCCGTCTCCACCTCCCCCGATGTCATCTGCATCGCCTGTAGACATCTGGTGACAACACAGCCTCAGGGGTCCTTTTGTGTGAGTTTCTGCTGCAGAGGCCGAGCCTGAGGCTGTCTGCTGCCCCGTGCCCTCCACTTCACTGGTCTCGGGAAATCGCCTTTGATATAAAACACCCAGCCTCAGGAGTTCTCATCACATAAGTTAAGTCCCCACGGGACCTGTAAGAGCACAGGGTAGAGGAAATCCTACAAGGTCAGGTAGGAGATGACAAAGCTTGACCAGAAAGAGGCTTTGTTCTGAAGGGCACCATACTCTCTGGTCATTCACTCAGTTGCCGGCTTCTCAACCCCCGGTACAGTAAAGCCACATCCTCCTCAAGAACGAGCCCTATTCAGAGGTCCCAGGAACGTGGAAACACCACCCTTCTTGGGGATGGACAACTAAGGCCCAGACTCTGAGCTTCTCATCACATCAGTTCACCACAGGAGAGAAATGAGCAACTCTGCTTCCTTGGAGACTGGCCTGGGACTTTTCCAATGGAAAAGTGGATTATTCATCATTTTCCTCCCCCCAGATCCCTAGTGGCAAATCCCGTTAGGAAGGCTCCACTTAGGCAATAGGAATGCTTCCTAATGTCATGGACATCTCCTTTGTTTGTGCCTCCCCCGCATCCATTTCTTCCATCTTCTGGATGGGCACCTTAATTTTTTTGCAGGGAAGACACCCTTTCCCTGACAATCCTGAGTCCATAGAACTCTGACCCTTCCACCCCAGGGGTGAGACCATAACCCAGGCCTGGCCAATCAGAGCATTCCTGGCCCCTGGCCTCAGTGATTGGTTCAGGGGAAGCCACGTGATCCAAGCCACTGTCAATGAAGATGCTGGCTCTATCCCTGGAACTGCTACTTTGTAGGGTGCTGGGGCTGCTGGTGGCCACTTTCCTACAGGTGAGGCAAGAGTCTGTCTGAGATTGGGAAGCTAACAGGGAAGAAAGAGTCAGATTCCTGACCATGATTTGGGCGCCTGGATCCAGCTGGGCCTAAGCTGCAGCTTTTGGCCTTTTCAGTTCCATGAGCTTTTTTTTTTTGGCCTAGGCTAGTTTTAGTTGGTTTTCTGACACTTGCAAACAATCAAATTTCCTGGACAGTATGCTTACTGAGACTTTAGCATAAGCATCACTATGTACTCAGAGTGAAAGTTGTTTTAAAGGTTATGACATGCTCAAATAAAACCCACCAGACTGTCATCATGCACCAAATTTACCTTTCAACTTATAAAAGTAAAGTAGCATCTCCAGAGAAGAATGATTTAAGACCAAGGAACCAATCATAAGACAAGTAGTAAAACGCTGCTTAGAGAAACTTAGATAGATAAATAGTCCTCTAGCTACAGCAGGCTTCAGACTACAAACCCCAAATTTCTGCTTCAAAAGTGACTCAGGGAAGACATTCCATAGTTTCATTTATTTCGTTTTTTGGCCTCGCCGTGCACTTGTGGGATCTTAGTTACCTGACCGGGAATTGAACCCAGGCCCTCAGCAGTGAGAGCACTGAGAGCACTGAGTCCTAACCACTGGACCACCAGGGAATTCCCAACAGTCCACAGTTTTATTTTTAATTTTTTTTTTTTTTTCGGTATGTGGGCCTCTCACTGTCGTGGCCTCTCCCGTTGCGGAGCACAGGCTCTGGACGCGCAGGCTCAACGGCCATGGCTCACGGGCCCAGCCGCTCCGCGGCATGTGGGATCTTCCCAGACCAGGGCACGAACCCGTGTCCCCTGCATCGGCAGGCGGACTCTCAACCACTGCGCCACCAGGGAAGCCCCACAGTTTTAAAAGAAAACTTTCCAGTTGAAGAAACAGGTAAAATTTATAATATGCATCTGTTGTATATATAATATGTTAATGTCTAGTACATTTATCAGATCCATGTCAATGTAATTATATTATTACTATATTTGCAAATGCATATATATGTGTATGTATATTTAGAACCACATATTTCCAGCTCTTTTTTAAAGAGGTATTGAAAAGCCTGTTCAAAATTTAGTTTTCCAGCTTGTCTGTTTTTTCTTATTCCTCAGTAAACTTAAGCAATTAACCAGCACATTTCCTGGCACACAGTAAGGCTCAATCTGAGTGAGTTCTTTCTCCCCAGCTCCCCCCTCTATTTTAAGTTCTTCTTTTAGAAACCAAGTCAAATGAAAGAGGCAGGACTGCATAGTGTTACAGGCAGAGGCTGGTCAATGTTTTCTGTAGAGCCAGACAGTAAGCATTTCCAGCCCTGTGGGCCATAGGATCTGCCCAGCTTACTCTGCCATTGTAGCCAACAACACAGGCAATACTGAAATGAATGGGATGGCTGTGTTCCCAGGAAACTTTACAGAAACAGGCGATGGCCCGCACTTGGCCCTGGGCCATAACGTGCCGACCTCGGGTTAAGACCTTGGGATCCGGCGTCACACAGACTCTGGTCCAGCTCCCGGCTCTGCTCCGTCTCTGGGACCCTGACGAGTGTGTCATTTCTGTGCCTTGTCTGTAAGACACAGGGATACCAACAGCCATTTCTTAGTCTGTGAGAAGTGGGTGAGATAGTGCACGTGAAATGCTGGGAACACGTCCTGGTCCATAATAAATGAGCATAAAACATTAGCCACCAGGTGTGATCACCATCGTCAAAAAAGAAGAAAGGGCGCAACTGAATTTGTCCAGGAACGGCAGCAATATCCCTGGTAAAGAGTTAGTGGGTGGACTTCCCTGGGGGCGCAGTGGTTAAGAATCCGCCTGCCAATGCAGGGGACAGGGATTCGAGCCCTGGTCCAGGAAGATCCCACATGCCGCGGAGCAACTAAGCCCATGGGCCACAACTGCTGAGCCTGTGCTCTAGAGCCCGCGAGCCACAACTACTGAGCCCGCGTGCCACAACTACTGAGCCCGCGTGCCACAACTACTGAAGCCCACGCACCTAGAGCCCATGCTCCGCAACAAGAGAAGCCACCGCAAAGAGAAACTCGCGCACTGCAAAGAAGGGTAGCCACCGCTCGCCGCAACTAGAGAAAGCCCGTGCGCATCAACGAAGACCCAACGCAGCCAAAAATAAATAAATAAAATAATTAAAGAAAAAAAGTTAGTGGAGCCAGGGACTTCCCTGGCCGTCCAGTGGTTAAGACTCCACGCTTCCAATGCAGGGGGTGCAGGTTTGATCCCCGGTTGAGGAACTAAGATCCTGCATTGGTGTAGCCAAAAAAAAAGTTAGTGGAGCCAAACAAGCAAGGAAGCCAGATAACTGAAAATGCATTTTCTTCTATTATCAGTGGCTTTCGTTTTTACCCACATAATGAATCATCCCCTGTCAGCGTGTGAAACTGCAGGTTGGGCTGGGAATTGCAAGACCTTCCTTAACCGCTGGGCAGTGAAGGACCTGCCTCGGCTCTCACGGCCCCACGATGCTTCGTGCTATTAGGAAAAGGCTCCAAGGGACTCAGGAGAGCCGGCTTTTAATCCTGCCTCTGGATCTATATGCTTGATGCCTAACCTTGGGGAAGTCACTGAAACTCTCTGAGCCTCAGTTTATGCCATGATAGGGGTGGTCCCAGGGACCTCTATAAAAACAACTGAAGGGGGAAAGGGGACCTGGGATTAATGAGTAGCTCCTTGGCAGAAATTGGAAATTAAAGCTCAGAAAGGTAAAGCCAGTTGCAGCTGGCATTTCAACTTGGGTCCATCCAACTCCAAAGCCCTTGCTTTCTCAATTGTGTTCTGCAGAGCTTCCCCATTAAAGCAGCAAGGAATATTGGCCGACAGAGGGCGCGCTTCTCGCAAGACAGGACGTCATGACATTGCAGGGACAGAAGACAGTATCCAGGAGCCACGTGGGAGAGTCTGGCTGGACTGGGAACAGGGCAGAGCAGGCTACAGGGAAGGCCAGACACAGGCAGTCATGGGGATGGGCGCTGCCGACAAGGAGCTGTCAACCCCCTCATGGAACAACTCGGCACGTCATTTGTGGCCCCTGGCTTCCTTTTTCATTCTGGCCATTTCCATCAGTTTTGCCGTATTTCAGAACAGAGAAAGACATGATTGATACATATGGGTGACGTGGGTTTCCTTACTCAGCTGCCTTGTAAGAACGGCGCCACTGTGACTAGCACAACTTGTTTCCACACCTCCTTTCCCAGAGCTCAGAAAGCACGAGTAAAGGCAACAACCAACAAAACCCACAACACGGCGGCACACCTGACTCTGGGACTTCAATTTCCCACGCCTGGTGCCAAGACTCTATGGGATTAATCAACGGTTGCTTCAGGGCATTGCAGATGGCCCTGCGGGTTATGTCCTGCACAGTTTCAGTGGGCGCCATCCACATGGACTACGTTGTGAATGGTGACCCTGGAGTTGTGCAATATGGCAGCCCTAGGTTATACTTTGATGAGAGAGCTATAATTTACACAGTATGGTCCTGGGGGCTTCCCTGGTGGCGCAGTGGTTGAGAGTCCACCTGCCGATGCAGGGGACACGGGTTTGGGCCCCGGTCCGGGAAGATCCCACATGCCGCGGAGCGGCTGGGCCTGTGAGCCATGGCCGCTGAGCCTGCACGTCCGGAGCCTGTGCTCTGCAACGGGAGAGGCCACAACAGTGAGAGGCCCGCGACCACAAAAAAAAAAAAAAGGATGGTCCTGGGCACAACCTGGCTGCCAATGCACTTTGTCAAACAAGAGTTTTTCTTTATATTTTTCCATCTTGTATGTTATTCTATGGGTAATTTATCTGCAAATGTATTTATCTGCTAGCGGGGGCAGGTCTTTGGAGGTTTCCCTGTCCATAAGGACACTTACAAAGGAGGCATCTTGGCTGCTCCATGCTGGTTTGCTTGACTCTAAAGCTGAGGGTTATCACGTGCTTATTAGGTGCCAGACGCTGGACTAAGCAATTTACGCACTTTGCCCACTTAATTCCACAGTCACTCAAGGTGGTAGGAACTATTGTTACAGGAGTGGGGACCGAGGCCCTGAGAGGTAGATGATTTGGGCACGTCCAGTATAAAAGCCGGTCAAGAGCAGGGCTGGGACGGCGCTGGAGTCAGCCTGACCTCAGGACACGTGCTCTAACCACTGAGACATCTGCAAACACATCTGGATTCCTAACCGCCCGCACCTCCCCCGCCTCCCCCAATAAAATGCCGTCACACCCTCCTCTATTGGTTAGGGTCACCACAAAACCTGAAATAAATGCTTTCATTTGGGAACTCTTTGTCGGGAGAAGAACAGTTCTCATCATACTGAATCTGTATGATATCAGGGCAGTCCTCCGTGGAAACTCCATCCAAGGAGGAAACACAGCGCCCTCACCAGGGACCCCAAAATCAATTGGAAACAAGAATAGGCCGGAAGCAAGAGGGCCACGAATTTTTTAGAAAAACTGGGCTTCAAAATATTTGATGAGAGATGCTCTTCAATACCTCTCCCTTTTCCCCTCTTCCTTTCTCTTCTTTTAAACAGCCAGCAGGTTGGAGTCATCAGGAAGTGGAATTTGTAGGAAGGTGTCAGTCAGTCCACAGGCCGCCCTCACACGGACGCTGCAAAGGACCCCTCCATGAATATGAGCGTCATGGATGGAAGCTTCTCAAGCTGGGGACGCCCCGGCAGAGAGCGCTTTTGAGAAGATGGGGTTGGGGAGAGTCCTGCAAAGTGCCCTGGGCACAGGCCAGGGCAACACTTGTGCAGCTGCCTGCAGTCAACCGAGGAATGAAGCAAGGTGCAAGTGCGTGTAGGAATAAGAATTGAAAAAATCCGTGTATATTCGAGTGACCGTGAGAGTATGCTTTCCTCGGTGTGAAAACCAGTCAAGGCTACTGCTCCAGCTAGCATCAGACTAAATGGTTTTCTCCCCTCCTTTTTCCACAAGTGGGGATAGTGTTTAATTTGCACTGACAAGCTGTGTGGCCCTGGGGAAATTACTTAACCTCTCTGAGTTTCGGATTCCTTGTCTGTAAAATGGGGATCACGGGAGAACCCATCTCATAGGTTGCTGTGAGCGTGAAATAAGGGAGAACAGGTGAATTGCTTAGCACAGTGCTGTTCACGTCAGTGATTCCTCCTGCTGCTCTCCTGGTTTCTCTTCTTACAAAACATCTTCTTCCGTCTTATCTACTCAAGTTTAGAGGTCGTCATCACTGTTTCCCACAATTATATAAGAAGCACCTTGTAAAATAAAGTCCCCACTCCATAGTTGTACACCCGTGTTCATAACAAACTTACTCAAAATGGCCAAAAGGTGGAAGCAACCCAAGTGGCCATGGATGGATGAGCAGATAAACAAAATGTGGTGAATCAATACAATGAAATATTCAACTGGAATGAACCATGAGGATATCATACTAAGTGAAATAAGATGATCGCAAAAGGACAAACAATGTAAGATTCCATTTATATGAGGAACCTAGAATAGTCCAATTCACAGACACAGCATGGTGGGAGGGGAGGAAGAAAGCAGGGGGTTTGATTTGATGGGCTTAGAGTTTCAGTTTGGGAAGATGAACAAAGTTCTGAAGATGGATGGGGGTGATGGCTGCACAACAGTGTGAATAGATTTAATGCCACTGTGAACTGTTCACTGAAACATGGTTAAGATGGTAAATTTTATGTGTATTTTACCATAATTTTGAAAATTAAAAGTTAAAAACAAACCCCAAAATGAAATACCTCCAAGGTTTCTCCGAGGTTTGGGGTGATAGAAATGGATGAAAGTGTTCTGAAAGCAGGTTGTGGTGATGGCTGCACAACTCCATCAATATATTCAAATTGATTGAATTGGACACTTCAAATGGGTGAAGTTTCTGTTATGTAAATTGTACTTCAGTGAAGCTGTTAAGAGCAAGCAAGCAAACAAACACATGCTGTGATCCGGAGGAAACTTTGGAGGATGAAGGAGCTGTTCACTGTCTTGATTGTGGCTATGGTTTCACAGGTGTACACATATGTCAAAGCCCATCCACTTACAGACTTTAAACATGTGCCGTTTATGGCATGTCAATTATATCTCAAGAAAGCTGTATTTTAAAAAGGCAGAAGAGTATTCCATATATAAACAAACTCCTTATAATATATTAAACTCCTTATAATATATTAAACTATATAATTAATTAAACAATGCCTCCTTTGGATGGAAATTTAGGTATCAAATTTTATGCCCCTATCAATAATATTTCAATAAATATCTTTGTAGGAAAAAAAAAGAAAAAAATGCAGATATTATTTGCTGCTCCCCTATTCTTCTCCCCACAGGCAAGCCACAGAGTCAGAATTTCCCAGGGAGGGGGCCTGGGAACCTGTAATTTGACTGAACATTCCTGAAAAATTCTTGGAATCAGACATGTTGGGGCACATTGAATCAAACTTCATGAACTTGGATTTTCAGGCTTGGGAGTGTGAAATCCCCTTTTCTTTGATCCCTAAAAAATTCTGTAAGTGTTCCATACAAATGATTCTAAATTTCGGTTTCCCTCCTATTGGCGGTGCATCAGAATCATCAGGGAGCTTGTGAGAATGCATATTCCCAGGCCCTACTCCCAGGGAGGATGTGTATGGTTGCCAGATTTCGCATAAATAAAGAAGTGAATAAATCAATATATAATAAACTATAGGGTGTCCGTTAAATCTGAATTTCAGATAAACACCAAATAATTTTTTTAGCATATGTGGTTCCTTGCAATAGTTGGGCCACACCTGTACATAACAATTATTTGTTGCTTATCTGAAATTCAGATTTAACTGGGTGTCCTGTATTTCATCTGGGAATCCTAAGTATGAGTCCTCAGGCCTGGGGTGAAGCCCAGATCTGCACTGTGGGTCTGCTCCCCACGTGCTTCTGACGAGGGGGATCCTTAGAACCCATGTTGAGAACCCCTGATCAGGTCAACACCTTCTGGGTCAGGAGCCCCTCCTCAGGGCGGCCAGTGGATCCCAGTGCATCCCACAAGTGAGCACACTTTAATGTTGGTCCAAGGAGGAAAAGGGGGCTGAGAAGCAGCAGGAGTAAACTGCCCCAGGTTTTCAAAGTCAAATGTGGTGGATGCGGTGTCACGAGCCCTGCAGCCTGAGGGACGGTGCTCATCTTCTCTGAGTGAGTATTTAGGGCTGCCTAGGGTACCCACACCCAGGATTCTGCCTAGATTCTCTAAACTTTATTTATTTATACCCAGCCTCGTCCCAGAAAGGACTTTAAGCCTCGGAGGTCTCAGTCCATGCAGTGTTCTTGGTGCTGGCGAGTGAGGTTAACACACTATCTCTGTGGGACACACACGACAGGTATTAATTGTGTGCTCACCACGAATGGGCGTTATTCTGGGAGTTTTACAATGATAACCATCTCATTTAGCCCTCGAGATAAGCCTGCAAGGTCATTGCTGTCGTTGGCCCCATTTTGTAGATGAGGAAACCGAGGTTCCGAGGGGTCCAATGGCTTGTGCAAGACCGCACCGAGTAGGCCAGTGGCAGAGCTGGGGTTCTGACCCAGGACTGTGTTGCTAACCAGCCCCCATCCTGCCTCCCTACTGAACCAGATACTTCTTGTCACTGAGCTTTGCTGGGCGAATTTTGGGTTACGTTCCACTTAACCTGGGGCCATACTTTAGGTCCTGATCCCGGGAACATTTCTGATCCGGTGTGATAACAGCTGGCAGGCCTTGAGCGTCTACTCCGGCCACTTTGACTTTTTATACATAGATACTCTCTCAACCCCCTGCACCGCTGAGAAGACCCAGACCCAGGCACGCAGAGAAGCCTGGCAGAGGTCGCAAAGCTAGGAAGTTGCAGAGCACTGATCTGCCTAAAAAGGAAGCATCCATCTCTGCATCTTCAAAAGCACACACCTGCTTTCCACCTCCCCTCGCCAAGCTTCACTTTTCAGGAAAATGCTCTCGCTCCGGGCTGGTCCCTAGACAACTCTTGCATGTAATTCCACGAAATGCCCAGAAGAGGGCGCGAGGACTCGCTCTCCCCGGGCACCCACGCGATGGGGCTGAACTTCGCAGAATCTCGAAAGCAAGAGTGACACGCTCCAGAGGAACTCCACCTGTGGCCGTACCCGAGCCCTAGGCTGCACGGAAGGTGACACAACACGGCACCTCTGCACCCCGCCCTCCCCCCCACCTCCCGCAGGGGCCTGGACTCACCGAGGCTGGGTTTTCGATGACCAGTTCATAGGTCAGCCCTCTGGACCCAAACCTCAGGATGTCTCCGGGTAGGAGCTTCACAGCCACGTTCTGAATGTGGCACTCATTGACGAACGTGCCGTTGCAGGAATTGAAGTCATGGAGAACAAAGCTGCTTTCGGCCTCATTATATTCAATGAGTGCGTGATGGTTGTCGACGTCTGCAGACTGAAATGCAGAAGGGGGACAGTCAGAGCCAGCAATAACAGGAATAACAAGGAATAACTAGTGCCACTGACACTGGGGGCCCCAATGTGCTAACCACTTCATCTGGCTGGACAGTCACTGCAATCCTCATTTTAAGAGGAGGATGCTGAGGGTCAGAGAGGTTAAGTGACTTGCCTAAGGCCACACAGCTAGTGAGTGGAGGGTCACCAGACCCTGACAGCAGACCCAGAATAGATGCCCAGTTTTAGGGTAGGGCGTCAGGCAACACAGAGGCAAGAGGGAACTCGGGGGGAATTGGCCAGGAATTGGCCACTTGATAGTTCTCTGATCCCAATGCAAGTATCCTTTTGGTTGTCCCGAGTGGCAAGACAGCAGAAATGGTCCAACACAAACCAGAAAGGTCAGTTGGCAAGTGACAACTGTCCATTTACTGCAAGTGTTAAAGTTCAGGGGAGGTTTTGTAATAATTCTTGTTTTCATTTGTTTGTTCTATTCATTTTTAAAATAACATGTTTTTTCTAATAATGCAGAAAATGAGAACTAGAGAAAAACACAAAGAAGACATTAAAATCACTTAGACTCCCGTCCCCCAGAGGCAGGCACCGAGAACACGGTGGTTCACATCCTTCCAGTCTTTTCTCTATGCTTACAATCTTTTTAAAAAGTTTAAACACAATTGAGCTCACACCACAAAACATAGTTTTATAACTACCTTTTAAAAGCCTTGGTGTATAATGAAGGTTTATCCCATGTGATTAATTATTACTGTTGCTTCTTAAAAGCTACTCAGAATTTATCTAACCAAAGATGATCTATTTTTCAATAGGGGCCCTGGTGTGACCACATTTCCCCAAAAAGAGAGAGACCCCAGACAGTGAATTGTCAGTGGGGTCAGAAACCTCCTGTGTAACCACTTTAATAAGAAGAATGAGCAAAACTGGGCACCAAGGAGGAAATATCACATCCCCCCTGGCCCTGGCGCCCTGGACTATGGGCTGCAGGGCACGTGTGAAGTCTTCTGTCTTCTCAGGACACTGCCTATGAGCCATCCACTCCAGCCTGAGACTTTGCAATTATTTTCTAAGTCACTCTTCTCAGAGTGCCTCATCCAACTTTCATAGAGAGTACTTGGAATTAGAAATCTATACTAACGTCCCACAATATAATTATAACCAATAGCTTATATTAATAATAGCTTATAGTATATGAATAGATAATAATATAAGTGCATATATTAGTAGAATATATTAATGACACATTATGTGTAATTACACAAATGCCAGGAAATTTGCTAAGTGCTTTACGGCATTATCCCGTTTCATCTTCACAATAATTCAAAGGGATACTTCCTCATTTCAAAAAATTTAATTTTTTTATTGAAGTCTAGTTGATTTACAATGTTGTGTTAGTTTCAGGTGTACAGCAAAGTAATTCAGTTATACATATATATAATATCTATTCTTTTTCAGATTCTTTTCTATCACAGGTTACTGCAAGATATTGAATATAGTTCCCTGTGCTGTACAGTAGGTCCGATAGTTACTCATTTTTTAGATGAGGAAACTGAGGCATAGAACGATTAAGTATGCCCACAGTCAGCCACTTTGACTCGCTTGGCTTGTTCCCAGGTTTGCCTGATTCAAATGACTGTGCCTTTACCCACTTTTCAAATTCCTACGACACACTTTGGCACTTAAAATACTGGAACACAAGAAGAAAGCAGGAGTAGCTCTATTAATTTCAGGCAGAGCCAACTTCAGAGGAAGGAAAGTTATCAGGGATAAAGAGAGGCGATACATAGTGATAAAGGGGTTGATTCTCCAAGCAGACATAACAGTCCTTCATTGTATGTACCCAACAATAGAGCATCAAAGTATGGAAGGCAAAAACTGATAGAACTGCAAGGAGAAGCAGATGAATCCATCATGGTAGCTGGAGACCTCAACAGCCCTCTGTCAGTGACGGGCAGACCCACCAGGCAGAAAATTAGGAAGAATGAAGTTCAACTGAACAGCACTACCATCATCTGGATCTAACTGGCAACCACACAGCTTCATCCCACAGCAACAAAACACACATCCTTCTCAAGCTCCCATGGAACACTCACCAAGAAGACCACATTTCAGGCCACGAAATATACCTCAACAAATGTAAAAGGATAGAAATTATGCAAAGTACGTTTTCAGAACACAATGGAATTAGGCTAGAAACCAATACCAGAAAGACAGCTGGAAAATCCCCAAATATTTGGAGATTAAACAACACACCTCTAAATAACAGATGGGTCAAGGAGGAAGTCTCATGGGAAATAAAAATATATCTTGAGCTAAATGAAAATGAAAATACAACCTATGAAAATTTGCAAGATGCAGTGAAAGCAGTGCTTGGAGGGAAGTTTATGGCATTGAAGGCATACATTTGAAAAGATCTAAGCTTCCACCTTATGAAACTAGAGAAAGAAGAGCAATATAAGCTTACCACAAGCAGAAGAAAAGAAGCAATGAATGAAATAAAAAGCAGGAAAACAATAGAGAAAAGTCAGCAAAACAAAGAGCTGTTTGGCCTTTTTTTTGTAAAGATCAATAAAATTGACAAACCTCTAGCAGGATAACCAAGAAAAAAACAGAGAAGATACAAATTACTCAAATCAGAAATGAAAGCGATGGCATCACTACTGATCTCATGGACACTGAAGGGATAATAAAGGAATATTATGAATAATTCTATGCCCACAGATTTTATAACTTAATGAAGTGGACCATTTCCTTGAAAGACACAATCTACTGAAACTCACACAAGGAGAAATAAATACTCTGAAAAGACTCATATCTAGTAAAGAATATGAATCAATAATGAATAACCTTCCAAAATGGAAAGCACCAGGCCTGGATGGGTTCACTGGTACATTCTATCAAACATTAAGGAAAGAATGATACCAGTTCTCAATAATCTCTTCCAGAAAATAGAAGAAGAGAGAACACTTCCCAGCTCATTCTGTGAGGCCAAACTTATTCTAATAGCAAAACCAGATAAAGATATTACAAAACAGGAAAATTGCAGACCAATACCTCCCATGAACATAGATGCAAAATCCTCAACAAAATATTAGCAAATTGAATCCAGTGATGTATAAAAAGAGTTCTACACCACAGACAAGTGGGATTTATTCCAGGTATGCAAGGCTGGTTCAACATTTGGAAATCAATTAATGTAATCCATCACATCAACAGCGCAGAGAAGAGAAATCGCATTATCATAACAGTAGATGCAAAAAGAGCATTTGACAAAATTAAACACCATCCATGATAAACTAACAAACCACCAAAGCACCACAACAACTCTTGGCAAATTAGGGATGGAGGGGAACTTCCTCAACCTGATAAAGTACATCTATAAAAACCCTAAAGCTAACGTCATATTTAATGGTGAGAAACTAGAAGCTTTCCAATTAAGATCAGGAATAAGGTGAAGATGTCCCCTTTCACCACTCATTTTCAACATTGTACTGTATGTCCTAGCTAATGCAACAAGGCAAGAAAAGAGAATAAAAGATAGATTGGGAAGGAAAAAGAAATCTTCTTTGGTGAGGTGTTTGTTCAGATCTTTTGCCCATTTTGCAGATGGCATGATTGTCTATGCAGAAAATCCCAAAGAACCGACAAAAAGCCCTCCTGGAACTAATGAGCAATTATAAGCAGGTTGCAGGATACATGATTAATATACTAAAGTCAATTGCTTTCCTATATACCAACAATGAACTAGTGGAATATGAAATTAAAAACACAACACCATTTACATTAGCACCAAAAAAAAAAAAATGAAGTACCTAGGAAGAAATCTAACAAAATACTTAGCTATATGAAGAGGTATATGAAGAAAACTACAAAATGTTGATGAAAGAAATCAAAGTAGTCTAAATAAAAGAAGAGATATTTCATGTGTATTTGAAATTCCTTAATGATGTATGATGTTTAACATCTTTTCATATGCTTATTTGACATCTGTAGATTTTCTTTGGTGAGGTGTCTGTTGAGCTCTTTTGCCCATTTTTAAGTTGGGTTGTTTGGTTTCTTATTGTTGACTTTTAAGACTTATTTATATTGTTTATTAATTTATTTTATTGAAATGTAGTCGATTTACAATGTTGTATTAATTTCTGCTGTACAGCAAAGTGATTCAGTTATACATATATATACATTCTTTTTAAAATATTCTTTTCCATTATGCTTTATCACAGGATATTGAATATAGTTCCCTGTGCTCTACAGTAGGACCTTGTTGTTTCTGCATCCTGGATGTAACAGCTCACATCTGCTAACCTCAACCCCCCACTCCATCTCTCCCTCAACCCCCTCCCCCTTGGCAACCACAGTCTGTTCTCTATATCCATGAAGACTCATTTATTTTGGATACATGCTTACAGCATCTTTATTCATAACTGCCCAAAACTGGAAGCAACCAAGATGTCCTTTAAAAGGTAAATGGATAGACAAATTGTGGTACATCCATACAATGAAATACTAGTGATAAAAATAAATGAGTTATCAAATAACAAAAAAGACATGGAGGAATCTTAAATGCATATTGCTTAGTGAAAGAACCTAGTCTGAAAAGGTTACATACCGTATGATTCCAACTGTATGAAATTCTGGAAAAAGTAAAACTATAAGGAGAGTAAAAGATCAGTGCTTGCCAGGGGCACAGGGGCTCTGGAGCTCAGGATGAAGATGAGGGGCACAGGGGATTTCAGGGCAGTGAAAATATTTTTTATGATACTGTAATGGTGGATACTTGTCACTACACATTTGTCAAAACGAAAGAACATACAACGCAAAGAGTGAACCCTCATGTAAACTATGGACTTAGTTAATAATAGCATATCAATATTGGTTCATCAGTTGTAACGAATGTACCGCACTAATGCATGAGGTTAATAATAGGGGAAACTGTGTGTACTGGAGGGGTGGCTATATGGGAACTCTCTGTATTCTCTGCTCAAATTCCAGTAAACCTAAAACTGTTCAAAAAAATAAAGTATTAAAAAAAATGAAAACACATTAGTTCTTTGGAAAATGTCCCCCACATCATCTTCATCACCATTGCCATTGATCTTTGTGTCCTTTGAACCTTTGATAACCCAGGAATGAGAGAAATTCTGTCTGTGACATTTTGCTTGTCTCTTGCCAGGCTTCACTGCGTTCAGTTCCTCAAAAACTGTCAGGCCATTATTAAGACATCAAAGCAAGCAGGAAGTTTTCAATGACTCCACAAAGTTGGGTGAGCCTCTACCACATGTTAGGCCAGGAGACAGCTTCCTAGTTCGGCCCTATAATATCACTCGCTCCCTTTACTTGGAAAATTGCTAAGTGCTGCTCCTGGACAGACGCCCTGCTGCTAATACAGACTGAGTCTATAAGCCCCAGCCTACTGAGCTGTCCCACTATGAGATGAACTGTTATTTATTCATTATTATTTTTATTATTATCCTTATCCTCCTCTCACATATTTTGAGGGCTTCCTGTGAACTGGGCCCTGCTGAAGCATTTTGTGTGCATTTTTATCATTTAATCTGCATGACGGCCCTAAACAGGGACTCTAGTGTTATCTCCACCTTAGAGAGGAAGAAGCTGAGACTCAAAGGCTGAAGGGAGAGGACAGCATCACCTTGATCCCAAACCCAGACAAGGACACGACAGGACAACCACAGACCAGTATCTCTTGTGAACACTGACGCCACAGTCCTCAACCAAACAGGAGGAAACCGAATGCAACAGCACGTTAAAAGGATCATACACTATGACCAAGTGGGATTTGTTCTTGGAATGCAGACCTGATGGTTCAACATATGAAAATTAATCCATGTAATACATCACATTAACAGAAAGAAGGAAAAAAATGATCATCTCGATGGACGTACAAAAAGCATTTGACAAAATGCAACACTCTTTCATGATAAAAGCACTCAACAAACAGGGAATAGAGGGAAATTACCTCAACATAATAAAGGTCAAATATGAAAGGCCCACAGGTAGCATCATACTCAAAGGTGAAAGACTGAAAGCTTTTCCTCTACTTTCAAGAATAAGATAAGGATACCTGCTTTTGCCACTTCTATTCAACAAAGTACTGGAAGTCCTAGCCAGAGCAATTAGGCAAGAAAAAGAAATAAAGACATCCAAATTCGAAAGGAAGAAGTCAAATTATCTCTGGTCACAGGCAACATGATCTTACATGTACAAAATCCTAAAGAGTCCATGAAAAACCACAACCCTCTTAGAACTAAAAAATACCATTCACTAGCAAAATCGTAGGACACAAAATCAACACACAAACATCAGTTGTGTTTCTATATGCTCACAATGAACAATCTGAAAAGGAAGTTAAGAAAATAATTTCATTTACAATAGCATCAAAAAGAATAACATACTTTGGGATAAATTTAACCAAGGTGGTAAGAGATGTGTACACTGAAAACTACAAAGTGCTTCTGAAAGAAATTAAAGACACAAATAAATGGAAAGACACCCTGTATTCGTGGGTTGGAAGACTTAATATTGTTAAGATGTCATTACTACACAGCAGGATCTACAGATTCAAAATCCCAACAGCAATTTTTGCAGAAATAGAAAAATCCATCCTAAAATTCATATGGAATCTCAGTGGACCCCAAATAGCCAAAATACTCTTGAGAAAGAAAAGCAAAGTTGGAGGTCTCACACTTCATGATTTCAAAACTTACTGCATACAAAGGTACAGTAATCAAAACAGTGTGATACTGACATAAGGTCAGGCACATAGGCCAATAGAATAGAATAGAGAGCACAGAAATAAAAGTTTGCATATATGGTCCAATGATTTTTGACAAGGGTGCCAAGATTATTCAATGGGGAAAGAGCAGCATTTTCAACAAATGATGCTGGGAAAGACTGCAAAAGAATTAAGTTGAACTCTTACCTTACACCATGTATAAAAATTAACTCAAAGTGGATCAAAGACTTAAACAGAGTCTAAAACTATAAAACTTTTAGAGGAAAGCACAGGAGGAAAGCTTTATGACATTGGATTTGGCAATGCATTTTTGGCTATGATACCAAAAGCATAGGCAGCAAAAGTAAAAATAGATAAATTCAACTATATCAAAAATTAAAACTTCTGTGAATCAAAGGACACAATAAACAGGGTGAAAGGCCATCTAGAGAATGGGAGAAAATAGTTGCAAATCACAAATCTGAAAAAGGGTTAATATGAAGAATATATAGAGAACTATAACTCAGCAACAACAACAACAAAAAACCCCCCAAATAACCTGATCAAATATGGGCAAAGAACTGGAATAGACATTTCTCCAAAGAAGATATACAAATGTCCAACAAGCATATAAAAAGATGCTCAACATTACTAGTCATTAGGGAAATTCAAATCAAAACCACAGTGAGATACCACCTCATACCCATTAGGATGGCTACTATCAAAAACAAACAAACAGCAACAGAAAATAACAAGTGTTAGCAAGGATGTAGAGTAGGGGAACACTTATGTACCGCTGAGAATGTAAAATGGTGCAGCTGATATGGAAAACAGTAGAGCGGCTTCTCAAACAATTTAGAATAAAATTATCATATGATCCAGCAAGTCCACTTCCGGGTATAGACCCCAAAGAATTGAAAGCAGGAACTTAAAGAGATATTTGTACACTCATGTTTATAGTAGCATTATTCACAATTGCCAAAAGGTGGAAGCCACCCAAGTGCCCACTGACCGATGATTGGATAAGCAAAATGTGGTCCATCCATACAGTGGAATATTATTCAGTGTAGGAGGAAGGAAATTCTGACACATGCTACAACATGGATGAACCGTGAGGACATGATGTGAAATAAGTGTCACAAAAAGGCAAATTTTGTATGATTCCACTTGTGTGAGGTACATAGAGTAGTCAAGCTCATAGAAACAAAATAGAATGGGGGTTGCCAGGGGCTGGGGAAGGGGGAAACGGGGAGTTGTTGTTTAATGGGTACAGTTTCAGTTTTGCAAGATGGAAAATTCTGAGGCTGGTTGCACAACAATGTGAATAACTTACAACTACTGATCTGTACACTTAAAAGTGGTTAAGACGGTAAACTTTATATGTATTTTACCACGATTCAAAAAATGGCTAAGATGAAGGGACTCACTCAACATCAGGATGCTGGCACAGGGCAATGTCAGGGTTTGAACACAAGTCTAATTCCAAAACCTGTACCTTTGATTTGTACCCTGTGATCTTCAGAGTAGAGAGTGATTTAATAATGAGAGAGGAGACAGGCAGGACCTAATAGAGAAAACAAGTGCATTTCTTAAAGGCTCCTGCATTTTAAATGTTTAAAAATTATATAGTGAGTCCATAAAATATTGAGACGTTTAAACATCTCTTAACAATGACCATCTGCTCTGATGACTCCTGTGCTTTGAGGAAGCCTCCTCGGGAAGCTGACTTAGTTATGATGTTGCCCTGAGGTTCACTGACGTTGTCGCTGAGGTTCGACGTGTACCTGGAACCGTCCTTTGAGCTAGGTTTCAACCTTGCATCACCTGGAACTGGAAAGCCCCATCTCAGACCATAACTTCCCGCTCCCAGCCTTCCTTATCCTCTGTCTCGTCCTCTCCTTGAGTCACGTAGCCTTTGCTCCCCGTCCCCTCCCTATGCGTAATGCCCTACGCTCACCCAGCCTGGGCCCTGCTCGAGCTCACCAGCTCCTTCAAGTCCATCCTGGCCCCCAAACCCTCCTGCCACCCTCACACTTCTGTCCTGAGGCTGTCCCAGTGCCCTCTGGGCCCCCCAGCCAGCAGGTTCCTGGTCTTAGGCTTTTAATTCTACTTTGACAACAGCCTCCTAGGTCTTCATCTCCTGCACCTGCCTGCATCCTCCGTCTGCTTCTCCAGACCCTCCTCCATCCCTTTCCACAGCGCCCTCTGCCCAGTAGGCCCACCTGTGCAGCTACATCCATGGGCTGATGGGCTCCTTGCCTCTGGTTTCTGGTTGGGTTTGGCCAATGGGGGGTTAGAGGTCAGAGCAGGGAGGAGAGAGCTTGGGGTACTTACTCCCCTGGCTTCCTTTCTCTGGGGCCACACAGCTTCCCTCAGAGGACTCTACCCAGCCCTCGGGGTCTCCGGGTCCCAGGAAATGCCCCTGCCCCTCACCCCTCAGCTCTGGGGGTGGGAACAGTCCTCACTCATACTAGCTCTGGGCCCTGCACTATCCTTTGTGGTTTCTCTGAGCCCTGCCCACTCCCTGTGGAGTCCCTTCAGGAAACTCCCCTCCATCACTCCACACCCCTGTGAATGTGCCTTCAGCTCCCTGCCAGGACCTGGACTTCCCAGGCTTGGAGAAGCTCCTAGATGGGACCTTCAAGGCTTCTCTTAGCTGCCAAGGGCCTCCGGGTGGTCCTGCCTTCATCCCACCCTGGTCTGGTCCCTCTCCTCAACCATCTCCTCTTCTGCATCCTCACCTTGACAGTGTAACTTCCGTCTAACCTGTGAACGTGCTCACCACCCCCTCGGCCTGGAAACACCGCCCCTTCCCCCTTCCTTTCCTTTATTGTCAAATGGCTTCAAGAGGTTCCTCTCCCGCTGGGTCCTCAACCCACTGCCATTGCCCTCGGGGGCCTCCTCGGGCTCTCGGCCTCCCTGTGACATGTGACACAGTTGTCAGAGAGAGGCACGTGGCCTGGTGGTTCAGGGGTTGGGGGAGCAGGGCAACGTGGTGGTTATTAGACTGGGCTCGAGCCCAGCTCTCCTACTTCCTAGCAGGGTGACCTTGGGCAAGTGATACCTCAGCTTCCTCATCTGTAAGGTAACAAAAGGACAGTCTTATAAGTTACTGGTGACGTATAAATGATATCATACATACTAAAGCACTTAAAAGAGAACATAGGGCAAATGGGAAATGTTCTCTATTATGAGCAAGAGGATGGGCTCTGGAGTTAGAAAGCCTTGAGTTCAAGTCCCACCTCTGCTACCTTCCAGCTGTGCAGCCTGGGGCATGGTTCTTTGCTTCTCTTTGGTTGCTCCCTGAGCAGCAAAAATGAGTTTGATAAGCTGGGCTTCGTAGGATTGACAAAAGGTACTGCTTGGTGACATGTTCAAAGGAGTGGGAAAACATTTTTGAAATTAACTTGTGTGTGTGTGTGTGTGTGTGTGTGTGTTTTATCTATTTCTTTTAACCTTTTGGTTCTAGGCTATCCCATCCCCCAGCCCCATCCCCCCACTGCCTCCGGAAAGGGATGTAGTGCAGAAATAGTAAAAAAAAAAAATGGGGTTTTCAAAAGAATAAGGATATGAGGAAACGGCCAGGCGCTGGTGAGATGACGGGTCTGGGATTGGAAGGAAAGAAGAAGCTTCTCTGCTTCCCCGTCAGCTGGATCCTTCCTCCCCGGTCTCCCCGGGAGAGCCCTGTGGACCGGCAAGGCCTCAGGAGAGGCTGGTCCTGAAATCAGACTGCCCGAGCGTGGTGCCCAGTGCCCCAGCCTCCCTCTGTGACCTCAGGCAGGATACTCAGCCTATCTGTGCCTCAACGCCCTCATCTGTAAAGTGGGGCAAACAACATTAACCTCCTAAGGATGAAATGAGTTAATACACTCGAAAGTGCCCAGAACAGTACCTGGCACAAAGCAAGCTGTCTCTGTGATGAATACCCTCAGCCTGGCAGCAGCTCTCTGGCTCCCTCACCTCTCTGACTGCTTCCAGGTCTCCACGCCGGGCTCCTCTCCCCTCAGATGTCCGTGTCCTCCGCACTCTGTCCATGGGCTGGGGCCACTGTGCCACCCCCTCGATTCGCAGGTGTGTATTTCCAACCCCTGGTTCATCTCCAGGCCCCAAACTGCCTGGCTGCTTCCGGGATGTTGAGGTGCTCACTCAACCAGTCCTGCTTCCTGCCCTCTTGGTAACGGGATTATCACCTGCCAGCTCATCCAGCCATCTTTCTCCATGGCCTGTGGCATTGATCCTACTGATTCTTCCAGAAAGCTCTCAGACCAGTCCCAAAGCAACGGTCCAGTCAGGTGGTAGTATTAATGTGGTGGGCAGAATGGTCTCCCAAAGATGCCCATGCCCTGATCCCCAGAACCTGGGAATATGCTCCATGACGTGGCCAAAGGGACTGTGCCGATGTCAAGGTTACTAATCAGTGCTCTTAAAAGAGGGAGACTAAGGACTTCCCTGGTGTTGCAGTGGTTAAGAATCTGCCTGCCAATGCAGGGGACATGGGTTCGAGCCCTGGTCCGGGTAGATCCCACATGCCATGGAGCAACGAAGCCCGTGTGCCACAACTACCGAGCCTGCGCTCCAGACCCCACGAGCCACAACTACTGAGCCCACGTGCCACAACTACTGAATCTGCGTGCCTAGAGCCCGTGCTCCACAACAAGAGAAGCCACTGCAATGAGAAACCCGTGCACTGCAACAAAGAGTAACCCTCGCTCGCTGCAACTAGAGAAAGCCTGTGCTCAGCAACGAAGACCAAACCCAGCCAAAAACTTTTTAAAAATTTTTTAAAAAGTGGGAGACTATCCTGGGTTATCCAGGTGGGACTAATTGAACTCCACCAGTCCTTATAAGCAGAGAACTTACTCTGGCTGGATTGGAGAGATAAGTGGTGTTTCTTGCTGGGCCCCCACTTAACAGCCCCAATGCTCCTCTTCCAGGGAAAGCACCAGGTCAACATTTCCTCTTTACCCAAATCCCCCCCTAGATGGCACCACCTCAGTCTGTTACATGAATGAGGATCAGGAGAACATTGATCTCACATTTCACTGACAACCCCCATTCTCCATTCCACAGGGTGGAATTTCCCTAGCTTAGTCAATTATCTTGTTATCTCAGTTAACTGAGAATTTCCAATTTAGATATTAGATGTTCCCAAAGCTAAATTTACACTCAAAAAGTGAAGCTTCTGTTTTTAGAAGCTTGAGTCAGCTCAGTCTGAAACTCAGCCCCACCTCCCCCGACTAGCTGTGTGATTTGGGCCAGTTCCTTAACCTTTCTGAGTCCCATGTCCATGTCATCAAATGAGGATAATAATGATAATAGTAGTTCTCACCCGCACAGGATTTGTTTTGTGGATATAATTCTATAAATATATATACAGAACATACATAGGTGATGTATAAAGCCATGTGAGATGCAGTAAGTAGTCCATAAATGTATGCTGTAGCTGTTTGTATTATGTATGCTATTCAAAAGATTATGATCTGTCTTTCATCTCACATCCATCAGAATGGCTACTATAAAAAAAAAGGGAAATCACAAGTGTTGGTGAGGACGCAGGGAAAGTGGAACCCTTGTGCCCTGTTGTGAGAATGTAACTTGGTGCAGCCACTATGGAAAACAGCATGGCAGTTCCTGAAACAATTAAAAATAAAATTATCATATGATCCAGCAAGTCTACTTTTGGGTATATATCCCAAAGAACTGAAAGCAGGGCCTTGAAGAGATATTTATACACCCATGTTCATAGCATTGTTTGCAACAGCCAAAAGGTGGAAACAACCCAAGTGTCCATCAGTAGATGAATGAATAAACAAAATGTGGTGAATCCACACAATGGAATATTATTCAGCCTTAAAAAAGGAAGGAAATTCGGACACATGCTACAGCATGGATGAACATGGACATTATACTCAGTGAAAGGATATTATACTCAGTGAAAGAAGCCAGTCATGAAAAGACAAATACTGTTATGATTCTACTTATATGAGATACCCAGAGTAGCCAAGGTCATAGAGACAGAAAGCAGAACGGTGGTTGCTGGGGGCTGGGATGGGGGGACAAGGGGAGTTGTTGTTTCATGGGTGCAGTTTCAGTTCTGCAAGATTCAAAGAGTTCTGGAGATGGATGGGGGTGATGGCTGCACAACAGTGTGAATATATTTAATGCCACTGAACTGCACACTTAATAAAAGTGGTTAAGATGCTAAATTTTATGTTATGCATATCTTACCACAATAAAAAAAAATGAGAAAAATGAGATCACGATCTAGCCCTTTCCTCTGAACTTTTTCCTCTTGGAAGCCCTCCATCTGCTGGTGAGAAACTAGTCCCATCAATTGCTGTGCTGGGTACTGACCAATGAAATCAGCCGCCAGTTCCCAAACAGGGGACAAAACATTCCCTGAGGACTGGTGAGACCTAACAGGTGAACCACCAGAGCAAGGAGCACTTGGGGAGAAGCCAGGGGTGAGGTGGGGGTGAGGCGGGAGGATGGGAGCACGACCCAGGCAGGAGGACAAGCGCGATGCAGATGGGGAGCCAGCAAGTGCACCCTCCCAGGCCTGTTTCATTCCGTGGATTTCCCCACAGAGAGTCCACCTGTCACCTTCCGTCTCAAAATGCAGGTGTTCGCTTAGAATAAGAGAAATGTGAATTAAAATGACACAGGTACCATACTTCACCCCGTAGATCAGTGAAGATCCAATGGGGGGTCAGCACCCTAGGCTGGGGAGGGAGTGGGAGACGGGCGTCCACTGCTGGCAGGACACCACATCCGGAAACCTCTGGTGGGAAATTTGGCCATGCCCATCAGAGCTACAGCTGTGTGTGTCCTTTGACAGAGCAGACATACCTGCATGTCCGTGAAATTACGCAAATAATAGGAGAATCCCAGCAGCCTTGTTTATAATAATAAACAAGATTATGGTGTAGGCTCTGGTTCTTTCCTGAGAGGCAGCCCAGAACTGACAGGGGCCAGGAAAAGGGACGAGAGTCATCCGGCTGGATGGGATCTGGGGTATGTGTATGAGATCAGTCTGGCTTCACGACCCTCAGATCGCACGCGAGAAGGGCTGACACAGGCTGGAGACATGGCTGAACCCATGAGAAAGGAGATGCCTGGCAGGACACTGACCACCGAGGGTGAGGTGTGGACACCAGCATTTCATCCCCCTGTCATGTCTGTTCTTTCTTTTTCTCTTCCATCTCCACCTTCCTAGCTGCAGCCCTGCACTGACTTGGGCTGTCCTAGAGCTCAGTCTTCTAGGGATCCTGGGACTTCCCCAGGGTGGGACTGGGGGAGTCCCTGGGGAGGGGGTAGGGTCAGTCAGCCCTTCATTGTTTACCCTTCGCTTCTCTTTTCCTCAAAACAAAGTTTATTGAAAGAATACACACACACACACACACACACACACACAAGCAGGAGCTCTGCTGATCAAGAAGGGAGAGGGAGGGAGCACTGATGGTGGGGTTCTCAAAGTGTGGTCCTGGAGCCAACTCCAGGGACTCCATTCCCCCCACCTGAACCTGGGGAGCATACAAATGTGAAGATTCCTGGGCCTTACCCCAAACCCACTGGGTCAGAATGCCTAGGAGTTCATGTTGAACAACCACTCTTAAACATACGGAAAATCCAACAACCACTGGCTTTGGTGTTTCTTCATTCTGGAAGAACTGAGTCCCTTTCTCAGCAGAGTTTAAATAACAGCCATATCCAACTCTAAAAAATACAGTTTACAAGGCACATCAAATCATATAAATTATAACTTGCAAGGTTTAGCTGTGAAATGAGCAAGGCTGAGGCTTTTGAGCCATGTAAAATGGGAGAGGGGAGATTGTGAATAGAGCTCCTGATGGCTCGTCTGCACACAGCAGCCGGGATGTTCACTGGCAGGTCTCCCCCTTGTTTACAATCCTTCAAGCCTTCTTCCCACTACTTTCAGATAAAGATCCAAACCCTTATGGTGACATGAAGGAGGCCTACTTGTCCCTTAGACCTCCTCCTTCCCACTCTGACTTCTGGACGCCCTGGTTTTCTCTCAGTCCCTTGGGTTCACAATATGCTCTTCCACCCCAGGGCCTTTGCACATGCCATTCCCTTCTCCTTTTGTCTAGTTAAGTCCTCCTTGTCTTCCATATTCCTTTCCTTTACAGCCCCAATGTTGGAATGGAATTAGTCACACCTTTGTGGGATCATTTGACTTATTTCTCTCTCTCCTGGCAGCTTCCTGATGGCAGGGACCATGTCCAGTTCTGCCATCACTGTACCCCTAGACTTGGCTCGGTGCTGAGGCTCTGGGTAAATACTGTGCAATGAATGAGTGATAGCAACAGTTATCACTGTTGACTATAAACAGTTCTCACTAGCCTGGCTATAAACAGGCTTCCTATTGCCTTAGGGAACCAAACGCCTTACAGGATATAGAAAAAAGTCTGGAGGGTAAAACCCTGCAAATATCAATATTGATTTTTCCCTGAGCCAAATGATTACAAGTGACTTTTATTTTCTTCCTTATATTTTCCTTTCTCCCAATTTTTAAAAACAAGAAGCATGTAACTACCTTCCATTATCGGAAAGAGTAAATGATGTCGAAATACTACGATACCAATAGTCAAAACAACATGTCAGCCTTGCTGATGAGTAGAAATCTTTAGAAGCATGACTGCCTATTCTTTAGGATTGATCCAGGCAAATAAAACAATCTTTTTTATTTGCTAGATGTAACCTCTGGGTAATTGCAAGGATGATTTTTAGTAATATAAATCCCTGAATTTTTTTTTTTTTTTTTTTTTTTTTTTTGCGGTACACGGGCCTCTCACTGTTGTGGCCTCTCCTATTGTGGAGCTCAGGCTCCGGACACGCTGGCTCAGTGGCCATGGCTCACGGGCCCAGCCGCTCCGCGGCATGTGGGATATTCCCGGACCGGGGCATGAACCCGTGTCCCTTGCATTGGCAGGCAGACTCTCAACCACTTCGCAACCAGGGAAGCCTAGTGACGTATTTCTTAAGCTAAGTCTGAGGAGCAGTAAGCAGTCAATTATTTATATACAATGAATGCAACTCAATTTCTGTCTTGTTAATAACTGTCCTCATTAGTTCCCTTTTCCAAATGGCTTATTAATATCAGTGGGTCCTCATCTCAACCCTGTGCACCACTGAGGATTCTTCTCAGTCTCTGTTTTAGGAGACCATAATAATGATCATTGTGTCATTCAGTGAGCACCACATGCCAGGCTCTTTATATGCATTTCTCACTTAATCCTCAGAATAACCCTGTGAGGTAAGAGGTTTACAGACAGGGAAAAGGAGCTCAGAGTGATTAAGTAATTTGGTTGAAGTCACTCAGCCACAAAGTAGCCTAATGAGATTCAAACCCAGGTCTGTCTATCTCCAAAGCCTGTGCTTTTAAAAATTACTACAGTTTTCTAATATCATAGTCCGGTTCAAAACAGAGATCTCTGTCTCTACTTTAGCCAGACAGGAAATAAAACGACCCCAAATCTATGCCTTGTTAGGATAAAGAAGAAACTACAGTTCTTCTTCTTCTTCTTTTTCCTCCCACTTTGCACACTGAACAGATGTTCTGTGTCCTTGAAGAGACCATATCATGGAGGAGAATCTCACGGGGAGGTTCATGGAGTTATCTTTAAATCTGTTGCGTTTACAATAAACATTCTCAGAAAACTAGGAATAAAGGGGGAAATTTCTCACTTGGTAAGAACATGTATAAAAACCCTACAGCTAACCTCCTACTTAACGGTGAAAGAGTAACTGCTTTCCCCTAAGGTCAGGAACAAGCGAATATAAGGATTTATACACTGCTCTTGTTCAGCAGAGTCCTGGAAGTCTTAACCAGGGAAATAAAGCAAGGAAAAGAAGATTAAAAGCATTCAGATCTCCTTTTCTGAAAGAAGAAATAAAATTGTTCTTATTTGCAGATGACATGATTGTTTATGTATAAAATCCCAAGAAATCTACAAAAGCCCTTATATAAGAAAGTGCAGTTAAGGTTGCAAGATCCCAAGAAGCATACAAAAATCAACTGTATTTCTATATACTGTCAATGAACATGTGGACACCAAAATTAAAAATATAATACCATTTACAATCACTCAAAACAAAAGAGAGAGACATACTTAAGTGTAAATCTAACAAAACACGTACAGGACTCGTATGCTGAAAACTACAAAACACTCATGAGAGACACTGAATAAATGGAGAAATATACCATGTTCATGAATTGGAGGACAATATAGTAGTATATCAATTATTCTCACATTGATATATAGGATAAAACACAATTCCAATCAAAATTACAGCATGATATTTTGTGTATACAGACAGGCTTACACTAAAATGTAAATGGAAAGGCAAAGCAACTAGAAGAGGTTAAAAAATTTCTTTAAAGAAAAGTGGGAGGAATCACTCTACCTGATTTAAGACTTACATAGCGACAGTAATCAAGGCTATCTCATAATGGTAGATCCATTATGACAAATAGATCCATGAAACATAATAGGGAACTAAGAAGTAGCCCCCATAGAAAGTATGGCCAGATTATTTTTGAAAAACTTGCAAAAGCAATTCAATGGAGAAAGGATAGTCTTTTCAACAAATGGTTCTGGAACAACTAAATATCCACATGCAAGAAAAATGAACTTTGACCTAAATCTCACATCATAAACGACAGTGAACCCAAAATGGTTCATAGATTTAAAAATAAAACTATAAAACACTTAGAAGAAAACGTAAGAGAAAATCCTCAGGGTCAGGGACCTTGTGGCATGTTCTTAGACATGACACTAAAAGCATGGTCTATAAAAGAAAAAATAACTACCTGGACTTCATCAAGAGTTAAAGCTTTTGCTCTGTGAAATACTCTGCTAAGAGAATGAGAAGACAAGCTACGGATGGGAGAAAATATTTGCAAACCATCTATCTGACAAGGGACTCATATCTAAAATACATAAAGAATTCTCAAAACTCAATGGTAAAAAAACTAAACAATTCGATTAGAGACACTTAAAAGATATGAAGAGATATTTCACTGAAGAGGATATGCAGAAGGCAAGCACGTACATGAAAAGACATTTAACATCACTATCGATTTGGAAAATGCAAGTTAAGACTATGATGAGATACCACTACACACTTACTAAAACAGCTAAAATGAAAAACAGTGTTTATGCTAATTGCTGGTGAGGATGTGTCTCATACATTGCTGGTGGAAATGAAAAATGGTACAGCCATGCTGGATAAGTCTGGCAGTTTCTTTACAAACCGAATATATATAAACACATATGTTAATCCATGCAATCATACTCCTGAGCATTTATCACAGAGAAATAAAAACTTATGTTCACACAAAAACCTGTACACAAATGTTTATAGTACATTTATTTGTAATAGCCCCAAATGGAAACAAAATGTCCTTCAAAAAGTGAATGGTTAAACATAGGTGATACGTCCATACCGTAATAAAAGAACAAGCTAATAACCTAAATGGATGTCAAGGGCACTACACTGACTAAAAAAAAAAAATCAATCACAAAAGTCATACATACATGATGAAAATTATAGAGACGGAGAACAGATTAGTGGTTTTCGGAGCGTGGGGACGATGGTGGGAGGAGGAATTGTGACTATAAAAGGAGCATCACAAGGGACATGTCTGATGATGGAATACTCCTTTATCCTGAGGGCCACACCCAAATCCACACGTGGTAAAATGGCACAGGTCTCCACACATGCTTCGTGCCATTCCCTCTACTACTTGTGCATCTATAATTATTTCAAAATAAAGTTTAAAAAAATCTGTTGAGTGAAGTCTGAGAGTGGTCTGCCTTTCACAGTCCTAAAGGGATTCCATTGCATTTCTCTTTCTGCTTCAATATTTTAATCCCTTTCAAAATGGTAAAAGGCTCAAAGCCACTGTTTGTATAATTCCTTACTTACAATTTCTTCCAACTTCCTTGGCTGTCAATGAGCTGGGACTGTGGACCAAGCCACAGCTAATTCAGAGAATGGAATGAAATGAAGTGAGAGAGCACTGAGGCCATGCCCAGGGCTTACCCTGATTTACTACTTGGAGGTACGGGGGCACGGGAGGGCTCTGAGGGGCCCATAGTCTCCAGAAGCTCTGGAAAGGGCGAGAGGCCATTGCTCAAGCTGGGCACTTCAGGTGGCCGTGGCTGCCAGACGCGGAGCAGGTGAAGGTCAAGCATCAGCTCTAAGCCCACCTTCCAAACCACGCCATCAGGGTGGGACACTGCACACACAGTCAGCAAAGGACACAGGGCCCATCGCACTTTGCACTGTGCTCATTCTTACCACATGTGCCAGGGAGACCCAGCACATGCCGGGATTGGTTATTGGTGGCACACCGAGGAAGGCTGGGACTGTTAGCCAGAGGCTGTGCTTTACAAGAGACTGGAGTCCACAGAACAGTAAGGACTTTTGGTGGTGTGAGGGGTAGGGAGGGTCGGGGACTGGGTAGGAAGAGGTCTTACCTCTAAAACAAGGTCTGAATTTTCATGCCTTCCAATCGTAGTGCTTTTATTCAGGACAAAATAGCCTTCTGCACTCTTTAGATAGGCTTTCATATTCTCTGCTTTCCCTATAAAAGGTTTTCAGAAAACAATTTTGTTAGAAAAATACAGTCCTCTAATTATTCAGTGTCATATTTAGAATGAATGGAATACACCATAATGTCCACAGGAGAAGTCAGCAGAGGTAGGAGTGGATAGCTGGATTTAACAATGATCACAATGATAATTCCGCACATTTTTAAGACTGTCCTTTTAACAGTGATAGCCGGCATAGATGAGCTTGCTTCTGATCACAAGAGGACATCCTTTATGTAACTCAGAGCACAAACAAGCAATAGCAAAAAAAAAAAAAACCCAAACAAATCTGAATTCCACTGATAACCGCTCTCCACCTCCCATTAAGCTTAGTTTGGGGTTAGTTATCTGACAGAATCAAATACTCAGTGTTACTAACCCACCACTTACTAGCTCTGTGACTCTGAGTGAGTTACTTATTCTCTCTCTATGCCTCTGTTTCCTCATCTGTAAAATGGGGCTAATAATACTCTGTATCCCAAAGAGTTTTGTGAGGATTAAATGTGAAGCATCTAGAATGGTGATTGCTACACTAAACACCCATTTGTCCTACTGTGATTGTGACTGTTATTAATCTTGGGCTTCTGAACTTTGACTCAAAAAACCCCAACTTCTACAGAGCTTCTTAAAGTGTGGAAGAGTCAGTCATCGAGGAAATGGGCATGAGAAGATACTTTCTTTTTAAGTCACCACATTCCTTCATATATTTAGGTTGAAAAAAAAATGATTTCCAAAGACAAAATATCAAGATTATAGCTTGGCTGTACGGTCAAGACTCTGTACGTATCTTTTCCTGGCATTTTATTAGGAAAATGTCAAACACACAGAAAAGTTGAAAGAAGTGGATGGTGAACTTCTATAGAACCACCACCCAGATTCTACAATCAACATTTTGTTCTATTTGCTTTATCACATATCTACCCATCTATACATTTTATATTTTAATGCATTTCAAAGTAAATCCTATACATGTTTTTAAATTTTATTTATTTATTTTTGGCTGTGTTGGGTCTTCGTTTCTGTGCGAGGGCTTTCTCCAGTTGTGGCAAGTGGGGGCCACTCTTCATCACGGTGCACGGGCCTCTCACTATCATGGCGTCTCATGTTGTGGAGCACAGGCGCCAGATGCACAGGCTCAGTAGTTGTGGCTCACGGGCCTAGTTGCTCCACGGCACATGGGATCTTCCCAGACCAGGGCTCGAACCCATGTCCCCTGTATTAGAAGGCAGATCCTCAACCACTGCGCCACCAGGGAAGCCCTATACATGTTTTTTATTTTTTTATTTTTATTTATTTATTATTATTATTATTTTTTTTAGCGGTACGCGGGCCTCTCACTGTTGTGGCCTCTCCCATTGCGGAGCACAGGCTCCGGATGCACAGGCTCAGAGGCCATGGCTTACGGGCCCAGCCGCTCCGCGGCATGTGGGATCCTCCCAGACCGGGGCACGAACCTGTGTCCCCTGCATCGGCAGGTGGACTCTCAACCACTGTGCCACCAGGGAAGCCCATATATACATGTGTTTTAAAACATAAAAATGTCAGTGACTTCAGCTGGTTCCAAGATGTTGATGATAATTCACATGATATTTGAATTCTGATCCATCTCAGTGCCATGTCAAAGATAGTCTCTTTTCTTTTTTTTCCTGTTTTTTTTTTTGGCTGTGTTGGGTCTTCGTTGCTGCATGTGGGCTTTCTCTAGTTGCGGCGAGCGGAGGCTACTCTTCCTCACAGTGCGCAGGCTTCTCACTGCGGTGGCTTCTCCTGTTGTGGAGCATGGGCTCTAGGTGTGCAGGCTTCAGTAGTTGGAGCACGTGGGCTCAGTAGTTGCGGCACACGAGCCCTAGTTGTGGCTCGCAGGCTCTAGAGTGCAGGCTCAGTAGTTGTGGTGCACTGGCTTAGTTGCTCCGAGGCATGTGGGATCTTCCTGGACCAGGGCTCGAACCCGTGTCCCCTGCATTGGCAGGCAGATTCTTAACCGCTGAGCCACCAAGAAAGTCCCCAAAGTCTCTTTTCAACTGAAAGGTCACTGAAGTGTGAAGTTGTTAGACTGTGGATAAAAACAAAAATCATCTAGGTCTGACCGTAGAGGGTCTCCGGTCTGGCTCTGCTTTCCATCAACATCTCCATCATCATTCCATCACTGAATCCCTACTAAGTGCCAGGCACTGGGCTATCCTTTTACACACATGGCCTCTTTTCATCCTCAGAACCACCCTGCGAGGCAGGTGTCAATATTGTCCCGCTTTACAAATGAGGAAACTGAGACTCAGAGAAGTTAAGGTCACACAATAGTAAGTGTGTGACAACTCTGGGCCTTTGCATGTAACCAGTGTACAAACCTCCATTGCTGCTGGTGGGGCAGAGTAGGGGTGGGGGAATTGCACTGTCTGCTGACACTTGGGACATGTAGTAAAAGAAAGTCCTTGAAACCAGCATTCTATCCTCTGAAAGGAAGACGAGACCCTACCTGGGAGTAAGAGAAATAAAAATAAGCAGGATAGTTTATATTTGTAAACTTTGAGGCCTGTGGTTGTCCCACAAATATTGATGCTTTCAGATAATGAGAAATACATTTGATTAAGTTCGCTGTCATGTATACAGGGGAAAAGACATTTCCTCTTCCCAAAGAACCATGCTCTGCTGCCTTCAGTTATTAATCTTCAATTGCAGAGGACCATGTTAGCACGCAACACATTCAAGTCTAATTAAGCTAAAATGGAAACTTCCAAGAAATGTCTCTTCTGCAGGAAAACCACAGGAAACGCCACTAATCTAAAACTTAAACTTGGATCATGTGCATATTTGTTTTTTAGCTCTCACCCCAGACGTCCCCAAGGCTGGGGTCTTCTCTCTGCTCAGACGTCCCCCCTCGGGGCAACCACCTGACTGACCACTCTGGCTAAAGCCACCCTCAGTCATGTTATTCCCCTGCTAGTTTTCCCCTGCTGTGTTTCCTTCCTTGTACTTATCATTCTCTGACATGTTCTTGTTCCTTTCTTTAGTTATGCTTGCTGTTGGTTTCTCTTTCACTAACATATATGTTCCTGGAAAACCAGGACTGTGTTCATTTTGTTCAGAAGCGATTCTTCATGGGTATTTTGTGTTTGTACCCATCTTCAGAGCAAAGGCATTGAAAGATTTTGTCCTGCACTCACTTTCCGAGGCTGCTTGTATGGCACACAGCCTGGGAGGATAGAGGTAATGTTTCTAAGAAAGATAACGGCTCCTTCTGGGGCAAAAGTTGGGCAGGTTTGCTAGCAGCCCCTTTCAAAGATTGCAGTTTCCTGAGTTTGGAGTTCCTTACCTGGGACACAGACCCACTGTGCGCACAGCATCCACACTGGCTGCTCTGCACCACCCCGAGGGACTTTCAGGGCAACAGGAACCAAAGTGCATATGCAGCTCTGCTGCTTTTTATGTCAGCTGTGCTGTGAATAATCAAGTTCTTTGCTTCTGCCCCAGGAGTCTCTTGTCTTCTGCCAGGAACTATAAGCTGGGCAGGCTAACTTACTAACTTTCAAACAGGGTCAAATGTCAGACCCTTTGCAGTTCCTGCCAGTTCTGTGCATTACCCCTTCTCCAGGGCAGGGGGCGGCGGGGGGGCAGAACCTGACACATAGTAGGTGCTTGGGAAACACTTGCTGAGTGAATGAAAATACAAAGGACACCTCAAAGCAAGTCAGTACAGCCAGCTGGCTAGGAAGCTTTGATAGTAACTACCTTTCATTTTTCCTGTCAGTATCCAGCTTAGATGACTCCTTGGAAAACCTAAATTCTATCTCTTTAGCTTTTGGATTGGACAATATTTCTCCACCTTCATTTTGCCCTGTGCATCACTTCCTTGCGTGAAAACACTGTCAAAGTAATTTGAATGTGTGGAGCTCTGTGAATTCGTTCTTACTCAGCGCCATGGAGCACCATCCCACAGGAAAGAGCAAAAGGGCTTCAGTCATCTGCGTTCCCCCGACCACTTTGGATGGCTCAGAATTGGGCTATAGGAACAAACTTTCTTTTGAGGTTTACAGTGGCCTCAAAGTTCCTTAAAGAAGGGGAGTTCAGGTAAGGGGCGGGTGTGTGTGTGTGTGTGTCTCTGACCATTGGGTGGGTGTTGTCCATAAATCATGGGAAACAGGGGTTCCTCTCTTAATCCCAGCTATACCCACATGACATCCAAGAGCTGGTGCCCAGGAGAGGCTTAAAGCTCCCGTGCCGCCTCCCTTGGGGGGCGAGGTAGGGGCTGCACTTAGGAAGGAATGGCTGGTGTTGGGGCACCTTTTCTGGGGTGCTCCTGGCGACCCGAGCCTGGATCAGAGAGTTCGGACTCGGCTGGTGCCGGGTCCCCTGCCTACCCCAACGCCCTTGACCTCGCAGGGCTGGCCTCCTCCGGCCCAGGTTTCCGCCCGCCGCCTCCTCGCGCGCCGCTCTCACCTGGCCAGAGGAAGAAGCCCTCGGCTCGTCCTCCGCCGAGAGCCCTGACCTCCGCTCTGCCGCCCTCCCGCGGAGTCTCCAGGCGACAGCCCGCAGCCCGCGCGCCCGCCCGGCCTTTTTACAAACGTCGCCACGGCAACGCCATTCTGACGGCCGAGCTGGGGAGGGGCATGGCGTGCGCGGCGCCCAAGGATGAGGGGGAGGTGCGCTGGGAGCACTCGGCCAATTACAGCCCGCTGCAGCGCTGCGAGCCCTCCCCGACCTGCCCGCTAGAGGATGGAGAAACAGGCTCAGTGTTCACAGAAGTAGCTCCAAGTCTTACAGCGGGGAAGGAGCAGACTCAAGAATCCTTCCTACTGACCTTAGCTCTAGGTTCGGTGCGTTGAGGAGGGGGTGGTCAGGCGTGGGAGGGTAATGGAGCTGAGCCACGAGAAGCTTGGAGGTTAGTACCCCCATCCCACCCGAAACTCTAGTTCTCTCTGTTGTGGAGGAGAAAACAGAGTAAGCTGGGGGGGACCATCACTTCTGGGGGTGGGGGTGGAGATGGGAGATGGGTGGGGTGGAAGGAACACTTCTGAAAGAATGGAAGATTCTCCCACGTGCTAGGAAAAGGGTATTTACAAGCCCACAGCCTTACTGTTCCTGTCCTTCCCTGTCAAAACTCGCGTTTATTCATTCATGTGTTCTTTACTTCTACAAACATCACCTGAGTCCCTACAAGGTCAGACGGTGGCCCCAGTGTTGACCTGGATCAGATCCTTAAGAACCCCACCCCCGCACTCCCCATGGGCACGGGGCTGGGGGGATGGAGCGTGTGGAGAAGACATGCAAATGCCAACTATCTCCCCTCACCCCATGTCACCTTTTTCAAATCAGCCCCTTCTGTCTGGGAGCAGAACAGCCCTGCTGACTACCTACAGAATGCCTCATTTCCCTGGCAGGCAATGACGGACAAGGTGCCCCAAGACAAACTCAAAATATTCATCTGAGAAAGATGAAAGATGGCAGACTCCACTCTAGTCAATTAGAAGATGATATAAGAGAGAAAAATCATGGAAATAGATATGGGATGGAATATATGGTAAAGATGCTCCCACATGCTTAGAGGCTCTTAGAAATGCACATTCCCTGGCACAGACCTCTGAGATTCTGATTAGGCAACTCTGGAGCATGGTCCAGGAATGAATTTGTTGCATTCTTTCAAATTCCTTGTGCATTTGTTAAAAGCTTGGCAAAACCTCAGGACTTTTTCAACCCTGCAGTTGAATCGCAGAGCCCTCCCAGCACTTGTCCCTAGAAATCTCTTCCAGGCCCTCAGTCAGCCTGGAAGGTTCTGCCTGGGTTAGTTCCCTTTGACCAGAAAGACCTTAGGAATGTATGAGGAGTGACCACAGAGGCCAGGGCCCTGAGTGGTAACTTCAGAGGAACAGAGAGGGTCAGGCTCAACTCTCCAGGCACATTTCTGCCTCAGGGCCTTTGCAGTTACTGTTTCTTCTCCCTACCTGGCACTTCCCCCAGGGATCTCCTTCAGCTCCTTCAGATTTTTACTCAAATATCACCCGATTTAAAAGGGTCTTGGAATTCCCTGGCGGTCCAATGTTTAGGAATCAGTGCTTTCACTGCCCGGCTCGATCCCTGGTCGATCCTGCAGGCCCCATGATGCCACCCAAAAAAACAAAACAAAACAAAAAACACCCCCCCAAAAACATGAATAACAAAACAAACACCTCACTCTATTGCTCTTCCCTTCATCTTACCACTCCTCTAACATGCTATTTATTTAGTTTCCTTCTCTTATTTGTTGTCAGTCTCCCCACTCCCAACTCCCCCCTGCCCCCCAACTTAAGCTCCATGAGGGCAGGGATTTTTTTCTCTTTTGTTCACTGCTGTATCACCAGTACCTAGAACAGTGCCTGAATGAACGAATGAGTGAATGAACAGGGGCAGCCCTTGCCACCCGCCCACAGCCTTGCCTCCTACTCTTGAGCTGCTGAGCTGAACTGTCCTTACCCCAGGACCTAGGCTTCTGTAGCCTTGGCCCTCCCCAGCCCCACCCTCATCTCCATGCTTGTCTTCAATGTCATCAACATGAGCACAGAACGCAACCCTGCTCATTGCCAGCCAGACCCTACAGAGCCCATCCAGGCCAGCCTGGAGCCGGAGCCGCCCTTGGCCCCCTGATAGGCTTGGGAGAGCATATGTTGCCATTAGTCCATCTCTCGATGAGGAAATACTAAACGGAGAACAAAGCTGACATTCAGGCTCACTGGAGCAGAAATTGCCAAATCTTGATTGGATCCTGCCGCTCCCCACAGGATGCCACAGTCATCTCAAAGGGTGTGTGAAAGTCTTAAAACCCAGTTCCATGTCATCCACTTAAATTTCAAAAACAGAAACTAAAATACCCCAATAACTCATGGCTTTATCATAGCATGTCCTGGGCTGAGTGAGAGTTGTACTTTGCGATGATGGGGTGTTCAAAATACTGCACCTGGGGAATTCCCTGGCAGTCCACTTGTTCGGACTTGGTGCTTTCACTGCCATGGCCCGGGTTCAATCCCTGGTGGGGAAATTAAGATCCCGCAAGCCACAAGGCATGGCCAAAAAAAAAAAGAGGTTTCTAGCTTATACGGGCTCCTTGGTGATGCCTGTAATCAATCAATCTTCTTGAGCTCTGGGTGGCTACCAAGGCTGTACTGTGTCTCCATCAACATCAGGATGCTGGTGTCTGAAAGGCCTGGGTCCAGGTCCCAGCTTTGTCATTCCCAGCTGTCCTCCTAATACTGGAGAGAGTGATGTTAACTCCAGGCTTTCCACCCGCAGGGCTCTGTCCCAGTCCTTCCTGTGGATCATCTCATTTAATCCTCAGCATAACCTGGGGCAGTAGGTGTGTGTGAAACACCTGGACCTCGGAGCTCTGCAGAGAAGCGCCCAAAAGTGTCGTGACGGGTGTTATTTCTATCACGTCACTCCCACTGGAACAGGAAAATAGGGCTCAAGAGCCATGGAGGTGTGTGACCAAGGTGACACAGCCAGAACAGGATTTGAATCTAGATGACTGTGATGGGACGGTATTTTCCCCGGGGACCACACGTGACAGGTGTCACAGCCACGAGACACCCATGCTCACCACCTGCTTTCCCTCAGCCCTGAACAATCTGGGCTTCCGGCTGTCCTGAAGTTTGGGCAGTGCCTGCAGCAAGAGAGGGAGGGAGCTGAGGCCAGGAGGGGGTAGCTGGGGCTTGCCAGGGACCTCTCCTGCCACCCACTGGGCTTCTTTCCTGCAGGACCTCTGCCCCATAAAATCTCATTGGGCCGCAGTTACCTTCCCTGGGCTGTCCTTGACTGGGAGAGCCCATCCACTGTGCCCCCTCCCCAGATCTGCTTGTTGTCCCCTGCATTCCAACAAGAAATGAATGCTGGCCTCCCACCTGGAAGAGGTAAGGAGCTTGCCCAGCCTTTAAGGGGTAAGAGAGAGCCAGGGCAAGAGCTGGAAAAGGAGAAAGGGGGAGTAAAAGAGAGAGAGAGCGTTCGAGGATCAGGAAGTAGCTAAGCTGTTGAGTAGGTGACAGATGGGAGAGCAAAGGGCCATTGGAGGCTCCACAGTCCATTCATAACCTGACGCTATGGGCTAAGGAAATGCAGGTTTTTATACACACACACACACACACACACACAGGTTCACAAAAATAAATTCAAACCACAAAATCACAGCTGGTCACTGAGGCCTTCTGCGGCCGTGCTCACCCCCTTCCCCTGTCAGAAAATGAGAAGTCACCCAGGTGTTTTCTCAGATAGAGACAAGGCTGGTTGGGATGTTCATGTCTTGCAAATCAGAGCTCTGCCAGGGGGCTTCCCTGGTGGCACAGTAGTTGAGAATCTGCCTGCCAATGCAGGGGACGTGGGTTCGAGCCCTTGTCTGGGAGGATCCCACATGCTGCGGAGCAACTAGTCCCGTGAGCCACAGCTACTGAGCCTGCGCGTCTGGAGCTTGTGCTCTGCAACAAGAGAGGCCGCGATAGTGAGAGGCCTGTGCACCGCGATGAAGAGTGACCCCCGCTTGCCACACCTGGAGAAAGCCCTCGCACAGAAACGAAGACCCAACACAGCCAAAAATAAATAAATTAATTAATTAAAAAACTTAAAACAAAACCAAAAAACCACTCTCTCTAAAAAAAACAAACAAAAAAACAGAAAAAAAGCTTTGCCAGGGAGGTCAGTCTGTATGTTCTGTTTGAAAGCTGCAGATGAAGGCTGCTGATCCCACCTCTGATCGGCCTGGTTTCGTTTGTTTGTTTGTTTTATTCTGTCTGTACCTCACTTCTCTCACCTGTAAAATGGAGGTAATAGCAACATTGACTGTAAAGACCACATGGGTTAATATGTGTGAAGTAGTAAACTGTGCCCGGTACCACAGACTCCTTCTGTGAATGTCCGCGTTGCTGTCTGTCTGTTTGCTTGTTTTTGTTGTTTTCTTGATGATGTGGGAGGACAGCACCATCTCAACCCGATCACAGCCATCCTGGGGAGAGCTTTGATTTGCATCGTCTCAGTCCCAACCCAGACAAAGTTGACCTCTGAACACTCGCATATCATCTTGCTTGTTGCCCAGGGACATTTCTGGGTGTGGGTGTCAGAGGCAGGCTGAGCTCCCCTGATCGCTGCTAGAGGGATTCTGAGAATCCAGCTGGTCTCTGTGGCGTGGCACGTGCAAGAGAACTCCATATATTCAACTTGCAGGCATCCAGGCAAATCAACCTCCACTACTTTTTTTGGGGGGATTAACAATGAACCACTATGAATGAGGTTAACCAAACTAGCTAATATTTACTGAGGCTTGTTAGGTACCAGCCACTATGCCATGCACTGTTTTATTTAATTCTTGGCCCAACCCATTTCACAGAAGCGGGCTCAGAAAAGTCAAGTAACTTGCCCAGTTACAAATCTTGTAAGTGATAGGTCCAAGATTCGAACCCTAGCTGTTGGACTCCAGCATATTTTCTTTTTTGTAAAGTTTTGTTTTCAAAACATAATATACATCTCGAAAAGAGCACAACTGATAAGTGTACACTTGAAGAATTTTCACAAAGTGTATGCACCCACCCTAACCAGAACCCAGAACAAGAAGCAGAACATCACCACCCACCCCCTCCCCTCCGAGAAGACTCCCTGTGCTCATTCTTGTTACCCCCTCCCGCTTGTCTGACTTCCAATCATAGATTAATTCTGCTTGGTTTTGAGCTTCATGGAAATGGAATCTTACAGATTCCATTTGCTGCCTGGTTTCTTTCACTCAAGTATGTGAGGTTCGACCACGTTGTCTGATGTAGCTGTGGTTCATTCATTCTCACTGCTACATTGCATTACACTCTGTTATCTATTCCTGCAGAACAAATTATGGCAAACTTAACGGATCCAAAAAACACACACTTATGTCACAATTTCTGTGGGTCACGAATCTGGGCTCTGCTTAGCTGGGTTCTCTGCTCAGGGTCTCTCCCAGGCTGCAATGAGGGAGGTGGCCAGGGCTGGGGTCTCATCTGAGGCTCAGCTGGGGAAGGATCCTCTTTCCAGTTCATGTGGTGGTTGGCAGGATACAGTTCCCTGAGGGTTGTTAGTTAGTCTGAGGGCCTCACCGCCTTGCTGGCTGTTAGCCAGAGATCCTGCACTGTTTCTTGCCATGTGGGCCTCTCCATAAGGTGGCTTGCTTCATCAAAGCCAGTGAGAGTCCATAGAGAGGGTCTCCAGGCAAGATGGAAGTTACAATCTTCTGTAACATAATCACAGAAATGACATGCCCATCACCTTTGCAGCATCTACTGATTAGAAATAAGGTACAGTCCTGCCTACTCTCAAGGGGAGGGGACACAGAGGTGTGAACACCAGGGATAATTGGGGGCCGTTGTGTATGCCTTTTGGTCTGCACATGTGCACATATCTCTTGGGTATATATCTAGGAGTAGAATTTCTGGGTCACACATACGTCCGGCTTTATGAGATACTGCCAAACATTTTTCCAAAGTGCAGGTACCCTCTACACTCCCTCAGCAGGCTATGAGCTTCCCAGTTAGAGCACATGCTTTCAATACACTCCTCCCCTCTCTCTTTACAGAAGGGGTGTTTGAGCTGGGGCTCTTTGGGACGACAGGTCCTAATTCTAGCCCCATGTCAGAATCACTGAATTCCCGGGCCGCTTCGCCAGACATTCTGATCATTTGAGGGCTCAAGTACAAACTGGAAGGTCCACTCCATGAGGCGAGGATCCCTGTATCCTTGGTGTCCAGAGCAGTACCCGGCAGCAGTACCTGGCAGGTACCAGGTAGCTGGCACTCAATAAATGTTTTTTTGATTAAGTGAATGAGTTTAGGAAATATTGTTCAAGAGATGGGCCCCAGGGAGGGTATAAACTGCTTAAACGGGAAGGAAACTTTGTTGTGTCTGAGGCTGTGTGCATTTTTCTGGGAAGAGGGCTCAGAGCCTCAACCAGGTATGTCCCCAACAAAGGTTAAAGGCCGCTATGATTGGCTACTGTCCGACTTAGGTATTTTATCAGATGAAGAAAGAACTCGTCCCAGGGTTGGAGGCATGGGAATTGTGGACAAAGGTCCCATGGTCCTTAGAAGTAAAAAGCGAGACAGTGCTTGCCTGGGGTGGCTCATAAACTGAGACCTTGCTTGTTTTGACCTTTGACCCATGGTAGTTCTTTTGGTACATCTAGCCACTGCCTGGCCTCCTGGGACCCTCCCTGTGTCTGTCTGTTGAACAGAAAATTCCAGAAGGCCTCGGTGCCCTGAGTTTCCATCAGGGGCAAGCCAACATGAGCCTTAGCTTTTGAAAAACCCCTTTCAATGAATAGAAAGCCTCCCAGTTTATCTGGTTTGAGATGACCTCATCCTTTGTCACCTTCTCTCTTGTTTTCTGGAGGTTGCTCAGCGTCTTCCTGTTGTCTGCATTCTTTTCTCATGTGAACAGTGCACCTATTTTGGGCATTTTGTTGTTGTTGTTTTGGGTCATTCCTGTCACACATTTTTTATATTCCTTTCCAGTCAGATCAACCTCATGCCTCTCTAGACATTTCTTCTCAGGTTTCCTCTGAATCATTTCGTTTGGTCTAAATATGTCCAGTGTTTCCTCCTTCCTCACTGCACTCCACATAGACCCTCTCTTTTCTGCGGAACAACTGTTCTTTTCTTTCGAATCCCTGACCCAAATCCTCATCTTTCACCATGTTTTCTGACTTCTCCTAAGAACTGATTGTTTTTTGAAACTTAAGCCTCAAATATCATCCCTTCTAATCTGCGTCTGAATTTGGATCACGGTCAAGAAGCAGGGGAGACAGGAACGTGGCTGCGTAATTAGGATCCTCAGCAGAAGGGCTGAGTGTTCATCGGGGGGATCAGAGGGGCCTGGGGATGGAGCAAGAGGTATCTTCTTCTGCCTCGGGTAGGGCTTAGGGTGGGGTTGTCAGGAAAGCGCTAAGAAAAAAGGAACCATTTGACTTGAGTTTTAAGGGAACAGTAGGATTTCCGGAGGCAGAGCAGGGAGAGAAGAGGATTGTCCAAGGAAGGAGCAGTGGGAATGGAGGCTAGAAGATGAGTCATCAGAGAAGTTAGGGAAAGGAGTACAGAAGGAGAGGGGTGGCCAGGTGCTGAGACCGCAGACTGAAGGTCCATGGTCAGCCCTCAGATATGTTTGTCTGGTTTTCCCAGTGTGTTAAGACTTTTAATTAGTTGCTGAAGGGAGAGGCCTCTTTCTGTGGAGTGACAGAGAAACCTATTCAAATTGTCTTCAGCATGAATGCAAATTCACTGGTTACCAAAAATGAAAAGTCTAGAGGGAACCTCTGGGTTCAGGCTCAGATGATTTCATGAGGCCTTGGCCTCTCTCCAGCTCTCAGGGATTCTTTGAACCATGTGGATCCAACCTTAGACAGAATCTCTCTATAATGGTCACAAAAAGGCGGCCGAAGCTCCAGCCCTTACATCTTCTCAGCTTTGAATTCCATAGGGAAGGATAAGAGTCTTTTTCCTAAGCTTCCCTCGATGGCCTCACTGTTTCTCATTTTCTCTGGGTGGGTCACAAGCCCATTCCTGAGCCAATTATTGTGGCCCAGGAGACTGCTCTGATTGGCTGAGCTTGAGCCACATGCCCAGCCCTGCAGCCAGAGGTGGAATCAACACCATCTCTGAGAAACTGGACTGAGACTAGGAGAAAGGTGTTGTCCCCAAAGGGGGATCATAACACCATAATATTTTAGAAGAGAGGTCAATTGCTATTAGGTGACAAAAACCAGATGTCTACCACAGTAGCCAACATGTACAGCTCATTGACATCTGGATTTATGCCTTTTTTTGGGAAAATGGGAATATCTGGCAATACCTGGACTCTCTTCTTGTATATAGATCAACAATCTGCTGGGGCTGAGAAGAGGCTCCCTCTTTAGATACAGCCTATGTTCTGCCTGCCCAATGCACTGCTCATATTTCCTCTCTGGCTCCTGGAAGCACTTGAATTTTTATTGCCAGCATAATTTGATTCTGTAAAGAAATCTGTTTTTCCCACCAGAATGGAAGAGCCAAATGTACAGGGGTCAAATAGCTCTCCTGTGCTCCCACAAACTCCTGAGGACAAATGCCTGGCCATTTTTGATAGTCTCATTCCTTGCTCATTTTAAAAGCCTTCTTTAAAAAAAATATTGAATACATAGTGATTTTAGAATCTGTTATCTGATAATTCCAACATCTGAAGTCTTTGGGTGGGAGTGGCAGAGGGGTGGTGTCTCAATGTCTTGTTTGTTGTGTCTGCTTACTCTGGCTCATACTGACTTATTGCTTGGATGTTTAGTAATTTGACTGTGATCTCATTCTTGATTGAACTTAATCTGTGGGAATCCTGAGGGGTCTGATTCCTGGCTGCTTTGCTCTCCGAAGTCTTTTTTGTTTGTTTCAGCTGGATGCCAGGGATGCTAATAACCTCTGAACACTGACATTTATTTCCTCAACTTGGGAGTTTTCCCACTGAATACATGGAGTATAAACTTGAGCCCCAGACCCACGTGGTTACAAACCTTCAGGGTGATCATCATCATCATCAGTATTGTGGCCATTATTAGTTTTCCCCTCCAGAGCCACATTGAAAACTACAGGTTTTCATAGGCTCCCCTTTCTGAAAGTCCAGAAAAAAAAAGTTTTTAAGCCCTCCTCTTGCCAGGGTGTGGAGCATCTTTGAGGGTGCCAGCTTAATATAGGCATCTTAGACTTGGTTAGCTCATTTTTCAAGGCCCAAGGCTTAATCTCCCTTTTCCTGCACTTACTAAAGGCAAATGGCTTCCTCATTTGCTTATGCTTTGGCTGTAGCTCACTCTGTTTGTGTGTGTGTCTGTATGTTCCTTTGAGATTGCCTACATAAAAATTGTTTTTTATTCTGGGATTTTGGAAACACACACAAAACTAGAAAAGCCTGCGATTAACTCCATGTATTCATCATCCAGCTTCAACATTTTCCCAGTGTTCTCTCATTCTTTTTTCTTCCTTTTTGAGTTTTTTTCTAGGTTAATTTAAAGCAAGTTGTGTCATTTCACCCATAAAGACATCCTAACTGAAAGGACTTTTTGTTCCTTTACATTATCCCCGCCTTGACATGATCACAGCTAAAAATACTTATAATCATTCCTGAATATCATCTAATATTCAGTCCATGCTCACATTTCCTTGATTCTCTCAGAGATATCTTTTTTACTGTTGGTTTGTTAGAATCAGGATCCAGACAATGTCCACACATTACACTTGGTTGTTATGTCTCTGAAATGTCTTTAATTCTGTAACAGCAACACCCGCCCCTGACCTTTTTTATCCCCCAGCCACTGATTTGTTGGAGAAACTGGGTCTTTTGTCCTGGAGAACATTCACATCCTGGATTTGGCTGATCACTTCTTCTTGGTTTCAGTTAACTTGTTCCTCTTTTCCCCATGTTTCCTGTAAACAAATAGTTAGATCTAGAGGTCTGAGGAGATCAAAGTCTTTTTGTTGTCCAGACGCCTTCGTAGGCGGTACTGTGTGATCCATCCTGCATCACACAGTGAGCACATAATGTCTGGTCATCCTGTTTTTAACGATATTGAGATTGAATGGTAGGTCCAGTGCTAACAGACTGAGCCATCCATTACAAAGTTCCCAACGGCTTTTTTTCCCCCAATAATTCACATTTTTAATTTTTAATTATGGTAAAATATACATAACATTTACCATCTTAACCATTTAAAAATATACAGTTCGGGCTTCCCTGGTGGCGCAGTGTTTGAGAGTCCGCCTGCCGATGCAGGGGATGCGGGTTCGTGCCCCGGTCCAGGAAGATGCCACATGCCGCGGAGCAGCTTGGCCCGTGAGCCATGGCCGCTGAGCCTGCGCGTCCGGAGCATGTGCTCCGCAACGGGAGAGGCCACAACAGTGAGAGGCCTGCGTACCGCAAAAACAAACAAACAAACAAACAAAACACACAAGTGGCACGGAAGAAGCCAGAATCTTAAGAATACCTGGGCCCAAGGAAATCTTGGAAGATAGTGAGTTAAAGAGAATAGTGAGGATAATGACGATGGTAGGAGAGCATGTATGCTTTGTGGTCCTATGTACTAAGGGTTTTGTATACAAGCTCCCATTGGGAAGGCTACGAGCTAGGTGCCATTTTTATTCTCATCTTAAAGAAGAGGGATCTGAGCTAATTAAGCAGAGGGAAGGTTAGGGGCTTTTCCTGGCTGAGACCACAAGACAAAGCGGTGGTCACGCCCCCTAGCCAGGACTTGATTGGCTGGAGATTTGATTGGCAGGAGAGCTGAGCGGCTTCTCCTGCCAGAAGCAGCTGGTGCCCTTCAGCCTTTCTTACACTTCAAGCCCTAAGAAAGGGCTTGCGTGCTTCCCAAGTGGCAACTTCTGTGCATTTAAAAATTTCCTCTTGAAAATCCCAGCCTTAGCCCATTCACAAAAGGTATCTGGGTCCTTTCTTGGCCGTGGCCTAGTCGTATTCACCAAAGAGAAGAGCACGTCCCATAAGAGCTGGCGGCTTTGGGAGGACCGGGGAAGGCGTCAGCTGGCAGGAAGCTCCCTGAAAGAAATAGAGGAATCCCCACCCATCCATGAGCTGCCTATTCTTCACCCTTAGAAACGGGGCTTGTGATGTGCCAGGCACTGCAGGCATTTTGCCATTTAACCCTCCCGCTGCCCCACGCAGTAGGCCCCTTGCTAACAGTTTTGGTTGCTTTTGTTGAGGAACCTGCGATACAGAGGTCAAGCCACTTACTCAGAGTCATTCGGGGCAGTGGTGGGGCTTGACCCCTATTTGTTTGACTCCAAATCTGGCCTCTGAACTCTGAGAGACACTGCCGGCTTCTCGAGGGATGTGGGAAGTGGATTCGAGTGAGCACGGCCTGGGCCGCGGTTCCCGTCCCTCTGCCACATGGACAGAGCCACAGGCCCAGTTCGCTGTGAAGGCCCAGCATCTTATACCAAGTCTCATTTTCACAGCCAGAGATATTAGTGTGGAAATAGGACTTTTGATTCTTGAAAGGTCTGCTTGGTGAAGAGATGGTCAAACATTAAAACTACAAACTCCATTTTTTTGGGGGGGGCAATTCTGAAGCTTAAGATGTGTCATTTCATCTCAGTGCTTCAACCTTGCCACCTCTGTGAACGGGTGAAGAGTTTCAAAGTTTTATACAGGAGGCTAAAAAACTAAGGCTCCTTGTGAAAATACTAAGTGTAAAACTTAGAAAAGAGGAATTCTGCTTTCTGTTCATTTCTGCTTAAAGACAACGAAGATATACTCCCTGGAAGGAACGGATGCCAAGACAGATGTATACAAGTGCCCTTTAGGATCCAGCAAAACTTTCAAATGGATTATTGTTTTCTTCCCGACAAACAGGGATTTCTGACGACATATTAACAACAAGCCTGAAATGCAAACCTGAGTCCTGGAGTGAAACCCCCAGGAGCAATGGTGCGATGTATTCAAGGGGGCCACCCTGGTAAGGGAGACACAGAAGGAAGGGGTGTGGAAAAGTGAACCTGGGCGGGGGAGGGCAGCAGGTGGGGAGGGAATCCTGTTTCTGCCACTTAGTAGCCAGGGAACGGTACCCTCTGTCAAATCAGCTTTCCCCTCTCTCTAAGGGGCTGACACTTGCCAGCATCCCTTGCGGGTTGATGGGAGAGATGAAGCATGTGCGGTGTGGAGCAGGTGCCTGTCCCTTGGTAAGCCTTTCCCCCAGTTGTGAATTCCACGAATTTGAAAGCTACTAGTTGTAGCTCTTCTGGGGACCCTGACAAAGGTTCAGGTTGGCCATTTCAGACCCTTTTCGGCTGAGGGATGTCCAGCGCCAAACAGGCTGGCATGTCCCTTGCGTTGTGTGTGAATGAGGCAGCCCAGGAATAATGCATGTGAAACCTCATTATGTAAATCCTCAGGTTTTCAGTACATGACAATGGCTTTTTTTTGGGCCCTTCTCTGTCCCATTCTGTGGTCTGGTGTCTCTGCTTTGGGACCTAGTCTGCCAAGCCCTGGGGGCGGGGGTGGGCACCCTGGGGAGGGGTGAGCTCTCCAGAGGGCACATCAAAGGGAAAGTCACAACTCTGTCACTGGCCCAGCTCTCCCAGTCATTGCTTGGTGTGAAAGGAAACTGTCCTCTGCCTGAGGCAACCCCATGTCACACACAGATTAAGGCCTGTAATGTTTAATTCAGAGCAGTGAGCACTGGAAACACCACATCCAGGCTCCCTCAGAGCAGGACAGCCACTTTTCATTTCTGGGGCTCTAAGCCAGAGAGCCTGCTGTCTGGAAACCTATTGCCTGGAAGGTTCGCAGGATGGAGGGCAGGCTTCTGCAAGGAACTATCTGACCATCACCTCCTGGTTGAGGAGAAGGGCACCCTTCTATGACCTTGGCCTCCTTAGAGCTCATGCAGGCAACAAACACACACATACAAATACACACACATGCCAACACACAACACATACTCACATGGACACACATACACACAAGCATGCATATACAAATACACAGCCCCAAGTCAGAAAGACTGGAGTACTATTCTGGCTACTCAGAAGAGCAAACCCAGATCTTTATTCTCAGAGAGCTTATTCCTCGGTGTATCCCTGGCACCTGGCAGAGCAATGAAAATCAGAATCGCCGCCTTTAAAAACACTCGGGCTGTTCACTCAACTGATTGTGGTCATCATTGCAGGAGGCAGGGAAGTCAGATCATGATGCTAGACACCCTTAAGCTCAGTACAGTGCTGTGTGTCTATTATGTCTCAATAAAACTGGTAGAAAAAATAGTTATCTGGATAGAAAGAACAAGATAAAATACACGAATTATCAAAAGTTAAAAAAGTACAGACGAGCTAGACTATGAGTCTCAGAAAGCACTGTTCACAACAGCCAGGACATGGAAGCAGCCTAAATGTCGATGGAGGAGTGGATAAAGAAGATGTGGTACAAATATACAGTGGAATACTACTCAGCCGTAAAAAAGAATGAAGTAATGCCATTTGCAGCAACATGGATGGACCTAGAGACTATCATACTATGTGAAGTAAGTCAGACAAAGACAAGTATCATATGATATCACTTATATGTGGAATCTAAAAAAAATGATACAAATGTGCTTATTTATAAAACAGAAACAGACTCAAAGACTTTGAAAACAAACTTATGGTTACCAAAGTGGAAATGTGGTGGGGAGGGATAAATTAAGAGTTTGGGATTAACATATACACACTATTATATATAAAATATATAATCAACAAGGACCTACTGTATAGCACAGGGAACTCTACTCAATATTCTGTAATAACTTATATGGGAAAAGAATCTGAAAAAGAATAGATATATGTGTATGTATAACTGAATCACTTTGCTGTACACCTGAAACTAACACAACACTGTAAATCAACTATACTCCAATATAAAATAAAAATTAACTTAAAAAAAAGAAAGTTTAAAAAAATAGAGGCAAGCTAGACTATGAGTCTCAGAGAGGCTAAGCTGACACATATATATGGAATCTAAAAAAAAAAAAAAAAGAATGTTCAGATGAACCTAGGGGCAGCCAGGTATAAAGACACAGATGTAGAGAATGGACTTGAGGACATGGGGAGGGGGAAGGGTAAGCTGGGACGAAGTGAGAGAGAGGCATGGACATATATACACTACCAAATGTAAAACAGATAGCTAGTGGGAAGCAGCTGCATAGCACAGGGAGATCAGCTCATTGCTTTGCGACCACCTAGGGGGGTGGGATAAGGAGGGTGGGAGGGAGACACAACAGGGAGGGATCTGAGGATATACGTATGCATATAGCTGATTCACTTTGTTACACAGCAGAAATGAACACAACACTGTAAAGCAATTATACTCCAATAAAGATGTTAAAAAAATAAAAGCTGCCTGAAGTCACACAGTAAATGGCAGAACAAGAGTCTAAACCTAAGTCTGCCTAATGCTAAAGCTATTCTGCCACCTTCCTTTGAAATGAGTGAATGCATTCTTTGCTGCCTGAATCCCACTGGGGCCTCAGTTGGCTGTTTCTAAAGGGAGCTGAGGGGCAGCCTCAGAGGCTCTGCTCCGAGCAGGGACCTCTCACCTTCTGCTGCCTGATCGCCCTGGTGACCCTCTTCTCCTGGTGCAGCCGCTCTTCCATGTGCACCAGGGCCTCCTTCAGCAGCGCCTTTTCTTCGGCCTCTTTGGAGATATCGTCCTTCAGCTTTGCCACCTGTGACTGGTACATCTGAACCGACACTTTGCTCTGCCTGAGCACACAGGAGAGACAAAGTCTCTTTTCTCCTCATCTTTCTCACTCACCACCAATGCTACCGACCTGGGAGATCCTCAGAACACTTCCATATATGCCTGGCTTCGCGGTTTCCTTACAAGTGGGGGGAAGGCTGAAGATGTGGGGACTAGAGGGCAGAATAAATAGCCCATTGGCTGTGGACGTGCAGCATGAAGGGGGCAACGGTTATGCTACCAGCCCCTCCCAATTTCCCAGAGAGGGTGGGGGAACGGATACCACTGAAAATAGGATGGAATTACGAAAAGCACACACATGGTGAAACATCAGACACATTTATAAAAGGTGCACCTTATTCCTTAACAGTAGGGTACTTTAACTGCTGCTTTCTTGCCCAGAGACTTGGGTCCATCAGGCCCTGAGTCACCATCCCGCCTGCCCCCCTCCACACCCAGGCCTCTGTCCTCTTGTCCTGGTCCCTACGGGTCTGCAGCTGCACCGAGGTTTAGCCTGGAGAATGGAGGCCTGGGCCTTTTGCCGGAGACATGGGCCATACTTGAGCTGTTCAATGTCCTTCTCGTATCGTCTCAAAAGCTCTTCTTTTCTCTGCAGCTGGTTCTTGAGTAGGGTGATCTTATCAAACACCAGGTACAGGTCTCTTTGTCGAAGCTGGTAGACTCTCTCCCTCTCTTTTGGGGAGAGGTGTTTCATGGACACGTGACCTGACATACCTTTGATGTTCATCAAAGTCCCGAGGGTTTTGATCATGTCCATGTACTACGAGAAAGCATTTCGCAGGTAAGAGGCCTGGCCCAAGACCGCTGGTGGCCACTTTGAGGAGGCAAACGTCTAATTGTGTTTCATTCATTTTCTGCAGTTGCAGAGAAGAAACACATGCTTTGCAAATGAGTGCATTTGGGGTTTTTAGTTCGACTTTCATTTTCCCCCGCATCCATTTACACTATGCCTTTTTGAGAATTGGGGGGAAGTGGGGAGGCGGAATGACAACAGACATAAACATTCATTCTTACTACCCAGTCTTGCAAGGAATTGGGCTCTGCAATTTCCAGCCCATGCTGGGATAGGAGATGGGTCTCGTGGAGCTACTGTAACAACTAAACATGTATGTGGAGTTGATGTTTAAACTATCTGCAGGGCACGCACGTTTGGACAGGAGGGGACTGATGCTGGGTATACATACCAGCTTTTCACTAAGATCTAAAGCGTCAGCCACATCCATTTTCCTTAACTTCTTAGAGACCATGATGGACCCTGGGCTGGAAAGGCCATTTTGAGGCTGAAATAAAAAAAAGAAGAATAACTCTCTTGGCATTCCATTATGATTTTCTACATCCAGAAGAATAACCCAAAGAATAATGGAAGAACCGGAAAGATACTAAAGAATAATTTGAGAGAGTTAATTTTTTTAACATCTTTATTGGAGTATAATTGCTTTACAATGCTGTGTTAGTTTCTGCTGTATCAAAAAGTGTATCAGCTATACGTATCCATATATCCCCATATCCCCTGCCTCTTGCGTCTCCCTCCCAGCCTCCCTATCCCACCCCTCTAGGTAGACACTGAGCACCGACCTGCTCTCCCTGTGCGATGCAGCTGCTTCCCACTAGCTATCTATTTTACCTTTGGTAGCGTGTGTGTGTATATATGTCCATGCCAAGAGAGTTGGCTTTAAATCCAGTCTGACTCTGTGAACTGCTTTCTTTATGACTGTGTTCCTACCCCTTCAGAGCACGACTGCCTTTGAAATGATGCATCACTTGTGCCGTTCTTTGGCCACCGTCTCGTCTGTCTTCACTTTAGGCCAGTGGTTCTCAACCGGGGGTGACTCTGTCCATCCTACCCCCTCCAGGACATTTAGCAATACCTGGACACATTTGTGGGTGTCATAATTGCTGCTGGCGTCTAGTGGGTAGAGGACAAGGATGCTGCTAAACACCCCACGATGCATAGGGCAGTCTCCCAAACAAAGAGTTACCTGGCTCAAAAAATCAGTACCGCTGATGTTGAGAAGACAAGCTCCAGAAAAATGGGGACCATGTGGCTTTTGCTCACTATCTCCCTCCTTGTGCCCAGCATGGCACCTGGCACCGAGTGGTGCATAGTGGGCATGTTTGTTGAATGAACGAATGAAGGTTAAGTGGAAAATAGCCTCCCTCCTTTTTATTAAAGGAATCTCATTTCTGTGCAGCAGAAACCATACCCTCACAAAATTTGGCCCAACCTTCTCCTAGCTCTGAAACCTGGTGGGTGGGCATCACTTCAGACCCTTTCCAGAGACAATGCAGATAGTGTTTGCAGCTGCATCTCCCTAAGACCCCAACCAGCCAGCTGGCTGCTGGAAGCCCAAATGACTGCATGGAATGGCCACCAGTCTGAATAGGTTACCCGATCTGAACGACTACAAATAACCATAATAAGCCTCCTTAAAAAATAAATTGGCTTTTAATGCTTGCCATGAGCACCTCTTAGCCCTAGCATTTGTTGGCACTACCCTGAAAACCTCTGAGATTAAAAACAAAACAACTAAAAAACTATAATGGCCCCCAAAGTGACTGTGATAGATAAGAGTGGACATATTTGTCTATGTATCTATGGAGATGAGAATAAAAGAGGGTATCTGAAGATGACAATAAACCGGGCAGATCTGCTGCAAAAAGAACCTGAGATGCTGCTCAGTGTCTTCAGCTACCCTGAGCTGCATCCTCTGTACCGCTCCAGACGCCCCCTCTTTTCCTGAGGGGAGGGTCACTAAGGAAGAGCCTGGGCTACAGGATCCAAGCACACAGTCCCCACACGGTCTCTGCAGGCTCGCAGACAGACCACCAGGGACACACCCCTGGTGTGTCTTCAATCATTATTCTGTGACCTTGGGTGAGGTACTTGACCTCCTGAAGCCTTAATTTTTCTTATCTGTTAAATGGGGACAAAAATAGTAACTATGACACAAGGCTGCTACGATGGTTAAATGACATAAGGCATGGAGCCGGCTGAGCTCAACGCCTGGCACACAGTAAGCAGTTCACAGATGTCAGCTATTCTTCCTCCTGCTCTTTCCTTTAATTACTGCCAACCTTGGAGGATTGAGAGTTGGGAGGTTTCCTGCTCTGTGGTGTCAGTGGTGGGATGAGGGCTTGTTGCCAAGGGGAAGGTCAATCTTGGAAGCAGGACCATCAGGACGTGAGATCCAGCTGAGCTCCCCACCTGGAGACAGGCCCTCTACTCCCAACCTCAGAGAAGGAAGATTCGATTTTACCAGGAAGACCAACACGTTTCTGAAGACTCACATCTCTAGACGTGTGAGCAAATGTCTAGAAAAATTGTAGGAGAAAATGCTGGTACAGAGAGGATGGCTTTATTATGTTTTCCAAAAGCTGGTTTAGACCAGCTGCCGCAGCAAGCCACGCTGACCTGAGCTGTCCATTGTCATGTGTCAGTCAAACACCTGATCAAACATCCATTTAGGATACACGGCACCTTCAACCTAACAATCAAATTACTTCTGAAAATCCTGGAAAACACAAACTATGCTCCCTAAGAAAGGAAGGTTTTCTTGGATAATACTCTTTAAATACTGTTTGACAATAATAACTATCATCTATTAAAGTGCTCGCTATGAGCTAGGCACTGGGATAATCACTTTACATGATGATCTCCTTTAATTTTTCCATCATCATTTTACAGCTGGGAAATGAAGTCCCAGAAAGGTTAGGAGCCTGCCCAAGGTCACAGAGCTTGCAGAGCTGGGATTAGGACACAGGTCTCTGATTCTAGAACTTGTGTCTTCTTAATCATCATGGCTCCCTTCTGCTGCCCTTTATGTGTTCATGTTTTTCAGTTTATAGCAAAAAGCAAGTGTTAGGAAAGCTCATGACATACTGTTGTACATTAGCTTGTTGGATATTTTCTGCAGAATATAACATGTGATGTGAAAAGGAGGGTCCAGAGATTGACCTGGCCAGCATCAGTGCAATGCTATATCATGCTGTACATGATGGGAAGCCGCCTTTCTATTCAAACATTGGATCGCTGGTACGGCCAGGCACCGACCAGTCCATACAGGTGCCAGCCCATCAGGGAGGACCTGGCCTCGAACCAATGATGTATACAGTGGTGCCAGGGCACACGGCTCGTGTCTGTCCTCATGCCCACCCTCCCCACGTGTCAGTCAATGCAGAGACAAAGTTTCTTTGGTTACCGTTCCGATCTCTACTCTTGAAAAAGTTGGCAAGTCAGGTTTTACATCCAATATTTTCCGAACATTTTTTTCCATCCCGAGGGTCTTTAAGTCTAGAAATGATCCATCCATGTGGTCCTTGTGATCTATATAAGAAAAAGTTTACACTCAAAAGAAAGGCTCAGGAAGAAGTTACTGCATGTAAAAGTCACAGCTGCTATTTACTGGACCCTTACCACAGGCCAGTACTAATTAGCTCACCATCCTCCGTTGGCAGGTGAGGCATCGAGGCCCAGAGAGGTGAAATGACTTGTCCAAGGCCACACAGCTCATGTGAGGCTGCAGCCTCCCAGGGCGGGGGCACTGAGGGGGAACCTTCGGCCACAGGTGTGAGGATGGACTTGAACCCAGGCTTCTGTGTCCTAGCACAGGGCTCTACCCAACAGCAAGCTTGGTTTCTTGAAAGCCCTATTCCCTCTAAACAGGGTATTTATCCTGGGAAGTTCCCCAAGGTTGGTCCTTGCACAGCATCCATCTATGAAAGAGTCCCAGGGGAGGGGCCATCATTCACCTGGAGTGATCACTGCTTGGCTGAGGCCCCACTGGGCGTGGGCACGCATGGGTGTGCAGAGTTGGAGGGGATGGCATGTCAGAATGGAAGAGGTGGTTGGGTGAATGTTGCCTCCCCCCCAAAAATGTCTGGGTCCTAATCCTTAGAGCCTATGAACATTACCTGACAGGGCAGAAGGACCTTTGCAGATGTGATGAAGGTAAGGATCTTGAGATGCGGGCTTATCCTGGATTAGCTGGGGGGACCCAACATAGGCGCATGGGTTCTTACAAGAAGCAGACACAGGGAGTCTGACTACAGACAGAGACGGTGTTGTGACAGAAGCAGAGAGTTGAAGGTGCTCCTCTGCCGTGAGCCAAGGAAAGCGGGGAATTTTTATTTCCTCGAAAAGGCAAGGAAACGGATTCTTTCCTAGAGCCTCCAGAAGGAACCAGCCCCTTGCCTTTACCTTAGTGAAACTGATTTTGGACCTTTGGCCTCCAGAACTGTAAAAGAATAAATATGAGTTGTGTTAAGCCCCTAAGTTTGTGGTAATTTGTTAGAACAGCCATAGGAAACTAATATGGGGGGTGAAGGCAGGAGGTAGGATGAGAGGTGGGGAAATGCAGTGCATGTTCTGGAAGAGCTTAATTGGGTTAGAGCAGATGATGGGGGAGGGGAGGAGTAGAGGGAAGAGTCGGGATGGAAAGCTGAGCTCAGTTTGTGGTCAGCCTAGAACCGTAGCCTAAAGAGTATAAACTTGATTTAAACATCACTGAAATGTCACGAGTGTGACCTGTGTGCCCGGCCCTCTGCCAAGCAATCAACGCATCACCCCACTGTATTGTCCCACCATCGCCTCCTTTTACACACGAGGCGGTCGGGCTCTGAGACCTGTGGCTGCTGGACGCCACACAGCTGGCAAATGGCTGAGCCAGGGATTGGGATCACAGTGGTGTGACTCCAGGGTCTGAGTCACTGCTATTTCAGCTTCTGATGGAGCAGTGAGCTGGCTTAATGAAGGGTGATTTTTTTTTCAGAAAAATAACCGGGATGTATTAGAGACGAAGGAGCCAGCAGCATTTCTCAACTGCAGCATCTCGACGTGTTGGGCTGGACAGTCCTCGTTGTGGGAGCCGTCCTGGGCACCGTAGGACGTTTAGCAGCATCCCTGGCCTCCACCTACTGGCTGCCAGGAGCATCACCCACCCAAGCTGTAATTATGAAAGATGAGAGGGTTTCAAGAAAGCAAACCGAGAGGGTTGGGTAGGCCAGAGAGAACATGGTGGGGGGAGCAAGCTGGGGCTTCAGTGCAGGGGGGCCACGTCAGTTGCCAAAGAGGCAAAGACAATGTGGGAAGTTGGTGGTGAGCACACAGGGTGTAATGCATTTCAAGGTCTTAGTGGGACAGGAGTACAAGCAGTAGAAAAGGAGCTAAAGAAGCAGTGGTCCCAGTGAAGATACACCAGCTTGAAGTGCATGTTTGATGATGAAGGAGAAAGATGGAGTGGGAGGCTTTAGACGCTGAAGAAGGAGGTCGTGATTCAGGAGCTTGTGCACAAGGTGGTCTGGGAGGGAGAGAGAAGGGGAGACTCAGGGAGGGAAGAGCTGCATTTGGAAAGAGAACATAGTGAGGGAAGATGGAGGGAATGGAGGAAAGGTGGGTGCGGAGAGAGACAGGAGGGGAGCTGAACCGGCTCGTGCCTGGGCCCTTGACCTCTGACAATGCCACTTGCTGAGAATTTCCAGCTTGGAAGAGTGAGAATAATAATATTATAATAATAGCTATTCAGTATTAACCACTTGCCGTGTGCCAGGCACCATGCCAGAAGTTTACCACGTGATATTTTCTGATCATTACAAACAGCCCAGCAAGGAAATGTGTTTGCATTTATAGGTGAGACACAGACGCCCAGCAAGGTTAAGCTATGGAGCTGGTAAGCAGTAGGATCAGAATTCAGACCTAGGTCTCTCATTCTCTTTTCAGAGAGACTAGAGGCTGGAGAGTGAAGGGCTGGGCTGGCTGATGTGAAGGGTGCGTGAGGAGAGGGGCGCTGGGCGGATCCCGAGATGGCAGAGATGGGTGATGCGGACTTGGGCTGTTGGAAAGAGGGATTTTCTTCTCTGGGAGAAGAAGCAATTCTTGATTATAGTTCTGGATACAAAAGTTACACATGTCTGTTACACAAATCCAAACAGGGCAGAAACCCATAAAGTGGAAAGTGTCCCCCCACTGTATCCTCAGTGGCCGGCACACAGTAGGGCTGCAATATATAGTTGTTGAACGACTACGGGAAAGTCATGGCTCACGCAGTCTCATCATGCTGGGATAATACTCTCAACACTTTTATGTCTTTTCCTTCAGATTTCACCTGTGGTCGGATATTGGCATTTGAAAAAAAAAAAGAAAAAAAAAGGGAGAACACTGTGCATATTGTATTACAACTTTCTTTTTCTTCACATAAAAATACTGCATATCTTGGATATCTGAGAAAGAGCGATTTTCTATGTATGCAGGGAATCCTTTTATTTGCAACAAAGTCTTGCAGAAATAGACACAATCAACTGAGCTTGCAAAGATCAATGTAAAAAGTCCTTTCTTTCCCTTATCAAAAGAAGCTGAGAAACCAGGCAGGAGGAGAGGGGAGCTGACTTTTAAGGTCCTCCTTAGATGTTTCCTGTCTTCCAGTGGGACCACACAGTAATCCTTCACCAATCAGATTTTTTTTTTTTTTAGGTCGCAGCTTTTTTACTTTTTAATTGAGATATAGTCAATGTAAAATATTGTATGTTTCAGGTGTACAACATAGTGATTCACAATTTTTAAAGGTTATATTCCATTTATAGTTATTATAAAATATTGGCTATGGGCTTGCCTGGTGGCGCAGTGGTTGAGAGTCTGCCTGCTAATGCAGGGGACACGGGTTCAGGCCCTGGTCTGGGAGGATCCCAAATGCCGCGGAGCGACTAGGACCGTGAACCGCAACTACTGAGCCTGTGCGTCTGGAGCCTGTGTTCCACAACGAGAGAGGCCGCGATAGTGAGAGGCCAGCGCACCACAATGAGGAGTGGCCCCCGCTTGCCACAACTAGAGAAAGCCCTCGCACAGAAACGAAGACCCAAGACAGCCAAAAAAATAAATAAATAAACAAATGTGGGGTTTAAAAAAAAAAGAAAAGAATTAAAAAAAATTAGGAAAAACTGAAATTAAAAAAATATATATTGGCTATATTCCCTGTGCTGTAAAATATATCATTGTAGCTTATTTATTTTATACATAGTAGTTTGTACCTCTTTTTTTTAAATTGGAGTAGAGCTGCTTTACGATGTTGTGTTAGTTTCTACTGTACAGCAACGTGAATCAGCTCTATGTATTCATATATCCCCTCTTTTTTGAATTTCCTTCCCATTCCGGTCACAAAAGGGTGGAACGCTTCATGAATTTCCGTGTCATCCTTGCACAGGGGCCATGTTAATCTTCTCTGTATTGTTCCGATTTTAGTATATGTGCTGCTGAAGTGAGCACAGTAGTTTGTTCCTCTTATTTCCCTACCACTAACTTGTCCCTCCCCCTTTCCTGCTCCCCACTGGTAACCACTAGTTTGTTTTCTATATCTGTGAGTCTATTTCTTTTTTTTTGTTATATTCACTAGTTTTATTTTTTAGATTCCACATAAAAGTGGTATCATACAGTATATGTCTTTCTCTGTCTGACTTATTTCACTAAGCATAGTACCCTCCAATTCCATCCATGTTGCTGCAAATGGCAAAATTGCATTCTTTTTTATGGCTGAGTAGTATTCCACTGCATATATATATATATATATATATATATATATATATCTCACATCTATTTTTTGGGGGGGCCACACCATGCAGCTTGTGGGATCTTAGTTCCCCAACCAGGGACTGAACCTGGGCCGTAGCAGTGAAAGCGTCAACTCCTATCCACTGGACCGCCAGGGAATTCCCTACTGCATCTTCATCCACTCATCTGTTGATGGGCACTTAGGTTGCTTCCATGTCTTGGCTATCGTATGTAATGCCGCTATGAACATTGGGGTGCATGTATTTTTTTGAATTAGTGGTTTTCATTTTAGGGGAATAAATACCCAGGAGTGGAATTGCTGGATCATATGATAGTTCTATTTTTAGTGTTTTGAGAAACCTTCAAACTGTTTTCCGTAGTGGCCACACCAATTTACATTTCCACCAACAGTGTACAAGGGTTCCCTTTTCTCCATATCCTCGCCAACAGTTGTTATTTGTGTTCTTTTTGGTGACGGCCATTCTGACAGGTGTTAGGTGATATCTTAACCAATCAGATCTTTAGTAGTGACCCCAATCTCCTGGGCTGCTCATGACATGATCCAACAATAGTTACTCAACCTGGATTTCCCTGAGGGATTTATTTCAGGATTTTACAGACCTAGCTCGTTACATGCGTTTTTTCCCTTAGGACAATATTTTAAAAGGCAGGTAGTATGGTGGTTCAGAGCAGGGGCTTTGAGGTCAGAGGGACCTGGATGGAGTCCCAGCTTTACCACTCGGCAGCTAGGAAATGCAGCCCATTGTCAAGAGCCGAGGAAGAAGGCCTGGGAAGAGAACTGAGTGCTCACGGCTAAGAAAATCTGACTAGCTGTCAAATAGAGATGCGGCAGGGGTCACAGGTAAAGGCACCTCGGCGTGAGTAAATCAAGCTGCCCTGCCTGTGCGCATACCCATCTGCTTGCCATCCACATTTAGTTCACATTCAATCAACAAGTATTCAAGGCTGATGCGGATGGCAGCTACCATTTACTAAGGCTTATGTGTGACCCCATGATTTGGGTACCAAGTCGTTTAATCCTCACAACTACCTGGTGAGATCTTAACCCCATTTTATAACCAAGTAAACAGAGGCACACAGAAGTCGAGACTTGCTCACACAATGAGTAAGCGCACACTTGAGAGTCACACCTCAGCAGCTGGTCTCCAAAGCCTGAACTCAGAATTATTCGCTCTAATGCAAATGGGGCTTTGCTGGGGCAAGGCCCGCGGTGCGCATCAGACACCCTTCACTCCAGGGAATGAAACTCTCAGGTTTGTCTCTGTTCAAGTTAACGACAGAACCTGTCCTCTAGGAACTGGGCATGTACCTGGTACCCCTCTGGATCTTCGGAGGGCATGTGGGGTCACAGAAAAAGCACAAGTGCTAGGGTCACAACGACCTCAGTTTGAGTCCTGACCCTACCATGTACCCGCTGTGTGACTTTGAGCAAGTTCCTTAATGTTATTGATACTCAGTTTCCTTACCTGCAAAATAAAGACGACAATAGTACCTGGCTCATTGGGCTGTTGGAAGATGAAAGTACACAGTACATGTAAAACAACTAACACAGTGACAAGTACCGAGGAGGAATTAAACAAACCATGGTTCCTACCCTCCTCTTAGGAACTGTGAACACACAAGGCTCTTAGGACTGCTTGTGTATGGTGATGAGTGACTGGGGGATCCCCTGCTGGCCTCAGCAATGGGAAGTACCTTGAATCACTTATCATGGTGGTCTAACACACAAAAAGTTTTTGAGCCAGCTTCTTCTTTTTTTTTTTTTTTTTTTAGCGGTACGTGGGCCTCTCACTGTTGTGGCCTCTCCTGTTGTGGAGCACAGGCTCCGGACGCGCAGGCTCAGCAGCCATGGCTCACGGGCCCAGCCGCTCTGTGGTATGTGGCATCTTCCCGGACCGGGGCATGAACCCGGGTCCCCTGCATCAGCAGGTGGACTCTCAAACACTGCGCCACCAGGGAAGCCCCTGATGGCTTAATTTTGCAACCCATGTTTCTTTACGGTAATGTAAGACTAGATTTAGAGACAGAGGCTTCAGTGACTCCTAAAGCCTGGGGAGGGGACAGTGCACACATTGCTTGGCCCCGCTATTACTAGGATAGAGATCATGACCTTTCCTTGTTTTAGTTCTGATTTTGAAGAACAGCTAGAACTGTGGGCCACATCTCTCTTGGTTTCACGCACACTCAGACTCTGCCATGATTACAACAACAGTAATACAGTGGTTGGGGAGGGTCTGGGTTGCCGGGAGAAATGCAACGCCCCTCTTCTCTATGCTCTCTGTGAGGGGCAGGCACTTACAGAAAAGTTAATCTTGATTTTGCCTCTCTTTTTTTTCTTAAACCCCACATTTGTTTATTTATTTATTTTTTGGGCTGTCTTGGGTCTTCGTTTCTGTGAGAGGGCTTCATCTAGTTGCAGCAAGCAGGGGCCACTCTTCATCGCGGTGCGCGGGCCTTTCACTATCGCAGCGTCTCTTGGTGTGGAGCACAGGCTCCAGACGCGCAGGCTCAGTAGTTGTGGCTCACGGGCCTAGCTGCTCCGCGGCATGTGGGATCCTCCCAGACCAGGGCTCGAACCCGTGTCCCCTGCATTAGCAGGCAGACTCCCAACCACTGTGCCACCAGGGAAGCCTTGCCTTTCTTTTTAAACACGTTTAAAAGAAATTCACACCACCTTCTGGATTACCTTAGACATATCCTGGCTGGGGTTGTTTAATCACCAGAGTTGAAAATCACTCCTCTATTCTCATTCATTATTGTAAGAATGTCAAATTTGTGCAGCCTCCCTGGAGAGCGCTTTGGCAAGAAGGATCAACGGTAAATGTTGGAGTTTCCCAGGTGTGGCCCTGGGCTCTCCTTTCTCATTCAATACTTTCTTCCTAGTGATACCATTCACATGTATGGCTTTAATCACCATCCATCCATCCACCCGTCCATCCATCCCATCTGACTAAGCACCCGCTATGTGGCACATGTTCTTCTGGGTTCCGGGGCCACATCACTGATACAGTTGGATATCCAGGGTGACAGCTGCGTCCTTGGCACCTCACTTTGGATGTCTACAGGCACCTCACACTCATCTTCCCTCTCAAACCTGGTCCTCCTGTGGCATTCCTTACTCTGGATTTTAGTGAAGGAACCACATCTGTACTTTTAACACAAGCCAGAAACCTGGAGACCTGTAGCCCCCTTTCTCTCCATCACTTCCCTTCTAGCCATATCTAACTCCATCACTGAGGCCTGTTGATTCATCTCTTAAATGCCCCTGGAATCTTCTCTCTTGCTCCGTCCCCTCCATTGCCACAGTGAGGGCCACCATCGTGTCTTGTGACAGCCTCCTAACTGCTCTCCTGGGGTTCTGTGCTGGCCACCTTCCTGTACATTTTCCACTCGTGGCCAAGATGACTGTCTCCAAATGCAAGCCTGTTCCATCAGTTTCTTCCTTAAAACCTTTCGTGGGCTTCTCTCTGCTCTCAGGTTAAAGCAGAGCTTCTTACCAGGGCTCTGCAAGCCCCCGGCCACAACATGATACAGCCCCTGTGGACCTCCTTCACCAGTCCCTGCCCTCCGCCTCCATTTCTTTAAGCCCCTTGAGTTCTCCATGCTTCCTGCGATCCCACCACGCTGCTCCCTCCACCCAGAATGCCCTCCCCTCCCCTCTTTGGCAAATAACTCCTATGCACCCTGCAGTTGCCCTGCCGTCCCTGACCAGGTCAGAGCCCTGCACTTCTTCAAAGCAACTGTCATGATTAAAGTTTTACATGTGAGTGATTTTTCAGTTAAGGCCCCACCCTATTCCTCCCTGAGACCCTAAGATCTACAAGCACAGGGAGAGTGCCTGTTAGTTCCCCAATATTTTATAATGAAAAATTTCAAATGTACAGCGAACAGGGAGGAATTTTACAGCCAACATCCATATACCCCATAACCTGGATTCTACCTGTTTCTGACCCCATTATATTTCCATCCTGCACTGTGCCTGGTATCTAGGAGGCCTGCGATAAATCTTTGTTGAATGAAAGTGGTTCATATCCTTCCACATCTAGGATGATAAAGATAAGATGAACAGGTATGTGTGAATAATATTTATGTCAGCCTCATCTATTAAGTGTGAAAAACTGGAAGCAACTTAAATGCCCATGATAGAGGACTGGCTAAATAAATTACGGTACATCCTTCAGAATGGGGTTCCTTGCCATCAGTGACAGCGATGATGTAGATCTGTGTGTATTGACATTGAAGGATGCTCCAGATGTACTGTTAGGAATGAAACTAAAGGAAATTGGGTATAATATGACATTATTCTTTTGTAAAGTTAAAAAATCAATATACGTGGATGGGTAGTGCCTATTTTATGCCAGGTACTATTCTAAGTACTTTACATATATCAATGCATTTTAATCCTCACAAAAATCCTACGGGGTGAGTATTCCCTATTATCCCCATTTTACAGGTAAAGAAACAGGCACAGAGAGGGGAAGTAACTTGCCAAGAATCACACAGCTCTTTCCATGGGAAAATGCCCTGGAAGTTCCACACAAAATATGATAGTAGTGACGATACCAAACGCTAGTGAGGATGTGAAGCAACAGGAACTCTCATTCATTGTTGGCGGGAACGCAAAACAGCCACTTTGGAAAAGAGTTTTGTGGTTTTCTTAAAAACTAAACGTACTCTACGGACTTCCCTGGTGGCGTAGTGGTTAAGAATCCGCCTGCCAATGCAAGGGACACAGGTTCAAGCCCTGGTCTGGGAAGATCCCGCATGCCGCAGAGCAACTAAGCCTGTGTGCCACAACTACTGAGCCTGTGCTCTAGAGCCTGTGAGCCACAACTACTGAGCCCGCGTGCCACAACTACTGAAGCCTGCGCACCTAGAGACCATGCAACGCAACAAGAGAAGCCACTGCAATGAGAAGCCCGTGCACCACAAGGAAGAGTAGCCCCCGCTTGCGGCAACTAGAGAAAGCCCGTGCGCAGCAATGAAGACCCAACGCAGCCAAAAATAAATAAAATAAAATAAATTAAAATTAAAAAAAACACCTAAATGTACTCTAACCACACGATTCAGCAACCGCGCCCTTGGTATTTACTCAAAGGAGTTGAAAACATGTCCACACAAAACTCTGCACGTGGACGTTTATGGCAGCTTTATTCATAACTGCCAAAACTTGGAAGCCACCAGGATGTCCTTCAGTAGGTGAATGGAAAATGGAATATTATTGGGCACTTAAAAAGAAAAAAAGAGCTATCAAGCCATGCAGAGACTTGGAGGAAACGAAAATGCATATTACTAAATAAAAGAAACTAATCTGAAAAGTTGTATGATTCCAACTACATGATATCCTGGAAAAGGCAAAAACTATGGCGACGGTAAAAAGATCTGTGGTTGCCAGGGGCTGCGCGGGGGCTGGGAGGGAGCACAGAGGATTTTCAGGGCAGTGAAACTATTCTTTTTTTGGGGGGGGGATAGGTTCTTTTATTTGAAATAAAAATGTCCAGTTTTGAAAAGAAAAGAAGGTTTCTAAAAACATAAGTCCTCAAACCACAGGTTTCCACAGGTTGACGAGTTGAATTCCTGAACACTGCAGAGGGATTACTGGAGATGTTGATTACTTAAGGCACTAATAGGAAGGCACTGAAGAACAGCAGGGCCAGGCTTCAATCAGACAAATGTGCGCTGCCCTGGAGGAATTGCAGAGGCTGGCTTTGAAGTTGGCTTCTCCTTTGCTTCTTTTTATTTTGTTAAACTTGTAGCTTTACTTTCCTCAATTTCTAGAATATCAGTTTCTAGATATTTGGGTTTATGGGTTATCATCATTTTGCTTTATTACCACGTCCCTGATCTGTAACTTCACCCACCCCACTTCCCCTCTATGGACTCCACAGGTGGCTTTTAATGAATTCTCTGTCCTTTCTGTTACTGTGTAGTTACAGAGTGACCTGAGAAGTGAAACTCATAAATCGAGTTGACCTAATACCAGGGCTTTGTGCACAGAATCCACCAATCTGCTCAGAGATGGCCTGATCTGAACCACATCCCCCACCATGCTCCCTGGCTTCTGCTTAGGGCAGTAGATTTGGGATCAAAGGCACCTTCAGGACTGGACCATCTTCCCGGTGGAGCATCGTGATTTACAGGGCCTCTGGGTCCTCCCCGGGGTGGGCCTCATTATTGGTGGACCTGCTGGTCTCAGGACTTAATGAAGCTCAGGTTGTTGATGTCTCATCGCAGAAAGAATTCAGTGAGAGACAAAGTGATAGGTAAGACGTGGACTTATTTAGAGAGAAACACACTCCACAGACAGAGCGTGGGCCATCTCAGAAGGCGAGAAAGGCCAGGGCAGTGAAACGATTCTGTATGATATTATAATGGTGGATACATGTCATCACACATTTGTCCAAGCCCAAACCCATAGGATGTACAACACCAAGAGTGACCCCTACACAGCACTGTAAATCAACTACACTCCAATAAAATTAAAATGAAAAAGAGTGAACCCTAATATAAACCATGGACTTTGGGTGATTAGGATGTGTCAATGTAGGTTCATCAGTCCTGACAACTGTACCTCTCTGGTGCTGATGCTGATACATGGGGGAGGCTGTGTATGAGTGGGGACAGGGGGTACCTGGGAAATCTCTGTATCATCCTCTCAATTTCGCCATGAACATAAAACTGCTCTGAAAAACGTCTCTGCTCTCTCTATGTATATATAGGGTTACTTCTGAGAGAGAAGATTGAGCATAATTTCGATTTTTCCTGTTGACTCTGTCACGTCTCCTTTTTCTCCAGTAATCACGTCGCACTTGTGTACTTGTTTCCAGGAACACTGCTTCTCAAGTGGTGAAGCAAAGTGAAGTCTGGAGAAGGGAACACTTGGCCACATACCTAAGAAGCCTCCCTCAACAGATGTCCCATCGTGATCAGATTCAACGCAATAGTTCAGTCATGTAACTATGTGAGAAAAGAGTTTCAATCACCTTTGTCGGAGCTGCAGAACTGGATCCCCACCTCGTGGAGGAGATGCTCCGTTTCCTCCAGCCAGGACAGTGACAGGCGCAAGATGTCCAGCGCCACCTTCTGGAGCCCTGAGACAGGTGGGCTGACCTGCAGGTGCTGCAGGAGGTCGACCTCCTTCTTCAGGTCATTGCTACAGCAAGACATTGTCATGCATGCCTGGAAAGAGATGAGGTCGTGAGGAGCCCGGGCACCATCGCCAGAAATACCACCTGATGGCTGTGACCCGCACAGAGCAGTGTTCTTGACGGGCCCGTGAAGCAGGCAGGGCCGTATGTTGGCCGCCCTGTGACGGCCCAGTTCTACTTCCCTTTTTTGGGGGGCGGAAGGAAGGAGGCAGCTTTTATTTCACGTGCACTCTAATTGGGACTCTGGATGGTCAAAGAGACCCTTTGTTTAGGTATAGGCAATTCCAAAGCCAAATTGCCAAGGACGATTTGGCTGAAAGGGGAAGCAAATTTGGTTACAGAATTCCTGCTGAGATCAACACACAAGCTGGTCATAAAGTGCGGTTTCCTGACTTGAAAGAGTGCTGACAAGCCAACATTTGCCCAGACTCCCCAGATAGTAGCTGCATATTTCCAGAGAAAGCAGAAGCAGCTGCCTGATGTGATAAGCTGGATCCCTGCGTGGGGGCCATGAAGTGGGGGCTCTGCCAGACCCTCTGGTCCAATAAGGGTAAGAGCAGCCTTCCACTGCTGGGACAGAAAAGAAAACTGCAAATAAAGAGCAGAATGTTTCTTTGGTTTCTCTGGAAATAACACGGGGCTGTTTTATTTTCCCCGGGGTCTGGGGCCTCCCAAAGGCAGTACTTGGAGTGTGTCGGGCAGCTTCTCCTTGGCCACACCAAGTTCACCTGGGAGGCATTTCTGGAGGTCCTTTGTTTTCTGATCTCAAACAGATTTCTCCAACAAGAGAAAAGGTGGACTAAAAGCAGAGCTGGACAATTTCCTGAACAAGGAGCACAAAAATGAGACACAGGGGACATTTGAGGAATGGAGAAGGGGGCACCTGGCAACTGTCTAAGGATGTCTTCAGCTTCTTGATGTTCTGGGTGATTTCCTCCTCTTTGCAGCTGCTGAGCTGGGTCTCCTTCTGCAGGGTCTGCTTTTTCTGCCAAACGTTGATATTGTCCTCTGTGACCCTGCTGCTCTTCTCTAGTAACTGGTGAGAAAAAGAAAAAAAAAAGATTTAAAATGCAGGGTGGGGCTTCCCTGGTGGCGCGGTGGTTGGGAGTCTGCCTGCCGATGCAGGGGATGCGGGTTCAAGCCCTGGTCGGGGAAGATCCCACATGCCGCGGAGCAACTGGGCCTGTGAGCCACAACTACTGAGCCTGTGCGTCTGGAGCCTGTGCTCCACAACAAGAGAGGCCACGATAGTGAGAGGCCCGCGCACCGCGATGAAGGGTGGCCCCTGCTTGCCGCAACTGGAGAAAGCCCTCGCACAGAAACAAAGACCCAACCCAGCAAAAATTAATTAATTAATTAATTAAAATGCAGGGTGGCTCTGGGGGGAGGGGACCTGGAGGGCTTCAGCTTAAGCTCAGAGGAGGGAGGTCCTGGCGTGTTTTGGGGATGGCTCTGGAGGGTGGATATTGCCTCTGTCACCGGGGCATGTTTCCCAGGATCAGAGATGGTTTTTTAAGAGCCAAAGGCCTGTCATGTGGCCACGAGTGTGTTCTAGATTCTTCTGCATTCTGGGAGGAATTCATCACGCTGAGCCTGATGCTGTGGGCTCCTAAAAAGGAGGTCGTCCGAGAGAAGCCCGTGGTGTGATCTTGTGACCCGCGCGCTGACACCCAGGATTGGAGAGGATAAACGGAAGGATAATAAGGCATCGTTACAGCCAGAGGCCCACCCTCACTGCCATCTGCCACTTCAGGAGGAACGAGCGAGAGAGGACGCACCGTCCATGCTGAGGCCGCCCCTTTCCTCGCGGGGCTAACGGAGGTTCACCGTGTGGGTCTGCCAACCAGACACAGTCCTGGGTGGTTTAATTTGATTTTCACAGAAACACTGCAAGGGAGTTTAACTGGCTTTTACTTTAAAAGCCAGGAAATCCCAGAAAATCAAAACAAATCTTTATGGTGTAGCAACAGTGTGAAAATTATGTGCCACCAACAAAAAACAGGAACATATGCTCCCAGTGTCTGGAGCCCCGGGTCCCTGAAGGAGAAAGTGGGGAAGAGAGACGAGCCTGCTGATTGGAGATAGGTTTGTCCTGGAATGGTTTCACGTGTCCGCAAGTGGCCTTGAGGACCTGACCTCTGAAAAGCTCCAGCTGCAGCACAAAGAAAGGGAAGGGGATGAGGTGAGTGGCGCAGCTGCAGCTGCAAGGCTAGGGGAGGCACCTCCATCGCTGGGTCTGGGAGAAATCGGTGAGAAGGCTCTGCACGCCTTTAGTGGTCATTATGGGTAATTAACACCTTCACCTCTCACCGGAAGGGGCAGTGCCCACACAAGAGAGGGGGACAGCAGGTTTTAATGACTTTTCAGGTGTGCCCGCCTAACCTAGCCAACGCACACGGTCAGCACACACACGTCTCGGGCTCTCGGAAGAGCCACTTGCTGCCAATTATCCAGTGGGAAGTCCAGGGCCAGGAGTGCTCTTCCGTAATTGCTACGTTGGCACCAGGCTGTGAGATAAACATTGAGGCTGTCAGCCCGGGTAACTCGTGTCATCAGCAAGGGCTCCTGGGGAGAGAAGGTGGAGCTGCCTGATGCCGTTTTGTGCCTTAGACCTTGTGTCCTGAAGACGACATCTCCTGTATTCCTCTCCAGGTCCCCGGAGCCTGGTGCAGTGCCTGGCACACAGCAGGCACTCAATAAACGTTCATCGAATGCTTAGAACAGAAACACCTGTCAAGTCAGATGTTCAAAGTCCTCTCCTTCAGTTCAGCCAGTTTTTACTGAGTGCCTCCCTGATGCTGGTGTCTTCATATTATGGATGATGAAACAACGCAGTTAAATTAAATCAGGGCTTCTAGAATGACGAGTTCAAGATGCCCCAGGCTCATGAGACTTGAACGGCAAAGAAGCCCAAGATTCTCTGGAAATTTCCCAACGTGATGGCCCTTGGCCTGGGTTTTTGGCTCACTGGCAAAATGTGGTCATGAAAGGCTCTAAAACAGAGCCCTGAAGGACCACAAAGGCCACGGAATCAATGAGAACGTGAACAGGTCCTAAGACACAGGAGTCTGCTGCACACCAGGGAGCTCTGGGAAGCCAAGTAGAGGAATTGTGACTCTCCTAAGGACACCTCTGCAGTCATCCTGCCAGAAGCCAGCCGGGTGACTGGAGGGACTCTGGGTCGTCTGCTGGTTTCATGGCCAAGGGAGGGTCCTAGCTCGCCCGAGGAACAGGTTATGTAGAGAGGGCCCTGTGGGCAATGGCCCGCGTTATCACCAGAGGCACCCTACGGGACTGCTGGGTGGGGGGTGGGGGTGGGGAGGGACAGGTCCTGCTGGACGATGGGCTGAGTCCTGTGGTCACTGGCCTGGGGAAGGGCAGGACTTTAGGCCGGGAGCGGGCTGTGGAGACAATGGGGTGAAGCAGGAAGGCCCAGGCAGCGCAGAGAAGCCTCGTTCGTCCTTTCTCTCTCGAGTCTAGACCTGGAGGAATCTCAGTGTCTCTGAGGGTCTTCCTGGATGACCCCTGGCCAGAGCCATGACCAGGCGCTCGGCAAGTGGCGCAGATCATGCCCTCAAGGCGGGTGTGCGCTGTGGGTGCAGAGTGCCAGCAAGGTGAGGGGTAGCCCAGGTGCACGGAGGGAAGCCCAGGCTGGCGGGCTCTCTGCCTTGCTAAGGGGTCAGCACCCTGCAGGAGAAAGGACACCGGGGGTGATGGTGTGGAAGTTGGTTGAAGAGGCTTTAAAACCTACCTGAGGGTCAGCATCGTCCTTTAACTTGTGGGTGCCTCTGAAGTTTAGCGCATGGGACAAATTCCGGTCACACTGATGGTTCAGGCTTGGATGCTACCAAACGCAAGGGCTTTGGGAACTGGGCTGGGTGGGACGGAGGGCTCCTTTGAGGATTGTGGTTCTTAACCTTTTTTGGTGGTTTACAGATCCTTCTGAGCATCCAATGAGTGACGAGGTGGACTCACTCTCCCAGAAAAAGAAAAGCACAAACACATACACGCAAAACGTTCTTGGTCCCCCTGGAGCCGTGGCTGCCAGGAGAGGATGCCTCGTGGAGGGGGTCCAAGATGGGCTGCCCTCGGTGGGCTGTGTTCTGGAGGGCCAGTGCCCCGTCTTGGGTTCTCCTTTGCTCTCCCTTAGCCTTTGGTGAAGGCTCGTTTGCATGTTCTGGCCCTCATGTCTGTGCCACGTGTCAGAGGAAGGGCCACTGGGCCATCGTGGGTCAGAGCCCTGGGAAATGGCCCTCTCCCCACCCTGCCCACCTCCAACTGGCATAAGCTGTGGTATTCTGGGTTTTACTTTATTAAGAAAAGTGGCAGGACTTCCCTGGCGCTCCAGTGGTTAAGATTCCACGCAGCCACTGCAGGGGGCACGGGTTCCATCCCTGGTTGGGGAACTAAAATCCTGCAAGCCACGCGGTTCGGCCAAACAAAACAAACAAACAAACAAACCAACAAACAGAAATGTGGCATTTCCCTGGGACACTGACTGTAGCATCTGTTTGGGGTCCCAGAGGAAGAAAGATCGCTGTAAATGTCAGGACAAAAAATGTGAAGGAGAAAGTGCTAGAAACACCACCGGGGTCAAGAGCTCAAACCCTTCCCAAGAGGGAACCACACAGCTGGTTCACTGGGGTGGGCCTTGAGCTGGGACTGGCTGCTTGGTCAGGTTCTCAGGCAACACAACACTGGAGTGGGAAGCTTCCCAGAAGGAAAAGCCTCTTTAGTGAAATCCACGGGGACGCGGAAGCCGCACAAAGCCCTGCCCCTGAGATAAGCGGGTGAACTAAGCCAGGCCGTCTTCCTCCTCATTCATCTCTGCCGGCCACTTGGCTGCGGGATTCTGTGGAGAGCACGGGCCCATGAAGGGGCTCTGCAGCACGCCTACCTGACCTACTGCCCTTTCCAAATTGGCTTTAATGAGGTTTTCTCTGTTCCTCATTTCTTGCAGCTGAAGCAATTTCCTTCTGGAATCCTCCCGAAGCTTCTCTTCCACCTGAAAGGATGATGAAAGTGTGGGCTTGCTGCTAATGTGATCATCATGCCCTCTGGGGAAACTCCTCTGGGGGGGTGCTAGTGGCCGTGGGGGGAGTCCCTGAGGGGTAGGGACAGCTGCAGCACAGCAGCAGGGGTCACAGGCATGCACAGGGTGGAGGCAAACTCACAGGGAGTTGCCCCCTACGGGAAAGGGCCGAGCTCTGCACCCGGGGCCCAACTATGTTCTACCGCACACTCCCATCCCAGCTCGGTCCCTAACAAGCCGTACGACACTCGGAAAGTTATTTCACTGCTCCGTGACTCAGTGTCCTCATCTGTCAAATGGGGATGATGATACTAGTATCACTGCATAGAGTTATTGTGGGCATTCAATGTTTGGAATAGTGCTTAAGGGCTCTGTGAGTGTGTTAAGTACTGTTGTAACCTAGGAAAGGTGGACGGGAATGTCCGCTGTACAGTCTCGTTCTAATAACTCGTGATGGGTACTTGGAAATGTTATGATTGGGTTTATTATCATAACTGTTTGTCGTTACCACTTTGAGCACACTCACTGGTGGTAACCTCTCTGGAGGCTTGCTAAAGCAATGTCTATTAAGAATTGCAGCCTGCCAAGGAAGGTATTTAAAGTGGAGAAGCTTGCCTACTTTTCCCCCCTTGCTTGGGTAACAGTCAACGCACGGTAAGCTTGGGCGTGCTCCACGCTACCCTTGGCTGGCCAGTGTAGGCCTCGCAGCTGCTCAATTCTTGGATGCACCTGCTGAGCCCTGGGCCCTGGCACTAACAGGAAATGAGGCAAACTCTCATAAATAAATGGAAAGTTTTTGTGCTGAAACAAATTCACAGGCTGTTTTTTTAGGGATCTGAAGAGGGGGATCACAGGGATCTAATAAAAGACCCAGAAAAGCCCTTAAGAGCTTTCTTCTGAGTAGTGTGGTCCAGTGGAAGAGCCTCTACCCAGCTCCGTTACCTTGGAAAAGTCATCTAAGCTCTCTGGGCCTTAGTTTTCTCCCAGGTCTAAACATGCTCGGACTTCTATGTCAGCAGCCTTTTTCATGTGCTGCAAAAGCCAAGTCCAGCCTTGGACTCTGCCCTTATCTGTGTTCTGCATGAACAGCCCCCGTTCCCGTCCCCAAGCCTCAGAGTCACCTTCAGCGGACGCCCTGCTCCCTCCCTCACACTCGGTGGTCTCACGCCTGTCCTCCAGTCCCTCTAACATGAAAGCTGGACTGTGACAACTGGCCTCCTCGCCTCGAGTTTAGATTCTTCCAGTGCAATCTTAACGGTACTCTGAGAGTTACCCAGCTGTAAGGCAGCTCTGTCCAACAGAAATTTCTGCAGCGGTACAGGTACTCTGAGCGAGGCTGTGTTGTCTAATACGGCAGCCACCAGCGACATCTGGGGATCGAGCACTCGAAATGGGGCTGGTGTGATGGAGGAACTGAACTAAAAATTTTAGTTAATTTTTATTAATTTCAGTGCAAACAGTAGCATGTGGCTGTTTGCTACGCCAGGGTCACTGAAGTCAGACGAACATGGAGTCAGACAAAACCGACTGTGCCATTGGGCTAGTTACTTTACTAGTAACTAGTAGCCTTGACTTTCTCATCTGTAAAATGGAGAGGATGATTTCTAGATCACAGCACTGCTGTGAAGATGAAGAGATGAAATGTTCAAGGGAACGCCTAGTACGTGAGAAATTGTAACGATCATTTTCACCCTGATTACTGTCCACAAATGTCATTGCATCAGTCACTTGTTCAGAAACCTTAGGAGCTCCCCACTGCCTGTGTGGTACAGAGCCCAAGCGCCTGAACTAAGGCAAAACACCAAGCTAGGGATTCAAGAAGCCCCTACGAACTCTGAACAAGGTAAATAAAACTGAATCCACCCCTAGATAAACCATAATAAAACTGCTGGAAATCAAGGGAAAAGACAATCTTAAAAGCAACTGGAGAAAAAGACAGATTATGCAAAGGTACAACAGTTAGGCTTACAGATGACTTCTAAATAGAAATAATAGGAGCCACAAGACAATAGTGACATATCTAATGCTGTATCTAATGTGCTGAAAGAAAAGAATTGCCATTGTAGAATTCAATACGCAGTCAAATGTGTTTTAAGAATGGAGGTTAAATATACATCTCCAGACAGACACACAGGCACATTTGAGAATTTGTCATCAGCAGAGCCACAATGAGGGAAAACATTAAAGGGTATTCTTCAGACACAAGAAAAATGAACCCAGGTGGGTGATCAGAGATGCAGAAAAGACAAGCAACAGTAAGGGTAATGTGTGGATATGATACTGACTATAGCAAAACACTACTAATGTCTTGTGGGGTATTAACTATCAAGAGGAGTTTAGAAAATGACAGCAATGGCTTATAAATCTGGAGGGGGTAAGTGAAGTTAAGGTGTTTGAAACTCATTGCACTGTCAAGGAGAAGGGCATAATTATCAACTACTATTGCCTCTTGGGAAGTTAAGAATGCAGGGCTTCCCTGGTGGCGCAGTGGTTGAGAGTCCGCCTGCCGATGCAGGGGACATGGGTTCGTGTTCCGGTCCGGGAGGATCCCACATGCCGCGGAACGGCTGGGCCCGTGGGCCATGGCCACTGAGCCTGTGCGTCCGGAGCCTGTGCTCCACAACGGGAGAGGCCACAACAGTGAGAGGCCCACGTACCGCAAAAAAAAAAAAAAAAAGAATGCATATTGTAGTCTTCAGGATGACTACTAAGAGAATAGTAGAAGAGTGAAAAACTTAATTAATGTGTGATTTTGGTGAGTCAAGGATGAATGCTATTGTCTTACTATTACTAAAAGAATAGTAAAAAAGTGAAATATTTCCAAGCTAATAGAGGGGGAAAGTGGAATAAGAGAAAACCATCCACTCAGAAGGAGGCAAGAAAGGAGAGAAAAAGGAACATAGCACAGATGGTACAACTGGTATTGAGCAAGAAGGTAGATTTAAACCCCAGTACACGAGTAATTACATAATATAAATGGACTAAAAGTCAAAGATTGTCAAACTGGATTTTGTAAAAATGATACGCTATTTGAAGGCATATGTCTAAACCTTAAGACAAAAATTGACAGAGAACATATGAAAAAGATATGGTATGAAAACTCTAACCAACAGAAAGCCAGTGATGAAGCTAAATGACAAAGGAGACGTTAAGGGAGAAACACTACTAGAGATGAAAAGGGACATTTCATGATGATCTAAAGTTTTGCTCTACAGGAAGTGTTAGGATTCTAAATTTATATGCACCTAGTAACACAGCCTCAAAACATATAAAGCAAACATTGTTCATATTAAAAGAAGAAACACACAAATGACAAACATGTTGAGATTTTTAAAAACATTCTCAATGATGGAACAAAAAGACAAAAAAAATCAACATGAGAATTTAAGTTGGATCAACATCATTGGCAAACGTGATTTAATGGATCAATTCTTTCTTAGATAATTTCACAATTAAGATCTGAAGGCAGTCTAGGGTAGTGGTTACACACAGGAGCTTTGGAGTCAGGCAGACCTGGATTCAAGTTCTGCCACAACTACTTTATGCAAGTGAACTTGGATAACTTCCTTCACCTCTGTGAGCCTCAGTTTTCCCGACTGTAAAGTGGGGTGAATACCAGTATAGACCGCATGGGGTCATTGTGAGGATGAACAGAGATGATGCAGGTGGAGTGCTTGCCCCAGAGTGGTTCCCAGGCCGACCTGTCCCTGCCATACCTTGCTCTTTTCGCGCAGCGTCATAGAGATCAGGCTCTGCTCGGTACTGCTCCTTTTCAGCTCCACCCTGAGCTTCCTCATTTCTTTTTCCATGTCATGGATTTGCTGAAAGAGTTCCAACAACAGGGAAGTCAACTTCAGAACTCATTTCATCCGGTTCATTAACGCAGAAACCTAGTCTGGGATTCGCTTCATTCCTTCCCTTGGGGGACAATTCCACATCTTTGAGGCAAAGTAGACTTTCTTTCAACGGATGCAATGAAAGGGCTGGGTGAGGGAAAATTTGAGTTTCTTTTGAAGATCAGCATGGATCCTGGATTAAACAGTACAAGATACCTATCCACTCATTAGAATCTCTTTCCTTGGGGCACATTTTTGAGTTCAATCTAAATAAGGGCTGTTTGGAAGACACAATGGGCACAGTTTGGAAGCAAAGAACAATGATATTTTTCTTTTTTCTCATTTGAGGCAGAGAAGTGTGCTCCTGACAGAGAGAAGAACACACGTCTCCTCCCCCCGTCCCAGGCACCGTCCTTCCCAACGGATGGAAAACGTATGCCTGGTGATGTGCACGAGGGTTCGGGCCGGTACAGGGGGTGAACATTTACATTGAGTGGTCTTCTTTTCACTGTATTGATTTTTATGTTCACCTTCCATACAAGGCCAGTGATACATTTGCTTTTTATTTTGTTTTTATGAATTGTTGTAAAATTGAATGTATTTAAGCAAAAATACTTCAAGAAGAGTTGTGTTAATAACAGTGCTCAGGGCTGTGCTAAAACTTGTGACAGTGGATCATGAAAGTCTGGGCATCACAAGTCCAGGGGTAGGGACCACGGTGAATTTCGAGCAGCATATGGTGGCCACCTCCCGTCCCTTTCCCCAGGGGAAACCTGATGAGGGGCCTTGAGCCAACTGCCCAGAAAATCTGGGGAGAGTGTTTTCCATGGTCTTTTCACCCATCTCTTTGAGGCTAGCAAATCAAGGAATTAGGAGACTACATTAACAGACAAACACCCAGAAAGCCCCAGAGCTTGTGCTAGCTAATGGGCCAAGAAACCCCTCCAAAACACTCAAGGTCACAATCTAGGCTTTCAGTGGACACCTAGGGGTCAGGAGGTTCAACGCACGGTTTTGCAGAGTTTTAACTCTTTCTCTTGGGCTTCCCACTTCTCCTTCTGGGCATCTTCCTTCTGTAACTCTTCTTTCAGCACTGAGCACTGTGGAGAAAAAGGACAAGGCCACGGGGGCTTGGCTGGGTGGCCCAAGTACCTGTGTTCACGCCCAGGAGTGTTTCCTGCTGTATAACCCAATCACACCTTTGAATTCTGAGAGGTAAGACCATTTGTGTGATGGGAGCACGGGATCCTGCAGTCATTCCCAGTTCACCCCTCTCATGAGTTCTGAGGAATAGAGCATCTAAATTCCTCTTCAAAGTTAGCAAACTTCACTGCAGGGGAAATCCAGCTTTGCAGAGTCTGGGTACTTAGGGTGCAGGAATTGGGATGTTTTCACGCTGTGACCGGTGAGGGTGGAGAGGGCCGAGCCAGTGAGCTCGGGTCCATCTTACGGCTTTTGTGCAGGTTGAGTCTCAAAGACACAACTGCCCCGACTGGTGTGGAGGGGTAAATGGAGCTGTCTTTGCCGAAGGCGGCTCGGCAACAGGCATTAAGGGCATAAGGATGGATGTGCCTTCTTTTGACCCAGCAATTCCCACTTTAGGAATGTACCTTAAGGACAGTGACTGGAGAAATAAGTAAATCTGTAGTTTCAAGGATGCTCTTCACAGAATTGTCCGTAACAGTGGAAGAAAAAAAAAAAAGAGGAAACAACCCAAGTGTTGTTTAGAACAGCAGACCACTTTATAACACTGGGTACATCCAGGAGAAAGTATGTAGATTTTAAGACGAATGATAAGAGCGTTGATTTATTAGCATGGGAAAATAGTAAGTATTTAAAAGTTTTAAAAATGTGCATAGAATAAATTCACTATAAAATGATTGATTGATTGATTTCTAGGCAATATATAGAAAAAAGACTGGAAAAACAGACATGAAAATATTAACACTGATTTCTCAAGGTTGCATTTCCTCTCCTCTCTTTTTATTTTTTCTTCTCAATGTCATCTACATATTTTTCTAAAATTAACACACATGATGTATGTCATTAAAAAAAAAAGGCATATCGGGCTTCCCTGGTGGCGCAGTGGTTGGGAGTCCGCCTGCCGATGCAGGGGACACGGGTTCGTGCCCCGGTCTGGGAGGATCCCACATGCCGCAGAGCGGCTGGGCCCGTGGGCCATGGCTGCTGAGCCTGCGCATCCGGAGCCTGTGCTCTGCAGGGGGAGAGGCCACAACAGTGAGAGGCCCGCCTACCGCAAAAAAAAAAAAAAAAAAAAAAAAGGCATATCAAATGTTCACAAGAGCAAAACCCTTGGTGGTGACGAGCCCTTCTTCTATTGGCCAGCACAGTCTAGAGGAGAAGGGACCTCAATCCGAGGTCAACGAGGAAGGGGAAACGGGGACATAAATCATCCAAATGCATTTCAGGAGGTAGAAGAGCCAAGCAGGTGCTGTCTTTGCAGATTCCTTCTACTTAGCACCACCTCTGCATCCCCTTCCTGTCCCCAACACACACACACACACAAACCACATTAAACAGCTATAGCACATGCGTGGGAAGACACTCTGCTTGGGAGAAACGAATGCAGAGGGCTTGGCCAGGCAGCCAACCCAGGGCAGAGGCAGAAGAGCACAACTAAAACCAGCCTCCCACTTCTCAGAAAACGATTTTGTCATCCCCATTTCACAGATGGGGAAATGGAGGCCAAATAAGTTACAGTGAAAGAAAGCTCTGGGATTGGACCCTGGTCTGTCTGATCCCAAAGCTCGTGCAGTGCCTTTCACCAGCTACAAACTGGGTATGGTACTACGTACCAGGTATTACCTACTGCGCCTTTTCCTTGGAACCTCAAGATCTGTTCTCACCCCACCCCCATGCAGACCTAGCTATCAGGTAGCCTCTGGGAATCTCTGAGTTGCCACCTGAGATGAAAGCTTTGAGGTTTTACCTTGATTCACAGAAACAGGAACATCATACAAATACTGAGAAATCTTATCCTATAGAGGCAGGATTCTAAAGTTAGCATTGAAGGCAAGAGTTGCAAATAGTCAGTTACATGGAAAAAGCTCTTTGCTTGCCTACCACGTTCATCTTCCATAGAGACATTCTACACACTAAAGTCTAAGGAAGAAATGAGAGTCTGCGTGTTTGCATCTGGATCTTCAGATATTCTGCTTTGAAGACAATTATGAGAACCAGTGGTGCTGGGACCATGATGTAGCCGTGTGGTCATCCTTGCTCACAGAGAGATCGTATTCTGTTTAATGTTAAACTTTGTACTGGCAGTATATGCTCATAGGTGTGTTTGTTGCTGGGATTAAACAAACTCATTTATAATAGGGGTTAGAAAATGTTTGCTGGATTTGAAAATATATTATGCTTCCTTTGAGCCACATACACACTGTCCTTTGAAAGGCTTCAGAGAAGTTGGCCACCTGCCCAGCAGCTACCCTCCCTGGGTCCTTGGGCACTGGCCTCATCTCACCACCGTGTGTCATGTGACTCCACTGTGTCTGCTTTTTGCAGCTACAATTTGCTGATGACCCGACACTCACGCTGGAGCTGAGGGCTTCGAGCTGGTGATCCTTTTCTTTGTTCTCACTTTTCAGTTGATTCACCTCCTGTTGTAGTTGTTGAACTTGACCATCCTTTACTAACACGTCTCTTTGCAAAGATGACACCATCTCTGTAAAAGAACCAAACCAAACCAAAACAAAAGACTCATGGAGGTCAAAGAGGCAGGAAGGATTATTGGCAACTCCATGGCTGTCAGCCAACGTTTGGACAAGACCATCCAAGTCTGGCCCACCACCGGTGCCCTCCTAGAACTGGGGAGGCTTTTTCCAAGGGTCCCAGAGCAGGAATGGGAATGAGAGCAAAGTCCACGGAACAGGGTTTGAGGCTTCAGTGAGAATGAGGGGCAGTCAGCACCAGCGAGAGGAGAAGCCTTTGGAGACCCTTGTGGGCACAGGCCAGGCAAACCTGGGAGGAGAGGCCACACCATGGGCCTGGGGAACAAAGGCCCAGCACAGGGAAGGTCCAGGAATTCTTCTCCAGAGGCCAGGAGACGGCCGTGTGGCAGAGGGCACTGCTGGACATTATTGATGGGGTGGTTGGTTTCACAGTCCTCTGAGTTTGGACCCCTCTCTACCACTTATTAGCTTGGTGGTCTTGGACAAGTTATTTCACCTCCCACTGTCTGTCCCACACAGAGTTATTGTAAGGGTCAAATGATGCGGTATGTCCCAAGAACACAAAGTGGCTAAATTATGTTTGTTACAGGGCGCCTATTATTTTTCTCGGCAGGCAGCTTCCAAAATGGTCCCAGTGATCCCTACCACCTAGAATTCATGCCCTGTGTAGCCCCTCCCACCCTGAATAGGGCTGCCATGTGTAACCAATATGATACTGTGGAAATGACGGAATGTTTCCTCCCAGGCTGGGTCATAAAAGACACTGTGGCCTCCTCTTTGCTCTCTCTCGAATCACTCACTCCGGGGGAAGCCAACTGCTGTGTCGTGAGGACACTCAAGCAGCCCTAGAGAGAAGCATGTGTGCTGAGGGACTAAGGCCTCCAGCCAATAGCCACATGAGCAGCCATTCTGAAGGGGGATCCTCCGGCTCCCCCCGAGGCTTTAGATGACATGACTTATGCCCCAGCCGACATCTTGACTGCAACTCATGAGAACTAAGTCACCCCCCGCTCAAATTCCTGAACTACAGAAACTGGGGGAGATCATAAATATTGGTTGGGGTTTTATCCATTACATTTTGGGGTAACTTGTTATGCAGCAATAGATAACTCCTCCATTACTGTAGTATCATTTTTATTAAAACATCTTTATTGGAGTATAATTGCTTTACAATGGTGTGTTAGTTTCTGTTTTATAACCAAGTGAATCAGTTATGCATATATATATCTCCCCATATCTCTTCCCTCTTGCATTGTAGTATCATTTTGAATAAAAGTGGGAAGAAGGGTGCATAAATGCAGTGGTATTGGGTTATCTCCTACGGTTCTTTTCTTGAAAGAACATCAGGCCCAGTTTTAGTGGTAGGTATCAATCAAGAATGTCTATGAAATAAAGCACAAAATGCTCCAGAATTTCAGTTTAAAAATGAGCTTTGCCTCCAGGACACAGTTCAGTTACTTGGAAATCCCTCTGGGGCTTGCCACACTTTGAGTGGGTCCAGCCCATCTCAAGCGTTATCCCAACCCAGGTCTGTCCGACTCCCTGATCGGAGAAGGTGGGATCTGAGACAGGCTTGATGCTTGGATGAGGTTTCACTGGCCGACATACGGGAGGAAGGTGAGGACCAGCGAGTTCATCCTTCCATTCCTGGTGCCCAGAACAGCACCTAGCCTGGGGGAGGTGCTCAGAAAATATCTGAGGACATCCCAAGTGAGGGAGGAGCATAAGCAGAGACCTGGGGGCAGCAGGGGGTGGGGCTGGGTGTGATTAAGTTGCAGAGTGAGGCAGAAGAAAAGCACAGATTCATACAGAGATGGGGATTCACGTGCGACTCAATGCTATGTCTGGCTTCTACAGCTGTGGATATGTTTCCTGCTATGCTCTGGCTGCTTTCAGAGTGATGTGCCCCTCCGAGGCTCACTGCCTCCGCCCTGTCACCTGCTTCTTTCCCTCCCCTCGTCTGTGAGCCATCCCATCCTCTTCAGGTCTCTAGACATGTCAGTTTCTGCTTAAAAAACTCCAGTGGATTCCCAACACCCTTGCAATAAAAACCCAGACCCCCGACCCTGCCCAGCCCCACAATCCCCTGTTCACTCCACGCAGACTCGCTTGCCCTTGGATTGTCCTTGCCCACCTGAAACAGGTCCTCTCTAAAAGAAGGACATAGCTGTGGAGGATACAACATAAACTGGTTAGAATCGGCTAGGTCCAAGGGGGCGTAAGATTCGACTTCCTGGGGAACTGGAGCCTCATTACAGGCTTATTGTAATACATTAGCAAAATGACACATGCACCAGCACCAGGACTGTTCCGAGGCTGACCATAAAGGTCAAAAAGTGGGTGGTGGGGCTTCCCTGGTGGCACGGTGGTTGAGAGTCCGCCTGCCGATGCAGGGGACACGGGTTCGTGCCCCGGTCCGGGAAGATCCCACATGCCACGGAGCAGCTGGGCCCGTGAGACATGGCCGCTGAGCCTGCGCGTCCAGAGCCTGTGCTCCGCAACGGGAGAGGCCACAACAGCGAGAGGCCCGCGTACAGAAAAAGAAAAAAAAAAGGTGGGTGGTGGCCCAATTCCTGGAAATCCCTGCCCCTTCCCCAAAATATTAGAGTTGTCCCAATCCTCCCACTCATTAGCCTATAAAATTACCCAGCCCATAAAAACTAACCGCCCCATATTTGGGGGTCTCTAGCCTTCTGAGATGGCCCACACTCTGTCTGTGGAGTGTGTTTCGCTCTAAAGAAATCCACTTCTTACTTTGTCTCTCCCTGAATTCTTTCTGCGATGAGACATAAAGAACCTGAGCTTTATTAAGTCCCGAGGCCAGATGAGTGATCTCGATTAAAAGATAGTGGGTTCTGACTGGGTTTGAGTCCCAGCCCACGGGTTCAAGTCCCACCTGAGTTCCATGGTTGCACACCCACTAAGCTGGTCCCCCTTGGCCTCCCCCCTTGAAGCGCTGGCCACCACGACACACAGTTTATTTTCTCCACAGCAGCACTGCTCTCTGAAGTGGGCTTGTTTATTCATCCGTTTACTTTTATTGTCTGTCACCCCCTCCCGAATCTGTGAGTACAGGAATCTGACTGTCTTGCTTGGCTCTCCCTCCCCGGAGCCTGGAACGGGTCCTGACACCTAGTAGGAGCTCAAGAAACATGTGGAAGCAATGAAGGAATCCAGGGAATCAAAGCTCAGTCACAGCTGTGCGTTGGCTGCCCCTCTCCCAACCCAGGCCCTTTATCAGGGAACCACCTCTGATCAAATTAGAAAATGGTTTCCCTTGGGCCCAAGTGCACTCGGCTGAAATGGGTGAGACCGTGGGTACCTTAAAGGAGTGACCCCATTTTGTCCACGCTCTAGTTTGCACTCAGGCTGCTTTGTGGAACCACCCAAGCCACAAGGCGACCTGTGTTCTCCCTGGTGGGGCCAGTGCTCAGGAGACCTTGTAGCCAAGAGATACCATTCTCTCAAATATTTACCTGGCCCTGCCCTCGGAACTGGGCGGCAAGAAACCTCCACTGAGGGAGAACTCTAATGCACCGACACGGGTGATCCCTGAGGCTGCACCCAGGTCACGGGCACAGGTGTGCTGGTTGACTGGTGATGTCTGCAGGGGGAGGGCAGAAGCTCTGGGGCCTGAAGGCAGAAGGGCCTCACCTGACGTGATGGCGGCCTCCCTCCTTAAGTTCTCGGCCTCGTGCTTCAGAGAGGTGATTTCTAATTTTCTCTCAGACAGGGTCTGGCACAGCACCTGGTTGTAGCCTTGCTGTAGGGCACTGATCTGTGGAAGGAGGCAACACACAGTCAGAGGGGGCCAGCCAGGCCTGCAGGACACGCCGGTACTTCTCCAATGTTGGGCAAAGAGTCGGGTTGATATTGGATCGGGGTGTTGGGGAAACCAAGGTTTTCAGTTGTCACTAGTGGAAGGGGCAGGAGGGGCCTGTTCCTTCAGTGACCACCATGTCATCGGTCCTCGAGACACGAACCTTATCTTTGTGGCCACCCAGGGGCTCCGGTGCTGCTGTCTTCCTATGACCTGTGGGTTTTCAGCCATAAATAGACCAGCTGTTGGTTCCAGATCATCCAGCACTGACTGGATGCACAGCAAAGTTCAAGAGCCGGGAGCAGGTTATGAAATGAATTCCCTCTAATGAGAATAGAGGGTAGTTTACACCTCACAGAACACTCCAGAGTTTACAAAGCCCGTTCACACATGCTACACTGATACTCGTCACAGCGTTGCTGAAGGCTGACGTTCCCATTAATGTGCCCATTTTGCAAGGGAGCCAGGTTGGGACTCAGAGAGGCAAGGCCCCCTGCTCGGGATCACGCGGCTGGTCAGACGTGGAGTCTGATTCAAACCCAGTCTTTAGTTGCCTGGTTCCTCCTTCCCAGGAGGCTCTAGGATTGAGCGTGAGAAGTTTGAGGCTGAAGCATGGCATGGATTCGGGAGCCGGACTGTGGCCTTCAAGTCCTGTCTCTGCCAGTTAACGGGCTTTGTGAACACAAGGAGGACACCATATTCTGTTTCCTTTTGTTCAGTCTGTACGCGGGGTGATGGTAGTCCCAACCTGATAGGATTGTTAGAAGTATTTTAATAAATTAACATGTGTAGAAGTGCTCAGATCATGCCTGGCACACGGCACAGGGGGATGAGCTGTGACGGTCCTCTCGTGTGACTACCCATGGGGTGTTTTTTTTGTTTTGTTTCGGGGGTTTTTTGTGTTTTTTTTTGCGGTACGCGGGCCTCTCATAGTTGTGGCCTCTCCCATTGCGGAGCACAGGCTCCGGATGCGCAGGCTCAGCGACCATGGCTCACGGGCCCAGCCGCTCCACGGCATGTGGGATCTTCCCGGACCGAAGCACGAACCCGTGTCCCCTGCATCGGCAGGCGGATTCTCAACCACTGCGCCACCAGGGAAGCCCTCATGGGGAGTTTTAGCTTCAGCTTCCCTCGTCCGTCTCTGGGGAAGGTAGTTGGTAATCTTTATGTGTGCATTTGTAATCCTTGCCAGGCTCACTTAAACGCCAGTGTGGTTGTTATTAAGAGGAAATACAGGGGTTTCCCTGGTGGCGCAGTGGTTGGGAGTCCGCCTGCCGATGCAGGGGACGCGGGTTCGTGCCCCGGTCCGGGAGGATCCCACATGACACGGAGCGGCTGGGCCCATGAGCCATGGCTGCTGTACCTGCGCATCTGGAGCCTGTGCTCCACAACGGGAGAGACCACAACAGTGAGAGGCCTGCGTACCACAAAAAAAAAAAAAAAAAAAAATTAGGAAACTCCGTTTTGCTGGTGTAGAGAGGAAGGCTCAGAGGGATCCAATTATTTGCTCACGATCATCCTTCTAGGTAGCAGCAGTGCTTGGATTAAAACAAAGTCCTCCCCAGTTGAAAGCCCATCTCTCGCCCTCTGTGCTTGCATACAGAACAGGGGCTGTCCTTTTGTACCTCCACACTTAAATACTCAGCCCAATTTGTCCTAGGAGCTAAATGGGCCTGGCCAGGGCCCTAAAGGCAACAAATGAGACCAGTAATCCTCAGAAGGGCTCTTCGTGTACTGCCCATTTATGGCCTGTGGTTTGATTGATCCATCCATTTTCAGGGATAAAGCTGTGTCCCATTTTCAGTTTTGCTCCACAGTTGTGGGTTTAGTTTAGATTTCCCATCTCACACGTGTTCATCCAGAGCCAAGGCGTCTCAGAACATTTGGCATCAAGCAACAGAAACCCACTGCAACTCGTTTAAGCATAAGATAGGACTTTATTGAAAGTAGCCTGGGGCATCCTATAGGACAGTGAGTGAGGCCAGGCTAAGGAGAGCCCAGAACTATCTCTTTCTATGAAGGACTGTTTTCTCCGTGAACCTCTGCTTCATGAGTCTCCTCTTGCAGACCAGCTTTCTCTGTGCACGTGGCTCCCTGGTGGCTTTCAAGTTGATTAGATCCAGTGCAAGTAGCCAGTCCAAAATGACCATGGTCATTGTCACCCAAGGCCACGGGACCCACTTTGGGAAACACTGTTCAAGCAAGGACCCTTCCCATGGAGAGCAGGGCTTCATGCTTTGTCCCCAGAACCCAGAACAGTACCCTGGCACATATCTGTGGAGCTCCATACTTATCTGTGGGTGGATGCAGCTGACTTAGCTGCACACACACACCAGGCAGCGCTCTGCACTGCAGTCACAGTTGTGCTCCATTGCGATCTTTTATCTCAATCATCTGCTTGTGGCTCCCCTTTTCAGAACTGTAACTGGTCTGAGAAAAGTGAAAATCAAAATTGAGACCAGGTGGAGTATCCACTGTGGGCCCAGCACTGCCTGATATGATGCAAAGGCAGGGCCCGCCTTCAAGGACATGGACTACATTTAGGATCCGACCTTAAAAGGGGAATTTATTGGGAGGACACAGCATTTCTTGTGGAACCCAGGGGCAGAAGTACAGCTGGGCTTTCCAAGGCATCAGGACCAAAGACCAGAAAGTCATCAGGACACAGCTATGTCTGAAGTCTCATCCTCATATCGGCCTCTTTCAGCAATCAGCTTCTCTCTGTGCTGAGGTATGTCCCCTGCTTCACTCACCTGTGGCCCCTTAATCCCTGATACCATATTGCCCAACCAGGACCTGGGAGAGATGAGCCTAGCCCAGCCCAGCTTCTGATTGGTTCTCCTGGGTCAGGTGAACACATACCTATCAGCTGTGACTTGAGAGGGTGGAGGTCACATGGCACCAATATGGCTGCTGAGATTCCTCCTTTTGGGAGGGGTGGGAGTGCTGGGGGGAATTTTCTTTGCTCTTTCATAGCCCTGGGGCCAGTTAGGGCCCAAGAACAGGTGAGGTGGGTGGCTTTTGATATTTCTCCCCTGTCTCTGCCTTTCTTATATTTAGTCTAAGAACAAAAACACGGCGGAGAGGAAAGGAAGGGCCAGGGTCTTTCTTCTGGTATTTACCTTTTTAGCTTTTTCTGTAGTGAAAAGAGAGAGAGCTCTGAGAAGTCTGAACCAGTGAACAAGCAGGACGAGTGTGCCTTCGGGAATTTTGAGGTGAAAGTGACCTCCTGCTTTGGTTTTAATTTACTCTTGCAGATAACTTCCTTGTCTTCCTAGGCACTATTCAGGGCTCCAGCCTATTGCTACCATTCCCAGCTAACATTCTCCCTGCCTTCCTTTTAGACGGAGGTGCATCCATGCTCCATAGTTTACGTACTAAACATCCATGAGCTATTCTCTGAACAACGTGAATAATTTTCTACTTGATTGTTTCCACACATACAAAACAACTAAGGTCCTTTGTGCAATTCCCACAGCACTCCTGCCGTATAGGAAGAGTCCAGAAGTGTTCAGATCAAAGTGGGGGGCTGGTCTCTAATGAGTTGAAGATTGAGCCCCGTGTTGGTTTGCTAAACACAGTGATGAATTCCCACAAGCTTAGTGGCCTAAAACAACAAACGTATTCTCTCATGGGTCTGGGGGCTGGAAGCCCCAAATCAGCATCAGCTGGGCTGCAATCAAGGTTTTTCAGAAGGACCAAACTCCCTTGGATGCTCTAGGGAGGAGTCCATCCCTTGCCTCTTCCAGCTCTGGTGGCTGCTGGCATCCCTTTTTTCTTTTTCTTTTTTTTCTCGCTATGTAGGATTCCCATCTAGGGAAATACAATAATTTATATGTGCATTTTCCTGTTGATGGACATTTAAATTGTTTCCAATTTTCAATATGATTTCTTTAAAAAAAATTTTTATATACTTTTTCAAGGTTACTTTCCATTTACAGTTATTACAAAATATTGGCTATATTCCCTGTGTTGTACAATACATCCTTGAGCCTATCGTACACCCAGAAGTTGACATCTCTCACCTCCCCACCCTGTATTGTACCCTCCTCCCCCTCCGCGCTGGCAACCATTAGTTTGTTCTCTATATCTGTGACTCTCCTTTTTTGGTATATTCGGTAGTTTGTTGTATTTTTTACATTCCATATATAGGTGATATCCTACAGTATTTGTTTTTGTTTGACTTATTTCACTTACCACAATGCCCTCCAAGTCCACCCATGTTGCTGCAAATGGCAAAATTTCGTTCTTTTTTAAGGCTGAGTAGTATTCCATTGGTTATATGTACCACATCTTCTTTATCCATTCATCTCTCTTAATTTTTTTTTTTTTTTGGCGGTACGCGGGCCTCTCACTGTTGTGGCCTCCCCCGTTGCAGACCACAGGCTCCAGATGCACAGGCTCAATGGCCATGGCTCACGGGCCCAGCCTCACCGCGGCATGTGGGATCTTCCTGGACCGGGGCACAAACCCGTGTCCCCTGCATCGGCAGGCGGACTCTCAACCACTGCGCCACCAAGGAAGCCCCTATCCATTCATCTCTTGATGACACTTAGGTTGCTTCCATATCTGGGTAATTGTAAATAATGATGCTCTGAACATTGGGGTGCATGTGTCTTTTCAAATACATGTTTTTGAAAACACGTGTTTTTGTTTTTTTCGGATTTATACCCAGGAGTTGAGTTTCGAGGTCATATGGTAGTTCTATTTTTAGTTTTCTGAGAACCCTCCATACTGTTTTCCACAGTGGCTGTGCCAGTTTACATTCCTACCAACACTGTACCAGGGTTCCATTTTCTCTAAACATTGTAAATTTTCTTCCTAGGGGTAATTGAGATGGTACTTCAATAATAACATAAGATCAGGTGAAGTCTAAAGAAATTTTAGAAAACCTGGATAAAGTAAGAAAACATCTGTTCGCTGGCATCTGAATGTTAGAGAGACACCAAGACATGTGGGCCAAGTTCTGGAGAGAAGGGAAACACAGACGCAAGCTTGACATTTGGTGCAGCTTTTCTCCTTGGGGCATTTGCGGATTCAAATCTTACAGCCTAGGAGCTGAAAAGCCAAGGAGTTCAAAAGACTCTAACCACAGAAGCTGCTGGCATCCCTTGACTTGTAGGTGCAGCACTCTAGTCCTGCCTCTGTGGTCACTGCCTCCGCCTCTTCTTTGGATATAATCTCCTCCTGTCTCTCACTTATAAGTACACTTACACAAGGCACTTAGGGCGAGGATAGTCTCAACTCAAAATCCTTATATCCGCAAAACTTTACCTTGTAAGGTAACATTCTCAGGTCCCAGGGATTAGAGCCTGAGATCTTTGGGGCCACCAGTCAGCCCACTGTAAGCCCTAAACGTCTTCTCTCCTGAGGAGGGTCTAGGCTGGGCAGAAACCCCGACAGACATCTACCAGAGGCCAGATTGAGAGCCCTTTTAGAAGGTCAATTCTCAGCTCATTTGGAACCTTGCTATGGCCCTTTTTTTTTTTTCTTTTCTTTTCGGTACGTGGGTCTCTCACTGTTGCGGCCTCTACCGCTGTGGAGCACAGGCTCTGGACGCACAGGCTCAGCAGCCATGGCTCACGGGCCCAGCCGCTCGGTGGCATGTGGGATCCTCCCGGACTGGAGCACGAACCCGTGTCCCCTGCACTGGCAGGCAGACTCTCAACCACTGCGCCACCAAGGAAGCCCTGCCCTTTCTTTTTTCCTCCTGTTTGTCCTCAACAGGGGGAAGCATTAAGAGTAAATGAGGGGCTTTCCTGGTGGAGCAGTGGTTAAGAATCCGCCTGCCAATGCAGGGGACACAGGCTCGAGCCCTGGTCCAGGAAGATCCCACATGCCGCGGAGCAACTAAGCCCGTGCCCCACAACTACTGAGCCTGCGTTCTTGAGCCTGCGAGCCACAACTACTGAAGCCTCCATGCCTAGAGCCTGTGCTCCGCAACAAGAGAAGGCCATGGAATGAGAAGCCCGCACAACACAACAAAGAGTAACCCCTGCTGGCCACAACTAGAGAAAGCCCGGGCGCAGCAACGAAGACCCAATGCAGCCATAAATTTAAAAATAATAATAATAAAAAAAATGCATTAGCAGATTTTGTGTTTCCTCTCATCGTTAGTGTATTGCTTTCATTCCTAAGACCCTAAAAAATTGGAAACCACTCCACTTACCAGGAACACACTTTGCAACACGGATCCAGGGGAAGCTGTTTTCTTCCGTAGACACTTCATGACCCCGGTTTCCACAACAGCAGGCACTGCTGGCTCTGCCAAGTTGCTGGAGAAGGGCACCTTATCTGCAAAGTCACAAATCCAAATGGGCCCCCATTGGCAAGGGTGGAAGGAAGTTGTTTGGCTTAGCTTCTTGGGGGATCAGAAGATTGGGAGTTCTGGGGGGGAACTGCAGGTACCTTGCTGTCCCTTGGTACAATGTCAGGGGAAAGAAAGATCGCTGGTAGCTTCTCAGAGCTACCAGTTGGGGCTGTGCAGAGCGTCTTAGTAAATGCCATTTTGGTTGCAAATAACAGAAACTCAAACCGGCTGAAGCAAAAAAGTGGACATCTACGGGGAAGAAAAGATGGCTCCTGCCTGTCCAGACTCCTCAGCTTTGCTTGCCCTTTGATTCTCTAACCTTCCGCATTTCCTTTCAGTAAACTCCTTTTCTCTTTAAGTTAGCCACAGGAGATTTCTGTTGGTTGCAACCAGAGAATCTTGAGTGATACAGAAAGTCCTAGTGGAACCCAAGGGCAGGCATTGGAATGGGCCTTTCCAAGGAAAGAAACCAGGAACCAGAAAGTCATCAGGAATCAGGGCAACTTTCTGCATCAGTTGGAATGCCTTCATGGAGCTCATAATCCATTCATTTATTCAATAAGCAATTATTGAGTATCTATCCTGTGCCAGGCAACCTGGTAGGTCTTAGAGTTCCATACGGGTATAAAATATGCCAAGACCCCTGCCCTCAAGTAGCTCACATTCTAGTGAAGATAAGACATGTGAGCACATAGAGTATATTCACAACACAGAATAAGAAGAGCTATGCCATGGACACATATACACCAGCAAACATAAAATAGATAGCTAGTGGGAAGCAGCCGCACAGCACAGGGAGATCAGCTCGGCGCCCCACGACCACCTAGAGGGGTGGGACAGGGAGGGCGGGAGGGAGGGAGACGCAAGAGGGAAGAGACATGGGAACACATGCACATGCATAACTGATTCACCCTGCCACAATGCAGAAACCGACACACCTTTGTAAAGCAACTACACTCCAACAAAGATGCAAAAAAAAAAAAACAAGAGCTATGCCAGAGGGATGAAGCATGACTGTCTTCAGAGACCTAGAAAGCACAGATGCAATATCCTGGTAGAGAGGGCCTGGGCAGAGAATCGCAGGTAGGTGAACCTGTGTGCACAGAGAACATGGTATGTATGAGAAGCTGCAAGTTTTCAACATCCGTGGAGCAAAAGAGTTCTTGCAAAAGTAGTGGGAGACGTGGCTGAAGAAATTGGTTGAGGATGAAGCATAAAAAACCCACTGAAGTGTGATCTTTTTTTCCTGAGGAGGCATGGGGGAGCCATGGAAGATTTTTAAGCTGTTTGAGGACATGGTCAATTCTCTGGGTTTCAAAAAAGTCTCTCTGGAGTCTGGGATGTGGTGAAAGCTGGGCGGAACCTTTCACCACTGGGCATGCTCAGTCGCTCAGGAAAGGTTTTCGCTCTGCCTTGGGAAATTTTTCACGCTGCTCTGGCAGTGGATCTCGCCCCGCCCACGGCTTCTCCTCACTGGATTGGTTGAACTCAGGGAGGCTACCAGGAGGCCCAGTTGACCTCCCAACTCCACACCCCCGCCCCCGCCCGTTAACGCTCTGGGCGCGCGCTGCCTTCAGCTTTAAATAACAGAAACCTGGATGTGGGTAGATGGTAAAAATTTGGAGCCCCTCCCAAATGAACTCTAGCCATGTGGCTTGCTTTGTCTGATGAGATGTTGGCAAACACATGGCAGGTGGAGACTTGAAAAGTGTGCTTTGGGGCTTTCTCTCTCCTGTTGCTCTTGGAAACCTGTACCCACCACACGTGGCCTGGTCTGGCCTGCTGGGTGATGAGGGACCACACCAGGCAGAATCAGACGTCCCAACTGAGGCCTTTCTAGACCAGGGTTTCTCATTCTCGGTACTATTGACATACTGGATCAAATAAGTCTTGGTTGTGGGCAGCTGTTCTGTGCACTGCAGGATGTTTAGCAGCATCCCTGGCCTCTACCCCTAGATGATAGGATCACCCCCACCCCAGTTTAACAACCAAAGTGTGTCCAGACATTGCCAAATGCCCCCTGGGTGGCAAAATGCCCCCAGGTGAGAACCACTGTCCTAACCCAGCTTGCCTGGCAATGACCAGGCAGGCATGTACGAAGCCACCCTAAACTAGCCCCAGCCAAACCAACCAGACCAGTACAAGTGGCCAGCTTGACGCCTGGAATCATGAGAACTAATAGTTGCCATTTTAAGTCACTAACTTTTGAGTGGTTGGCTCAACAGCACAAACAGGTACATCTGACTACAGTGGCTGAAACTGATAGGATTGATTTATTTATACAACAGGATGTACAGAGGTAGGCAGTTGAGGTACAGTGCAGAGCACAGTGATGCCATTAGATTCCCACCCAGGCTTCTCATGTCGTTCCACTCCACTGTCCTTTGAGGTGGGCTTTGGTCTCTTGCTTGTTACCTGGTGATCCCCAACATGGCTGTTCCAGCTCCAAGTCCGAGCTCCAGGAGAGGAAAAGGAGACAAGGCAAAGGGACAAAGAGAAAAACTTTCTCCTAGCAAAGCCTTGCCTTTAATTCCAGAAGGGAAGCCCTGCCCAGGGCCTTCACCTGCATGTCACTGGCAAAACTGAACAACACAGCCAGGTCTAGCTGCAAGGGAGGCTGGGAAATGAGGGCATTTCGCGGGCTGCTTATACAGTAGAGGGAGGCAATGACTAAGGGGCTTGTAGTGTCTGCTGCACTGTCTCTCTGGGGGTCGTCTTGGTTTCTTCTTCTTTTTTTTTTTTTTTTTTTTTTTTTTTGCCACGCGGTGTGGCTTATGGGATCCTAGTTCCCTGACCAGGGATTGAGTCCGGGCCCTTGGCAGTGAAAGCGCAGGGTGAACCGCAAGGGAATTCCCTGGGTCTTGGTTTATGGTCTCTACCTGTTGCTTATCTATCCTGGCCATCTCTTTCTAAGACTGGCTTTGTTTCTCCAAACACAGTGGGAGAAATGGCCACCCCAGCTGGGAACTGCATCAAGACATTCAGCTCCGGACCATTAATGACCTGTGTGGTAACTCCATGTCCCACTTCCAAATATCAAGGGCACAGGTGCTGATTGGCCCAGCTTGGGTTAGAAGAGAAACCTGATTGGTCTGGCTTGGGTAGACTATCTACTGATCAGCCAGTCAGGTGTGGCCAAGAGAGCAGCAGTAGGTAGGGTAAACCTGGTTGGGGAATGTGCATTCTCAGAGAAAGGGGTGTGTGGCTGAGGAGACACCTAAAGAACCATCTAGTTCAAGGAGTGAAGAAAGGACATTGCCATTGTGGGTTGCAATGTTGATACGGTAAAGATTAACACGTCCTTTGAAAGACCTCAAATACAGTGGAGTCACATAGGCATTACATTTAACTTATGCAAATTCAAATATTTGTATTCAACCAAAGTAGTTTTTTTCCCACACAATTTGGCTTCCAAACATGAGCCAGCTACTTAACTACTGCCTGACCAAGTGATCTTTTCTGGTGCTGGAGATTGCTGTTTTGGATTTGGGGGATATGGTACAGTATAAGTAATATGTTCTTTATGGAAAACTGCTGGGATTTTCAAGATTATTTTTAAGGTCAGGTGATGCTCACCCTTCTCACTGTGTAAGAAGCACCTTTAGAGGAAGATCATGCAAATCATTTTTCCCATTTCCTTCTAGTTTTAATCAGTATAAAGAATGCATTTGGTTTTAAAATATCAAAATACTTTTATTGTGCCTTTTTAAAAATAAAAAATCAATGATATTCATGGCTTCTGGCTCTTCCTCCTGTTTTTTTTTTTTTTTTTTTTTTTGGTGGCCTCTGGCCATACAAGAAAGGCAGGGAGAGAACAGATGGCTGGAGAGAAGGCAAAATTGAGGGTCTCTTCAAACACCACGGGAAAGGGGTGTGTCCACCTGGGCAGTGTGTGTTCTTTGATGACTGGGTACTTGGTCTGTCCTGATGGCCTGGGACTTGACCTACTGGGCTGTCTTGGTGCGGCAGAATGGGCAGCGTGAGATGGCGTTAGAAACCTGGGTTCCAGACCCAATTCTTGAATTTACTAGCTGTGTGACTTTAGATGGGCCATTTAACCTCTCTGGGCCTCAGCTTCCTCATTTGTAAAATGGGGAACATAATGCTATTTACCTCCCAGGGCTTGAGAGAGGATTAGACGAGAAGTGTTTTGAACACCGCAGAGCGCCATATAAACATGACTCACTGTTATGGAAGCGATAAAACTGGTTGCTGTTCACATTTATTATAATCAATTCAGATATAAATGCACTATACCATGGCCTCAATAGCCCTGAGGTTACCATTCTGTCCTGTGGCCCCAGTACACGCCCAGGGTTTTCTCAACTGCGGGCTTCTCAGAGCTCCTTGGAGGTGTGACATTTGGGTTTGTCACTACCCAAACACATAATTGCATCTACCAGGCCTAGGAGTCTGAATTTCAAACTTATTCTTCATATGCCTGCGTATGTTTACATTCATAATATCTGTGAAAAGAACCCCTCTCCTCACACACTCCAAATTACAGTATTGTGCAAAATACCAGTCTAGGAAGCAACACACTAGGGTAGCAACCTTTAATGTCCTAAAAAAGCATCTTAGTAGTTTGACGCAGAAGAGTTACACTGACTCACGGAGGATCACGCGAGGCCCAGCGGGACGACGTTTCTAGTTCCTTCCACCAGGTTTAGAAAACAGAAGGCTCTGGCTGGATTTGCTGGACATTTCTCTCTTCAGCATCTCCCTTCCTTGGTCCATCTTTGGGGTGCCTTTTCTGGCTCCAACCTACAACAAGCAAGAGCAACAAATGCCCAGACTCTATAATTGTAGGGAGATCCCCAAATATTTCTTAAATGGCATTTTTTTTACTGAAAATAAAATCTTTGTTGTAAAAAATATTTATATACACACATAGATGTGAGCAAAACGAAGGTAAAATGATCCACCATTATCACACTACCCACAGGTAACCTTATTCACATTTTGTTGTACACTCTTCCAGATACACAGATAACGTTTCCTTCTGACATTTGCATCTTTTTTTGAACCAGCAGTTTCTGATTATAGGCAATTTCATTGGGATGGACTTTCTCTCGAAAAGCTGTTACTGAACTGAATGCCTTATGTCTCTGATGTCTTAGGAGGGTAAAATGCAGCATACTCTAGGGGGTCTGTCTCACCCTTTTCTGAGCCCTACTCCTGGACCCAGGCAGCCATGTGTGTAACTCTGTCCCTGGTCATAGCTGATCGGGCACTTGGCATGGGCTGGGCTTTTAAGATGGTCACTCCCAGGATTTGGGGTTATGGGCTCTAAGATGCTACTTGCTTCCTGGGCTGGTCCTTTGAACTGGGGGACCGTGAGGTCATTCCTTCCTGTCACATGACTGGAGAGAGCAGAGATCAGGGGAGCCACACAGAGACACAGAGAGGAGATACGGCCTGTGTGTGCGTGTGCGCATGCTTGTGTGTGTGTAAAAGAGATGATGCCTGAGATCTGATGGCTTACCAGTTCTATTTCGAGGCCAGGCTCTCTTTCAGCTCCCAGTTTTTATGAGGCACTCACCCCTATATCCTTAAAAAAGCCCCCTCCACCCCCCCTTTTTTTTTGCGGTACGCGGGCCTCTCAGTGTTGTGGCCTCTCCCGTTGCAGAGCACAGGCTCCGGACGCGCAGGCTCAGCGGCCATCGCTCACAGGCCCAGCCGCTCCGTGGCATGTGGGATCTTCCCAGACCGGGGCATGAACCCGTGTCCCCTGCATCGGCAGGCGGACTCTCAACCACTGCGCCACCAGGAAGCCCAAGGCCCACTCTTGGGGAAGGAGTCGCCCAAGTTACACTTGGCAAGGAACCTGGAGGAAACCTTTCTGTACTGAGGAGATCCTAGACACCAAACTTCTAAGCTCAGGCTGGAGGGCAGGGAGAATGGGAAGCTGGCTCTTTGCTCTTAGCCGAAGCACCATCTGCCCTGCTTCTGTTAAAGCCAGAGGCAGCGTGAAGTTCCAGGGTGTCTCACATCTCAGAGAAGCACAATGTTCCCACAACATCCGGGGCCCATCCCAATATCTCCTCTGCCATTTCACATCCGCAGGTGGTCCTCAGACAAAACCTAGATGTAGGGCAGTTTCTGCCTCCTCCCAGCTCAGTCATATATGTGAGTGAATAAGTAACAAACTTCCAGTCGTTTCCACTTTGCAGGGTGGCAAACGTCTCAGATCAAGTGGGGCCCTCAGGATGCTCTCTATCCTCTTAACATCCTGCTCTGGGGAGTAACCACCTTCTGGTCTTAGCACAAGGATGCTGGTTGAGAAGCTTCTATTTTCCAAATATATCCCTCACCTAGAATATCTTCGTTTCTTCCCATGATAATTTGGTTGCCTCAGCATGACTGTGGCCTTTTATCAAACTTGAATGTCTCCTCTCTCATATTCAACCAAAATGTGTTTGGCTTTCTAGCTTCCTGGGAGCTCGCCTCTACTGTCTGCAAAGTGGGAACGTGGACTGGCTTAATTCCAGTTCCAGGGCTGATTTGTCAATGGCAATGTTTCAACATGTTCAAGATTTCATAGTCTTAATTCTCAACTTTGAAGAGAATTCTAGAGGATGCTTCCTTGAAATTTAAGAAAAATGCCACTGGAAATGTATCAGGTTTATTACCTGGAGGTTTATAACCTAAAGGAGGAAAAGCTAGCACTCACCTGGGTGTCAGACCTGCACTGATTCCCAGCTCTCCTACTGAGCTGTGTGGCTCTGGACAAAGAAAGTCTCTGAGCCTCAGACACCTCATCTGTAAATTGGGTATAATAACAACACCCACCCCATAGGGTTGTTGTGAAGCCAAACACGTCGAGTGTTTGGCTCTGTGCCCGGCACATGCCAAATGCTCAATACATAATAGATGTGGGATAACTGTCCACTGGGCTTCCTGCTGACGTTCTAGGGTTTTCTCTCTTCTCTCTTCTGGCTCACCTGGAAACGTGAGTTCTGCATCTTTGAGTTCTTCATCAGCTCTCCAAACATTCGTCGCTTTAACACAGAAAGAATATTGACAAAATTTAGCTTATGTTCTTCTTTGCCTTTTGCATCAGAGCAAAATGGATTTTTCTCAACTTTCAGATGCTACCCATTTGGATGGAATGTTGAGCCTTCCTAGGTGAGGAGGTGAGGATAGAGGTCTGCCGAAGCGGGTGTGGCTTTGGGGTAACGCTACACTGTCCTGCTGCACCTTTTAGGGAATCTCTGTTCCAGATTCCAGCAGAGAAGGAGGTGGTCAACCAAGAAGGTTATGAAGGATACTGTATTCTTCTTGGAGGACAGATCTGCTTTAGCTGGAAGCAGAGCCTCCTAGATCAGTGGAAGAGGCTGTAGATGTCCAGTGGCTTTCCACCCAGTGGAAATGTTGAAAGCCCCAGTGGCTAACCTCCCTGGCAGGGACTACAGGGGCCTGTTGGCAAGCCAGCATCACTGAAAACCTGGAGCTTGCCACTCCCCTGGGGTTTGATGACTATTGCTGACCCTGATCTGCTCAAGACCCTGCACCTCAGGGGCAGCTCATGAAAGAAAGAGCATCCCCTAGGCACTGGAGACACAAAAGTGAGAGGGAACTGGGGTCTCCCTTGCAGACTGACACTCCGCAGGTGAATGTGCAGTGGTGTCAGGAAGGAGACGTTCTCCTAGAGCCCTGAGCATCACTGGGGTCGCCAACCTGATTCCTACAGCGGCCAGGAAAGTAAAAGAAGTGGGTGAAGTGAGCTGGGGTGGTGGTGGACAGCAGCAAACACACGAGCCCAGCGCCTTTCTAAGGGGCCTGGAAGATGGAGGCTTGTGATGGTGGCTTGTGGGTCTGTGGGCCTAGCATCGCCAGATCTTCCAAGTTTCCCAGAGAAGCTGGAAATCCAGAGTATTCCAGGAAACTGCCCTATTTTGAAATGTAACTTAAAAAAAAACTCCCATGAGCCAAATGGAATATATCTGTGGGCTGCCATCTTGCGACACCCGCTTCAGAACCTCCCTGGCTTGGTGTCTAGTTGGTGCTCAGTAAATGTTGGAGGGGTTGCCAGATAAAATACAGGATGCCCAGTTAAATCTGACTTCCAGAATGAAGCCAACAAATTTGTGAGTGTGAATATGCCCCGTGTAATATTTAGGACATTTATACTGAATAGCTTTTGTTGTTTATCTGAAATTAAAATTTAACTGGGCATCGTGTTTTTTGTTTGTTTGTTTTCCCCTAAATCTGGCAACCCTACCAGGTAGTCACAAAACTCAGGGAGGAAATAAGGCTGTCTTTTGGGACAGGGCATAGGTGCTTACAAGACTCTTCCATTCTCCCAGAAGGATGCTAACTCTACCCTCAGAGGACTGTCCGTGAAGGCTGATGGGCCCGTATTGAACTGACAATTGCCCTCCACGCATTTTCCGTGGAGAAGGCCTCGAGCCTGCAGCCACTCAGTATTTATCACAAACTCCGTTGAGACAATCACTATCCAAATTCCCAGATATTATAGAGCAGGGGTTAGTTTTAAACCAACAGCCTTCTTCTCTCCCACCCCATCCCCCCCCCTTTTTGTTTGCAGAACCGTTTATCCAAGCAAAATCCCATGAGGAACTTGGAGTATAAGATAACGGAGAGCTTCTCTGGCGGGAGAAAGGTGTGTGTGCTTTGAGAGTCACACCCTTCCATGGCACCCAAAGGCTCCAGGGAACCCCAGTTTGAACATTGCTGCAAAATTCCTTCCTGGATTAAGTTCCATCAGTGGGCAGCTGGGCACTGAGGGCAGAGCCTGGCCCCTGTGCACCTGCTTTTCCTGAACTTTACTGAACTCACTGGGATGTGATGAAGGGGGTGGGGGAGGGTCTTTTTCTTTAGCCTTCTTCTATCCGTATGCTGCATAGGCCTGGCCACATGGTTCTACTTCATCATTGTGGGCGGAAGAGCACCACCCGAAGCCCCTCCAATCCCACGCCCCTCCTACACAACATCTACCAATTGTGGGGCTTCCCTGGTGGCGCAGTGGTTGAGAGTCGACCTGCCGATGCAGGGGACACGGGTTCGTGTCCCGGTCCAGGAGGATCCCTCATGCCGCCAAGCGGCTGGGCCTGTGAGCCATGGCCGCTGAGCCTGCGCGTCCGGAGCCTGTGCTCCGCAACGGGAGAGGCCACAGCAGTGAGAGGCCTGCGTACCGCAAAAACAAACAAAGTAACAAACAAACAAAACACACAAGTGGCACAGAGGAAGCCAGAATCTTGAGAATACCTGGGCCCAAGGAAATCTTGGAAGATAGTGAGTTAAAGAGAATAGTGAGCATAATGACGATGGTAGGAGAGCATGTATGCTTTGTGGTCCTATGTGCTAAGGGTTTTGTATACAAGCTCCCATTGGGAAGGCTACGAGCTAGGTGCCATTTTTATTCTCATCTTAAAGAAGAGGGATCTGAGCTAATTAAGCAGAGGGAAGGTTAGGGGGTTTTCCTGGCTGAGACCACAAGGCAAAGCAGTGGTCACGCCGCTAGCCAGGACTTGATTGGCTGGAAATTTGATTGGCAGGAGAGCTGAGCGGCTTCTCCTGCCAGAAGCAGCCGGTGCCCTTCAGCCTTTCTTACACTTCAAGCCCTAAGAAAGGGCTTGCGTGCTTCCCAAGTGGCAACTTCTGTGCATTTAAAAATTTCCTCTTGAAAATCCCAGCCTTAGCCCTTTCACAAAAGGTATCTGGGTCCTTTCTTGGCCGTGGCCCTAGTCGTATTCACCAAAGAGAAGAGCACGTCCCATAAGAGCTGGCGGCTTTGGGAGGACCGGGGAAGGCGTCGGCTGGCTGGAAGCTCCCTGAAAGAAATAGAGGAATCCCCACCCATCCATGAGCTGCCTATTCTTCACCCTTAGAAACGGGGCTTGTGATGTGCCAGGCACTGCAGGCATTTTGCCATTTAACCCTCCCGCTGCCCCACGCAGTAGGCCCCTTGCTAACAGTTTTGGTTGCTTTTGTTGAGGAACCTGGGATACAGAGGTCAAGCCACTTACTCAGGGTCATTCGGGGCAGTGGTGGGGCTTGACCCCTATTTGTTTGACTCCAAATCTGGCCTCTGAACTCTGAGAGACACTGCCGGCTTCTCGAGTGATGTGGGAAGTGGATTCGAGTGAGCACGGCCGGGGCTGCGGTTCCCGTCCCTCTGCCACATGGACAGAGCCACAGGCCCAGTTCGCTGTGAAGGCCCAGCATCTTATACCAAGTCTCATTTTCACAGCCAGAGATATTAGTGTGGAAATAGGACTTTTGATTCTTGAAAGGTCTGCTTGGTGAAGAGATGGTCAAACATTAAAACTACAAACTCCATTTTTTTTGGGGGGGGGGCAATTCTGAGGCTTAAGATGTGTCATTTCATCTCAGTGCTTCAACCTTGCCACCTCTGTGAACGGGTGAAGAGTTTCAAAGTTTTATACAGGAGGCTAAAAAACTAAGGCTCCTTGTGAAAATACTAAGTGTAAAACTTAGAAAAGAGGAATTCTACTTTCTGTTCATTTCTGCTTAAAGACAACGAAGATATACTCCCTGGAAGGAACGGATGCCAAGACAGATGTATACAAGTGCCCTTTAGGATCCAGCAAAACATAAAATGTAATATTGTTTTCTTCCTGACAAACAGGGATTTCTGACAACATATTAACAACAAGCCTGAAATGCAAACCTGAGTCCTGGAGTGAAACCCCCAGGAGCAATGGTGCGAGGTATCCAAGGGGGCCACCCTGGTAAGGGAGACACAGAAGGAAGGGGTGTGGAAAAGTGAACCTGGGCGGGGGAGGGCAGCAGGTGGGGAGGAAATCCTGTTTCTGCCACTTAGTAGCCAGGGAAGGGTACCCTCTGTCAAATCAGCTTTCCCCTCTCTCTAAGGGGACGACACTTGCCAGCATCCCTTGCGGGTTGATGGGAGAGATGAAGCATGTGCGGTGTGGAGCAGATGCCTGCCTCTTGGTAAGTCTTTCCCCAAGTTGTGAATTCCACGAATTTGAAAGCTACTAGCTGTAGCTCTTCTGGGGACCCTGACACAGGTTCAACTTGGCCATTTCAGACCCTTCTCGGCTGAGGGATGTCTAGCGCCAAACAGGCAGGCATGTCCCTTGCTATGTGTGTGAATGAGGCAGCCCAGGAATAAAGCATGTGAAGCCTGATTATATAAATCCTCTGGCTTTCAGTACATGACAATGGCCTTTTTTGGGCCCTTCGCTGTCCCATTCTGTGGTCTGGTGTCTCTGCTTTGGGGCCTAGTCTGCCAAGCCCTGGGAGCGGGGTGGGGGGGGCACTTCGGGGAGGGGTGAGCTCTGCAGAGGGCACATCAAAGGGAAAGTCACAACTCTGTCACTGGCCCAGCTCTCCCTGGCATTGCTTGGTGTGAAAGGAAACTGTCCTCTGCCTGAGGCAGCCCCATGACATATGCAGACTAAGGTCTGTGATGTTTAATTCACAGCAGTGAGCACTGGAAACACTTCATCCAGGCTCCCTCAGAGCAGGACAGCCACTTTTCATTTCTGGGGCTCTAAGCCAGAGAGACTGCTGTCTGGAAACCTATTGCCTGGAAGGTTCGCAGGATGGGGGGCAGGCTTCTGCAAGGAACTATCTGACCATCACCTCCTGGTTGAGCAGAAGGGCACCCTTCTATGACCTTGGCCTCCTTAGAGCTCATGCAGGCAACAAACACACACATACAAATACACACACATGCCAACACACAGCACATACTCACATGTACACACATACACGCAAGCATGCGTGTACAAATACACAGCCCCAAGTCAGAAAAACTGGAGTACTATTCTGGCTACTCAGAAGAGCAAACCCAGATCTTTATTCTCAGAGAGCTTATTCCTCGGTGTATCCCTGGCACCTGGCAGAACAATGACAGTCAGAATCGCCGCTTTTGAAAACACTCGGGCTGTTCACTCAACTGATTGTTGTCATCATTGCAGGAGGCAGGGAAGTCAGATCATGACGCTGGACACCCTTAAACTCAGTACAGTGCTGTGTGTCAATTATGTCTCAATAAAACTGGTGGAAAAAATAGTTATCTGGATAGAAAGAACAAAATAAAATACAGGAATTATCAAAAGTTAAAAAAATACAGACGAGCTAGACTATGAGTCTCAGAAAGCACTGTTCACAACAGCCAGGACATGGAAGCAGCCTAAATGTCGATGGAGGAGTGGATAAAGAAGATGTGGTACAAATATACAGTGGAATACTACTCTGCCATAAAAAAGAATGAAGTAATGCCATTTGCAGCAACATGGATGGACCTAGAGACTATCATACTATGTGAAGTAAGTCAGACAAAGACAAATATCATTTGATATCACTTATATGTGGAATCTAAAAAAAAATGATACAAATGTGCTTATTTACAAAACAGAAACAGACTCACAGACTTTGAAAACAAACTTATGGTTACCAAAGTGGAAATGTGTTGGGGAGGGACAAATTAGGAGCTTGGGATTAACATATGCACACTATTATACATAAAATATGTAATCAACAAGGACCTACTGTATAGCACAGGGAACTCTACTCAATAACTCTACTGTAATAACTTATATGGGAAAAGAATCTGAAAAAGAATAGATATATGTATATGTATAACTGAATCACTTTGCTGTACACCTGAAACTAACACAACTCTGCAAATCAACTATACTCCAATATAAAATAAAAATTAAATTAAAGAAAAAGAAAGTTTAAAAAAATAGAGGCAAGCTAGACTATGAGTCTCAGAGAGGTTAATCTAACACATATATATGGAATCTAAAAAAAAAAAAAAAAAAACAAGGTTCTGATGAACCTAGGGGCAGCCAGGAATAAAGACACAGAGGTAGAGAATGGACTTGAGGACATGGGGAGGGGGAAGGGTAAGCTGAGACGAAGTGAGAGAGTGGCATGGACATATATACACTACGAAACATAAAATAGATAGCTAGTGGGAAAGAGCTGCATAGCACAGGGAGATCAGCTCAGTGCCCTGTGACCACCTAGACGGGTGGGATAAGGAGGGTGGGAGGGAGACACAAGAGGGAGGGATCTGAGGATATACGTATGCATATAGCTGATTCACTTTGTTATACAGCAGAAATGAACACCACACTGTAAAGCAATTATACTCCAATAAAGATGGTAAAAAAATAAAAGCTGCCTGAAGTCACACAGTAAATGGCAGAACAAGAGTCTAAACCTAAGTCTGCCTAACGCTAAAGCTATTCTGCCACCTTCCTTTGCAATGAGCGAATGCATTCTGTGCTGCCTGGATCCCACTGGGACCTCAGTTGGCTGTTTCTAAAGGGAGCTGAGGGGCAGCCTCAGAGGCTCTGCTCCGAGCAGGGACCTCTCACCTTCTGCTGCCTGATCGCCCTGGTGACCCTCTTCTCCTGGTGCAGCCACTCTTCCATGTGCGCCAGGGCCTCTTTCAGCAGCGCCTTTTCTTTGGCCTGTTTGTAGATGTCCTTCAGCTTTGCCACCTGTGACTGGTACATCTGAACCGACACTTTGCTCTGCCTGAGCACACAGGAGAGACAAAGTCTCTTTTCTCCTCAGCTTTCTCACTCACCACCAATGCTCCCGACCTGGGAGATCCTCAGAACACTTCCATATATGCCTGGTTTCACGGTTTCCTTACAAGTGGGGGGAAGGCTGAAGATGTGGGGACTAGAGGGCAGAATAAATAGCCCATTGGCTGTGGACGTGCAGCATGAAGGGGGCAACGGTTATGCTACCAGCCCCTCCCAATTTCCCAGAGAGGGTGGGGGAATGGATACCACTGAAAATAGGATGGAATTACGAAAAGCACACACATGGTGAAACATCAGACACATTTATAAAAGGTGCACCTTATTCCTTAACAGTAGGGTACTTTAACTGCTGCTTTCTTGCCCAGAGACTTGGGTCCATCAGGCCCTGAGTCACCATCCCGCCTCCCCACTCCACACCCAGGCCTCTGTCCTCTTGTCCTGGTCCCTATGGGTCTGCAGCTGCACCGAGGTTTAGCCTGGAGAATGGAGGCCTGGGCCTTTTGCCGGGGACACGGGCCATACATGAGCTGTTCAATGTACTCCTCGTATCGTCTCAAAAGCTCTTCTTTTCTCTGCAGCTGGTTCTTGAGTAGGGTGATCTTATCAAACACCAGGTACAGGTCTCTTTGTCGAAGCTGGTAGACTCTCTCCCTCTCTTTTGGGGAGAGGTGTTTCATGGACACGTGACCTGACATATCTTTGATGTTCATCAAAGTCCCGAGGGTTTTGCTCATGTCCATGTACTACGAGAAAGCATTTCTCAGGTAAGAGGCCTGGCCCAAGACCGCTGGTGGCCACTTTGAGGAGGCAAACATCTAATTCTGTTTCATTCATTTTCTGCAGTTGCAGAGAAGAAACACATGCTTTGCAAATGAGTGCATTTGGGGTTTTTAGTAGGACTTTCATTTTCCCCCGCATCCATTTACACTATGCCTTTTTGAGAATTGGGGGGAAGTGGGGAGGGGGAATGACAACAGACATAAACATTCATTCTTACTACCCAGTCTTCCAAGGAATTGGGCTCTGCAATTTCCAGCCTATGCTGGGATAGGAGATGGGTCTCGTGGAGCTACTGTAACAACTAAACATGTATGTGGAGTTGATGTTTAAACTATCTGCAGGGCACACAGGTTTGGACAGGAGGGGACTGATGCTGGGTATACATACCAGGTTTTCACTAAGATCTAAAGCGTCAGCCACATCCATTTTCCCTAACTTCTCAGAGACCATGATGGACCCTGGGCTGGAAAGGCCATTTTGAGGCTGAAATAAAAAAAAAGAAGAAAAACTCTCTTGGCATTCCATTATGATTTTCTACATCCAGAATAATAACCCAAAGAATAATGGAAGAACTGGAAAGTTACTAAAGAATAATTTGAGAGAGTTAATTTTTTTAATATCTTTATTGGAGTATCATTGCTTTACAATGGTGTGTTAGTTTCTGCTGTATCAAAAAGTGAACCAGCTATACGTATCCATATATCACCATATCCCCTGCCTCTTGCATCTCCCTCCCACCCTCCCTATCCCACCCCTCTAGGTAGACACACAGCACCAACCTGCTCTCCCTGTGCGATGCAGCTGCTTCCCACTAGCTATCTATTTTACCTTTGGTAGCGTGTGTGTGTATATATGTCCACGCCAAGAGAGTTGGTTTTAAATCCACTCTGACTCTGTGAACTGCTTTCTTTATGACTGTGCTCCTACCCCTTCAGAGCACAACTGCCTTTGAAATGATGCATCACTTGTGCCGTTCTTTGGCCACCGTCTCGTCTGTCTTCCCTTTAGGCCAGTGGTTCTCAACCGGGGGTGACTCTGTCCACCCTACCCCCTCCAGGACATTTAGCAATGCCTGGACACATTTGTGGTTGTCATAATTGCTGCTGGCGTCTAGTGGGTAGAGGACAAGGATGCTGCTAAACACCCCATGATGCATAGGGCAGTCTCCCAAACAAAGAGTTACCTGGCTCAAAAAATCAGTACCGCTGATGTTGAGAAGACAAGCTCCAGAAAAATGGAGACCATGTGGCTTTTGCTCACTATCTCCCTCCTTGTGCCCAGCATGGCACCTGTCACCGAGTGGTGCATAGTGGTCATGTTTGTTGAATGAACGAATGAAGGTTAAGTGGAAAATGGCCTCCCTCCTTTTTACTAAAGGAATCTCATTTCTGTGCAGCAGAAACCATACCCTCACAAAATTCGGCCCAACCTTCTCCTAGCTCTGGAACCTGGTGGGTGGGCATCCCTTCAGAACCTTTCCAGAGACAATGCAGATAGTGTTTGCAGCTGCATCTCCCTAAGACCCCAACCAGCCAGCTGGCTGCTGGAAGCCCAACTGACTGCATGGAAAGGCCACCAGACTGAATAGGGGACCTGATCTGAACGACTACAAATAACCATAACAAGCCTCCTTAAAAAATAAATTGGCTTTTAATGCTTGCCATGAGCCTCTCTTAGCCCTAGCATTTGTTGGCACTACCCTGAAACCCTCTGAGATTAAAAACAAAACAACTACAAAAATATAAATGCCCCCAAAGTGACTGTGATAGATAAGAGTGGACATATTTGTCTATGTACCTATGGAGATGAGAATAAAAGAGGGTATCTGAAGATGACAATAAACCGGGCAGATCTGCTGCAAAAAGAACCTGAGCTGCTGTTCAGTGTCTTCAGCTACCCTGAGCTGCATCCTCTGTACCTCTCCAGACGCCCCCTCTTTTCCTGAGGGGAGGGTCACTAAGGAAGAGCCTGGGCTACAGGATCCAAGCACACAGTCCCCACCCGGTCTCTGCAGGCTAGCAGACACACCACCAGGGACACACCCCTGGTGTGTCTTCAATCATTATTCTGTGACCTTGGGTGAGGTACTTGACCTCCTGAAGCCTTAATTTTTCTTATCTGTTAAATGGGGACAAAAATAGTAACTATGACACAAGGCTGCTACGATGGTTAAATGACATAAGGCATGGAGCCGGCTGAGCTCAACGCCTGGCACACAGTAAGCAGTTCACAGATGTCAGCTATTCTTCCTCCTGCTCTTTCATTTAATTACTGCCAACCTTGGAGGATTGAGAGTTGGGAGGTTTCCTGCTCTGTGGTGTCAGTGGTGGGATGAGGGCTTGTTGCCAAGGGGAAGGTCAATCTTGGAAGCAGGACCATCAGGACGTGAGATCCAGCTGAGCTCCCCACCTGGAGACAGTCCCTCTACTCCCAACCTCAGAGAAGGAAGATTCGATTTTACCAGGAAGACCAACACGTTTCTGAAGACTCACATCTCTAGACGTGTGAGCAAATGTCTAGAAAAATTGTAGGAGAAAATGCTGGTACAGAGAGGATGGCTTTATTATGTTTTCCAAAAGCTGGTTTAGACCAGCTGCCGCAGCAAGCCACAGTGACCTGAGCTGTCCATTGTCATGTGTCAGTCAAACACCTGATCAAACATCCATTTAGGATACACGGCACCTTCAACCTAACAATCAAATTACTTCTGAAAATCCTGGAAAACACAAACTATGCTCCCTAAGAAAGGAAGGTTTTCTTGGATAATACTCTTTAAATAATGTTTGACAATAATAACTATCATCTATTAAAGTGCTCGCTATGAGCTAGGCACTGGGATAATCACTTTACATGATGATCTCCTTTAATTTTTCCATCATCATTTTACAGCTGGGAAATGAAGTCCCAGAAAGGTTAGGAGCCTGCCCAAGGTCACAGAGCTTGCAGAGCTGGGATTAGGACACAGGTCTCTGATTCTAGAACTTGTGTCTTCTTAATCATCATGGCTCCCTTCTGCTGCCCTTTATGTGTTCATGTTTTTCAGTTTATAGCAAAAAGCAAATGTTAGGCAAGCTCATGACATAATGTTGTACATTAGCTTGTTGGATATTTTCTGCAGAATATAACATGTGATGTGAAAAGGAGGGCCCAGAGATTGACCTGGCCAGCATCAGTGCAATGCTATATCATGCTGTACATGATGGGAAGCCGCCTTTCTATTCAAACATTGGATCACTATTACGGCCAGGCACCGACCAGTCCATACAGGTGCCAGCCCATCAGGGAGGACCTGGCCTCGAACCAATGATGTATACAGTGGTGCCAGGGCACACGGCTCGTGTCTGTCCTCATGCCCACCCTCCCCACGTGTCAGTCAATGCAGAGACAAAGTTTCTTTGGTTACCGTTCCGATCTCTACTCTTGAAAAAGTTGGCAAGTCAGGTTTTACATCCAATATTTTCCGAACATTTTTTTCCATCCCGAGGGTCTTTAAGTCTAGAAATGATCCATCCATGTGGTCCTTGTGATCTATATAAGAAAAAGTTTACACTCAAAAGAAAGGCTCAGGAAGAAGTTACTGCATGTAAAAGTCACAGCTGCTATTTACTGGACCCTTACCACAGGCCAGTACTAATTAGCTCACCATCCTCCCTTGGCAGGTGAGGCATCGAGGCCCAGAGAGGTGAAATGACTTGTCCAAGGCCACACAGCTCATATGAGGCTGCAGCCTCCCAGGGCGGGGGCACTGAGGGGGAACCTTCGGCCACAGGTGTGAGGATGGACTTGAACCCAGGCTTCTGTGTCCTAGCCCAGGGCTCCACCCAGCAGCAAGCTTGGTTTCTTGAAAGCCCTATTCCCTCTAAAGAGGTTATTTATCCTGGGAAGTTCCCCAAGGTTGGTCCTTGCACAGCATCAGTCTATGAAAAAGTTTTCACTGGGCCACAGTGAAATAAGAAAAAGAGGGACAAGGTTCTGAGTTTTTCATGAAATCCTGTTTATTTAATATCAAGGCCTGCTCTTGACTCTGAGCTCATGCCTACCCATCTATTTTTTTTTCCTGCCCATCTTTTTTTATAACTCTGTTTTTTTAGTTAAGAAATGATGGGGATAGAAGATGGTGGTCCTGGCAAATTGGTTAGTCCCTAAAGTGAACCCTCAAGTCTGGGGTCCACGGTTCTCAGCACAGAGGGGGTGACTAGGCAGGAGGAAACTTACTTGACAAGCAGGCCTTCTCAAGTTCTTTAATTCGTGCACGAAGCTCAGATAAAGCCTCTTTCTGACACTGAATGACTTCCTCATGTCGGGACGCTTTGCACTTGGCCCCTAGATCACTGAAGGACTGCTCCTGTGGCCAGAATGGTGAGGACAGCAGCTTTATCAGTGATCACAACCTCCCTCTCTTGTATTTGAAGAAACATGAACAAATCATGGATTAGCAGCAACCCTGTCACTTACTTAGTACCTTGGAAAATATCATTACAGGGCTTCAGCAGAGAAGGAATTTAAAAATTTCATTTTGAATGCAAAGTCACATCTAGGAAGATTTCCAACTTTCCTACCTACTTAGCATCACTGTAAATAAGAGATCCCCCCTGGGTTCCCTCCCCATGTTTTCTTTCTTTTTTTTTTTTTTAATTAGTTTCTGCTTTATAACAAAGTGAATCAGTCATACATATACATCTGTTCCCACATCCCTTCCCTCATGCATCTCCCTCCCTCCCACCCTCCCCATCCCACCCCTCCAGGCGGTCACAAAGCACCGAGCTGATCTCCCTGTGCTCTGCGGCTGCTTCCCACTATCTATCTACCTTACGTTTGGTAGTGTATATATGTCCATGCCTCTCTTTCGCTTTGTCACAGCTTACCCTTCCCCCTCCCCATATCCTCAAGTCCATTCTCAAGTAGGTCTGTGTCTTTATTCTCGTTTTGCCCCTAGGTTCTTCATGACATTTTTTTTTAAATTCCGTATATATGTGTTAGCATACGGTATTTGTCTTTCTCTTTCTGACTAACTTCACTCTGTATGACAGACTCTAGGTCTATCCACCTCATTACAAATAGCTCAGTTTCGTTTCTTTTTATGGCTGAGTAATATTCCATTGTATATATGTGCCACATCTTCTTTATCCATTCATCCGATGATGGACACTTAGGTTGTTTCCAGCTCCGGGCTATTGTGAATAGAGCTGCAATGAACATTTTGGTACATGTCTCTTTTTGAATTATGGTTTTCTCAGGGTATATGCCCAGTAGTGGGATTGCTGGGTCATATGGTAGTTCTATTTGTAGTTTTTTAAGGAACCTCCATACCGTTCTCCATAGTGGCTGTACCAATTCACATTCCCACCAGCAGTGCAAGAGTGTTCCCTTTTCTCCACACCCTCTCCAGCATTTATTGTTTCTAGATTCCTTGATGATGGCCATTCTGACTGGTGTGAGATGATATCTCATTGTAGTTTTGATTTGCATTTCTCTAATGATTAATGATGTTGAGCATTCTTTCATGTGTTTGTTGGCAGTCTGTATATCTTCTTTGGAGAAATGCCTATTTAAGTCTTCTGCCCATTTTTGGATTGGGTTGTCTGTTTTTTTGCTATTGAGCTGCATGAGCTGTTTATAAATTTTGGAGATTAATCCTTTGTCAGTTGCTTCATTTGCAAATATTTTCTCCCATTCTGAGGGTTGTCTTTTGGTCTTGTTTATGGTTTCCTTTGCTGTGCAAAAGCTTTGAAGTTTCATTAGGTCCCATTTGTTTATCTTTGTTTTTATTTCCATTTCTCTAGGAGGTGGGTCCAAAAGGATCTTGCTGTGATTTATGTCATAGAGTGTTCTACCTATGTTTTCCTCTAAGAGTTTGATAGTTTCTGGCCTTACATTTAAGTCTTTAATCCATTTTGAGCTTATTTTTGTGTATGGTGCTAGGGAATGATCTAATCTCAAACTTTTACATGTCCCTGTCCAGTTTTCCCAGCACCACTTATTGAAGAGGCTGTCCTTTCTCCACTGTACATTCCTGCCTCCTTTATCAAAGATAAGTTGGCCATATGTGCGTGGGTTTATCTCTGGGCTTTCTATCCTGATCCACTGATCTATCTTTCTGTTTTTATGCCAGTACCAGACTGTCTTAATTACTGTAGCTTTGTAGTATAGTCTGAAGTCAGGGAGCCTGATTCCTCCAGCTCCGTTTTTCGTTCTCAAGATTGCTTTAGCTATTCGGGGCCTTTTGTTTTTCCAAACAAATTTTGAAATTTTTTGTTCTAGTTCTGTGAAAAATGCCATTGGTAGTTTGATAGGGATTGCATTGAATCTGTAGATTGCTTTCGGTAGTAGAGTCATTTTCACAATATTGATTCTTCCAATCCAGGAGCATGGTATATCTCTCCATCTATTTGTATCATCTTTAATTTCTTTCATCAGTGTCTTATAGTTTTCTGCATACAGGTCTTTTGTCTCCTTAGGTAGGTTTATTCCTAGATATTTTATTCTTTTTGTTGCGATGGTAAATGGGAGTGTTTTCTTGATTTCATTTTCAGATTTTTCATCATTAGTGTACAGGAATGCCAGAGATATCTGTACATTAATTTTATATCCTGCTACTTTACCAAATTCATTGATTAGCTCTAGTAGTTTTTCGGTAGCATCTTTAGGATTCTCTATGTATAGTATCATGTCATCTGCAAACAGTGACAGCTTTACTTCTTCTTTTCCAATTTGGATTCCTTTTATTTCCTTTTCTTCTCTGATTGCTGTGGCTAAAACTTCCAAAACTAGGTTGAATAAGAGTGGTGAGAGTGGGCAGCCTTGTCTTGTTCCTGATCTTAGTGGAAATGGTTTCAGTTTTTCACCATTGAGGACAATGTTGGCTGTGGGTTTGTCATATATGGCCTTTATTATGTTGAGGAAAGATCCCTCTATACCTACTTTCTGCAGGGTTTTTATCATAAATGGGTGTTGAATTTTGTCGAAAGCTTTCTCTGCATCTATTGAGATGATCATATGGTTTTTCTCCTTCAACTTGTTAATATGGTGTATTACATTGATTGATTTGCGTATATTGAAGAATCCTTGCATTCCTGGGATAAACCCCACTTGATCATGGTGTATGATCCTTTTAATGTGCTCTTGGATTCTGTTTGCTAGTATTTTGTTGAGGATTTTTGCATCTATGTTCATCAGTGATATTGGCCTGTAGTTTTCTTTCTTTGTGACATCCTTGCCTGGTTTTGGTATCAAGGTGATGTCGGCCTCGTAGAATGAGTTTGGGAGTGTTCCTCCCTTCTTTCTTTTTTTCTTCTAATGTTCTTCTAAGCTGGGGTTTCCACTTGTTGTCATTCTGGTCTCATCTCTGAACAATCACATCAGATTTGCTCCTGGAGGGGCTTTTTTTTTGTTTGCCGGCACCATGCGGCATGCGGGATATTAGTTCCCTGACCAGGGATCGAAACCGTGCCCCCTGCAGCGGAAGCACAGAGTCTTAACAACTGGACCGCCAGGGAAGGACCTGGGGCGGCTTTTTTTTTTTTTTTTTTTTTTTTTGCGTTACTCGGGCCTCTCACTCTTGTGGCCTCTCCCGTTGCGGAGCACAGGCTCCGGACACGCAGGCTCAGTGGCCATGGCTCACAGGCCCAGCCGCTCCGCGGCATGTGGGATCCTCCCGGACCGAGGCATGAACCGGTGTCCCCTGCATCGGCAGGCGGACTGTCAACCACTACGCCACCAGGGAAGCCCCAGGTGGTTCTTATCGGCCAACTTGGGGTAAACCTTCTTCTAAGACTTTGTGGCTGAAAATGTAGTCTGCAGAGCTGTGCTATCGGTACCAGCTGGGAGCTGTTCAGAAATGCAGAATCCCAGGCTCCCCCAACCCGAGACCTGCTGAGTCAGAATCTGCATTTCAACAACATCCCCATATGATCTGTGGACACCTTTGAGTTGAGAGGCGCCACTGTAAACTATCCTCTAATTGGCTGGTTTCTGGAAAAGTAAGTAGCCGTTTTGGCCATGTGTTTCCCCTGATATGCATGAAGAGAAAGACTGAAATACTATTGGTTGGTCTTGCACACACTTAGACACAAACCAGGACCCGCAGTAACGACTGGGATTTGTATCAATAAAATCAGCTGCGGTATATAAACAAAGTACCATTTCTAGACATTTCAATAAGCTTGCCTCTTCAAGTTGATCTCTGAGTTTTAGGATTCAAGCTTCATGTTAATTCCTCCTACATCATTCACCCTCTTTAATTAATTTAGCTCCCAACAAGGGGTTACTGAGATTCCTCCATCTAAGTACGCGCCCTCTGTTTCTCATAGGAAAGCCCATTTCATCAGTTTCCAGTAGTAAAGAAAAGGACGGGGACCACCTTACCGATTTCTCTTCCATTAGCCGCTTGACTCTGGCTTTCAGCTTCTCCTCTTGCTGTAGCCTTTCCTCGGTCAGCTTCTCCTTCTCTGCCAGATGCTGCCGAGTTTCCTGAGAACTGTTGATCTTCATCTGAAATGAGGGGAAGGGGAACTGCAGCTGATGGGGGACAGGACTAACGCAGGAGTCATTTCCACTACCTTTGGGGGCGGGACAAAGGTTCACGAAACTTTCTTCAAAACACAGAAAAACGATGCTTAGCATAGTAACTAATAGCTAAGTAGTAGAGCATCGTGGTTAAGAGCTCAGACTCCAGATCTAGATAGAATCTCAGCTCTAGTTCTTTCTAGACACTTCTTCGTATAGAAAAGAAGCGGGTGAACTAAGGCAGGCCGTCTTCCTCCTCATTCATCCCTGCCGGCCACTTGGGTGTGGGATTCCGTGGAGAGCACAGGCCCGTGAAGGGGCTCTGCAGCACGCCTACCTGACCTACTGCCCTTTTCAAATTGGCTTTAATGAGGTTTGCTCTGTTCCTCATTTCTTGCAGTTGAAGCAATTTCCTTCTGGAATCCTCCCGAAGCTTCTCTTCAACCTGAAAGGATGATGAAACCAAGGGCTTGCTGCTAATGTGATCATCATGCCCTCTGGGGAAAGTCTTCTTGGGGGGTGCTATTGGCAGTGGGGGAGTCCCTGAGGGGTAGTGACAGCTGCAGACCAGCAGCAGGGGTCACAGGCATGCACAGGGTGGAGGCAAACTCACAGGGAGTTGCCCCCTACGGGAAAGGGATGAGCTCTGCACCCGGGGCTCAACTATGTTCTACCGCACACTCCCATCCCAGCTCGGTCCCTAACAAGCCATACGACACTCGGAAAGTTATTTCACTGCTCCGTGACTCAGTGTCCTCATCTGTCAAATGGGGATGATGATACTAGTATCACTGCATAGAGTTATTGTGGGGATTCAATGTTTGGCATAGTGCTTAAGGGCTCTGTGAGTGTGTTAAGTACTGTTGTAACCTATGAAAGGTGGACGGGAATGTCCGCCGTACAGTCTCTTTCTAATAACTCATGATGGGTACTTGGAAATGTTATGATTGGGTTTATTATCATAACTGTTTGTCATTACCACTTTGAGCACACTCACTGGTGGTAACCTCTATGGAGGCTTGCTAAAGCAATGTCTATTAAGAATTGCAGCCTGCAAACGAAGGCATTTAAAGTGGAGAAGCTTGCCTACTTTTCCCCCCTTGCTTGGGTAACAGTCAACGCACGGTAGGCTTGGGAGTGCTCCACGCTACCCTTGGCTGGCCAGTGTAGGCCTCGCAGCTGCTCAATTCTTGGATGCACCTGCTGAGCCCTGGGCCCTGGCACTAACAGGAAATGAGGCAAACTCTCGTAAATAAATGGAAAGTTTTTGTGCTGAAACAAATTCACAGGCTGTTTTTTTAGGGATCTGAAGAGGGGGATCACAGGGATCTAATAAAAGACCCAGAAAAGCCCTTAAGAGCTTTCTTCTGAGTAGTGTGGTCCAGTGGAAGAGCCTCTACCCAGCTCCGTTACCTTGGAAAAGTCATCTAAGCTCTCTGGGCCTTAGTTTTCTCCCAGGTCTAAACATGCTCGGACTTCTATGTCAGCAGCCTTTTTCATGTGCTGCAAAAGCCAAGTCCAGCCTTGGACTCTGCCCCTGTCTGTGTTCTGCATGAACAGCCCCCGTTCCCAGCCCCAAGCCTCAGAGTCACCTTCAGTGGCCGCCCTGCTCCCTCTCTCACACTCGGTCATCTCACTCTTGTCCTCCAGTCCCTCTCACATGCAAGCTGGACTGTGACAACTGGCCTCCTTGCCTCAAGTTTAGTTTCTTCCAGTGCAATCTTAACGGTACTCTGAGAGTTACCCAGCTGTAAGGCAGCTCTGTCCAACAGAACTTTCTGCAATGGTACAGGTACTCTGAGCGAGGCTGTGTTGTCTAATACGGCAGCCACCAGCCACATCTGGAGATCAAGCACTCGAAATGGGGCTGGTGTGATGGAGGAACTGAATAAATAATTTTATTTAATTTTCATTAATTTCAGTGTAAAGAGTAGCATGTGGCTGTTTGCTACGCCAGGGTAACTGAAGTCAGACGAACCTGGAGTCAGACAAAACCGACTGTGCCATTGGGCTAGTTTCTTTACTAGTAACTAGTAGCCTTGACTTTCTCATCTGTAAAATGGAGAGGATGATTTCTAGATCACAGTGCTGTTGTGAAGATGAAGAGATGAAATGTTCAAGGGAACACCTAGTAAGTGAGAAATTGTAACTATCATTGTCACCCTGATTACTGTCCACGAATGTCATTGCATCAGTCACTTGTTCAGAAGCCATAGTAGCTCCCCACTGCCTGTGTGGTACAGAGCCCAAGCTCCTGAACTAAGTCAAAACACCAAGCCAGGGATTCAAGAAGTAGCTACGAACTCTGAACGAGGTAAATAAAACTGAATCCACACCTAGATAAACCATAATAAAACTGCTGGAAATCAAGGGAAAAGACAATCTTAAAAGCAACTGGAGAAAAAGACAGATTATGCAAAGGTACAACAGTTAGGCTTACAGATGACTTCTAAATAGAAATAATAGGAGCCACAAGACAATAGTGACATATCTAATGTGCTGAAAGAAAAGAATTGCCATTGTAGAATTCAATACGCAGTCAAATGTGTTTTAAGAGTGAAGGTTAAATATACATCTCCAGGCAGACACACAGGCACATGTGAGAATTTGTCATCAGCAGAGCCACAATGAGGGAAAACATTAAAGGGTATTCTTCAGACACAAGAAAAATGAACCCAGGTGGGTGATCAGAGATGCAGAAAAGACAAGCAACAGTAAGGGTAATGTGTGGATATGATACTGACTATAGAAAAACACTAATAATGTCTTGTGGGGTTTTAAGTATGAAGAGGAGTTTAGAAAATGACAGCAATGGCTTATAAATCTGGAGGGGGTAAGTGAACTTAAGGTGTTTGAAACTCATTGCACTGTCAAGGAGAAGGGCATAATTATCAACTACTATTGCCTCTTGGTAAGTTAAGAATGCAGGGCTTCCCTGGTGGCGCAGTGGTTGAGAGTCCACCTGCCGATGCAGGGGACATGGGTTCGTGTTCCGGTCCAGGAGGATCCCACATTCCACGGAGCAGCATGGCCCGTGAGCCATGGCCGCTGAGCCTGTGCGTCCGGAGCCTGTGCTCCACAACAGGAAAGGCCACAACAGTGAGAGGCCCGCGTACCGCAAAAAAAAAAAAAAAAAAAAAAAAAAAAAAAAAAGAATGCATATTGTAGTCTTCAGGATGACTACAAAGAGAATAGTAGAAGAGTGAAAAACTTAATTAATGTGTGATTTTGGTGAGTCAAGGATGAATGCTATTGTCTTACTATTACTAAAAGAATAGTAAAAATGTGAAATATTTCCAAGCTAATAGAGGGGGAAAGTGGAATAAGAGAAAACCATCCACTCAGAAGGAGGCAAGAAAGGAGAGAAAGGAACATAACACAGATGGTACAACTGGTATTGAGCAAGAAGGTAGGTTTAAACCCCAGTACATGAGTAATTACATAATATAAATGGACTAAAAGTCAAAGATTGTCAAACTGGATTTTGTAAAAATGATACGCTATTTAATGGCATATGTCTAAACCTTAAGACAAAAATTGACAGAGAACATATGAAAAAGATATGGTATGAAAACTCTAACCAACAGAAAGCCAGTGATGAAGCTAAATGACAAAGGAGACGTTAAGGGAGAAACACTACTAGAGATGAAAAGGGACATTTCATGATGATCTAAAGTTTTGCTCTACAGGAAGTATTAGGATTCTAAATTCATATGCACCTAGTAACACAGCCTCAAAATATATAAAGCAAACATCGTTCATATTAAAAGAAGAAACACACAAATGACAAACATGTTGAGATTTTTAAAAACATTCTCAATGATGGAACAAAAAGCCAAAAAAAAATCAATATGAGAATTTAAGTTGGAACAACATCATTGGCAAACTTGGTTTAATGGATCAATTCTTTCTTAGATAATTTCACAATTAAGATCTGAAGGCAGTCTAGGGTACTGGTTACACACAGGAGCTTTGGAGTCAGGCAGACCTGGATTCAAGTTCTGCCACAACTACTTTATGCAAGTGAACTTGGATAACTTCCTTCACCTCTGTGAGCCTCAGTTTTCCCGACTGTAAAGTGGGGTGAATACCAGTATAGACCGCATGGGGTCATTGTGAGGATGAACAGAGATGATGCAGGTGGAGTGCTTGCCCCAGAGTGGTTCCCAGGCCGACCTGTCCCTGCCATACCTTGCTCTTTTCCTGCAGCGTCATAGAGATCAGGCTCTGCTCGGTACTGCTCCTTTTCAGCTCCACCCTGAGCTTCCTCATTTCTTTTTCCATGTCATGGATTTGCTGAAAGAGTTCCAACAACAGGGAAGTCAACTTCAGAACTCATTTCATCCGGTTCATTAAGGCAGAAACCTAGTCTGGGATTCGCTTCATTCCTTCCCTTGGGGGACAGTTCCACATCTTTGAGGCAAAGTAGACTTTCTTTCAACGGATGCAATGAAAGGGCTGGGTGAGGGAAAATTTGAGTTTCTTTTGAAGATCAGCATGGATCCTGGATTAAACAGTACAAGATACCTATCCACTCATTAGAATCTCTTTCCTTGGGGTATATTTTTGAGTTCAATCTAAATAAGGGCTGTTTGGAAGACACAATGGGCACAGTTTGGAAGAAAAGAACAATGACATTTTTCTTTTTTCTCATTTGAGGCAGAGAAGTGTGCTCCTGACAGAGAGAAGAACACACATCTCCTCCCCCCGTCCCAGGCACCGTGCTTCACAACGGATGGAAAACGTATGTCTGGTGATGTGCACAAGGGTTCGGGCCAGTACAGGGGGTGAACATTTACATTTAGTGGTCATCTTTTCATTTTATAAATTTTTATGTTCATCTTCCATACAAGGCCAGTGATACATTTGCTTTTTATTTTGTTTTTATGAATTGTTGTAAAATTGAATGTATTTAAGCAAAAATAAATCAAGAAGAGTTGTGTTAATAACAGTGCTCAGGGCTGTGCTAAAACTTGTGACAGTGGATCATGAAAGTCTGGGCATCACAAGTCCAGGGGTAGGGACCACGGTGAATTTCTAGCAGCATATGGTGGCCACCTCCCGTCCCTGTCCCCAGGGGAAACCTGATGAGGGGCCTTGAGCCAATTGCCCAGAAAATCTGGGGAGCGTGTGTTTTCCATGATCTTTTCACCCATCTCTTTGAGGCTAGCAAATCAAAGAATTAGGAGACTACATTAACAGACAAACACCCAGAAAGCCCCAGAGCTTGTGCTAGCTAATGGGCCAAGGAACCCCTCCAAAACACTCAAGGCCACAATTAAGGCTTTCAGTGGACACCTAGGGGTCAGGAGGTTCAACGCACGGTTTTGCAGAGTTTTAACTCTTTCTCTTGGGCTTCCCACTTCTCCTTCTGGGCATCTTCCTTCTGTAACTCTTCTTTCAGCACTGAGCACTGTGGAGAAAAAGGACAAGGCCACAGGGGCTTGGCTGGGTGTCCCAAGTACCTGTGTTCACGCCCAGGAGTGTTTCCTGCTGTATAACCCAATCACACCTCTGAATTCTGAGAGGCGAGACCATTTGTGTGATGGGAGCACGGGATCCTGCAGTCATTCCCAGTTCACCCCTCTCATGAGTTCTGAGGAATAGAGCGTCTAAATTCCTCTTCAAGAGCCAGCAAACTTCACTGCAGGGGAAATCCAGCTTTGTAGAGTCTGGGTACTTAGGGTGCAGGAATTGGGATGTTTTCACGCTGTGACCGGTGAGGGTGCAGGGGGCCGAGCCAGAGAGCTGGGGTCCATCTTAGGGCTTTTGTGCAGGTTGCATCTCAAAGACACAACTGCCCCGACTGGTGTGGAGGGGTAAACGGAGCTGTCTTGCCCGAGGGTGGCTTGGCAACAGGCATTAAGTGCATAAGGATGGATGTGCCTTCTTTTGACCCAGCAATTCCCACTTTAGGAATGTACCTTAAGGACAATGACTGGAGAAATAAGTAAATCTGTAGTTTCAAGGATGCTCTTCACAGAATTGTCAGTAACCGTGGAATTAAAAAAAAAATGAGGAAACATCCCAAGTGTTGTTTAGAACAGCAGACCACTTTATAACACTGGGTACATCCAGGAGAAAGTATGTAGCTTTTAAGACGAATGATAAGAGCGTTGATTTATTAGCACGGGAAAATAGTAAGTATTTAAAAATTTTAAAAAGGTGCATAGAATAAATTCACTATAAAATGATTGATTGATTGATTTCTAGGCAATATATAGAAATAAGACTGGAAGAACATACATGAAAATATTAACACTGATTTCTCAAGGTAGCATTTCCTCTCCTCTCTTTTTACTTTTTCTTCTCAATGTCATCTACATATTTTTCTAAAATAACACACATGATGTATGTCATTAAAAAAAAAAGGCATCTCAAATGTTCACAAGAGCAGTACCCTTGGTGGTGACGAGCCCTTGTGCTATTGGCCAGCACAGTCTAGAGGAGAAGGGACCTCATTCCGAGGGCAACAAGGAAGGGGAAACGGGGACATAAATCATCCAAATGCACTTCAGGAGGTAGAAGAGCCAAGCAGGTGCTGTCTTTGCAGATTCCTTCTACTTAGCACCACCTCTGCATCCCCTTCCCGTCCCCAACACACACACACACACACACACACACACCACATTAAACAGCTATAGCACATGCCTGGGAAGACACTCTGCTTGGGAGAAACGAATGCAGAGGGCTTAGCCAGGCAGCCAACCCGGGGCAGAGGCAGAAGAGCACAACTAAAACCAGCCTCCCACTTCTCAGAAAACGATTTTGTCATCCCCATTTCACAAATGGGGAAATGGAGGCCAAATAAGTTACAATAAAAGAAAGCTCTGGGATTGGACCCTGGTCTGTCTGATCCCAAAGCTCGTGCAGTGCCTTTCACCAGCTCCAAACTGGGTATGGTACTATGTACTAGGTATTACTTATTTTGCCTTTTCCTTGGAACCTCAAGATCTGTTCTCACCGCACCCCCATGCAGACCTAGCTATCGGGTTACCTCTGGGAATCTCTGAGTTGCCACCTGAGATGAAAGCTTCGAGGTTTTACCTTGACTCACAGAAACAGGCACATCATACAAATACTGAGAAATCTTATCCTATAGAGGCAGGATTCTAAAGTTAGCATTGAAGGCAAGATTTGCAAATAGTCAGTTACATGGAAAAAGCTCTTTGCTTGACTACCACGTTCATCTTCCATAGAGACATTCTACACACTAAAGTCTAAGGAAGAAATGAGAGTCTGCGTGTTTGCATCTGGATCTTCAGACATTCTGCTTTGAAGACAATTATGAGAACCAGTGGTGCTGGGACCATGATGCAGCTGTTTGGTCATCCTTGCTCACAGAGAGATCGTATTCTGTTTAATGTTAAACTTTATACTGGCAGTATATGCTCATAGGTGGGTTTGTTGCTGGGATTAAACAAACTCATTTATAATAGGGGTTAGAAAATGTTTGCTGGATTTGAAAATCTATTATGCTTATTCTGAGCCACATACATGCTGTCCTTTGAAAGGCTTCAGAGAAGTTGGCCACCTGCCCAGCAGCTACCCTCCCTGTGTCCTTGGGCACTGGCCTCATCTCACCACCGTGTGTCATGTGACTCCACTGTGTCTGCTTTTCGCAGCTACAATTTGCTGATGACCCGACACTCACTCTGGAGCTGAGGGCTTCGAGCTGGTGATCCTTTTCTTTGTTCTCACTTTTCAGTTGATTCACCTCCTGTTGTAGTTGTTGAACTTGACCATCCTTTACTAACACGTCTCTTTGCAAAGATGACACCATCTCTGTAAAAGAACCAAACCAAAACAAAACAAAAGACTCATGGAGGTCAAAGAGGCAGGAAGGATTATTGGCAACACCGTGGCTGTCAGCCAATGTTTGGAAAAGACCTTCCAAGTCCTGGCCACCACCGCTGCCTGCCTACAATTGGGGAGGCTTTTTCCAAGGGTCCCAAGAGAAGGAATGGGAATGAGAGCGAAGTCCACGGAACAGGGTTTGAGGCTTCAGTGAGAATGAGGGGCAGTCAGCACCAGCGAGAGGAGAAACCTTTGGGGGCCCCTTGTGGGCACAGGCCAGGCAAAGCTGGGAGGAGAGGCCACACCATGGGCCTGGGGAACAAAGGCCCAGCACAGGGAAGGTCCAGGAATTCTTCTCCAGAGGCCAGGAGACGGGCGTGTGGCAGAGGGCACTGCTGGACACTATTGATGGGGTGGTTGGTTTCACAGTCCTCTGAGTTTGGACCCCTCTCTACCACTTATTAGCTTGGTGGTCTTGGACAAGTTATTTCACCTCCCACTGTCTGTCCCACACAGAGGTATTGTAAGGGTCAAATGATGCGGTATGTCCCAAGAACACAAAGTGGCTAAATTATGTTTGTTACAGGGCGCCTATTATTTTTCTCAGCAGCCAGCTTCCAAAATGGCCCCAGTGATCCCTACCACCTAGAATTCATGCCCTGTGTAGCCCCTCCCACCCTGAATAGGGCTGCCATGGGTAACCAATATGATACTGTGGAAATGACGGACTGTTTCCTCCCAGGCTGTGTCATAAAAGACACTGTGGGCTCCTCTTGCTCTCTCTCGAATCACTCACTCCAGGGGAATCCAACTGATGTGTCGTGAGGACACTCAAGCAGCCCTAGAGAGAAGCATGTGGGCTGAGGGACTAAGGCCTCCAGCCAATAGCCACATGAGCAGCCATTCGGAAGGGGGATCCTCCGGCTCCCTCCGAGGCTTTAGATGACATGACTGATGCCCCAGCCGACATCTTGACTGCAACTCGTGAGAACTAAGTCACCGCCCGCTCAAATTCCTGAACTACAGATACTGGGTGAGATAATAAATATTGGTTGGGGTTTTATCCATTACATTTTGGGGTAACTTGTTATGCAGCAATAGTTAACTACTCCATTACTGTAGTATCATTTTTTTAACATCTTTATTGGAGTATAATTGCTTTAAAATGGTGTGTTAGTTTCTGCTTTATAACCAAGTGCATCAGTTATGCATATACATATCTCCCCATATCTCTTCCCTCTTGCATTGTACTATCATTTTGAATAAAAGTGGGAAGAAGGGTGCATAAATGCAGTGGTATTGGGTTATCTCCTACGGTTCTTTTCTTGAAAGAACATCAGGCCCAGTTTTAGTGGTAGGTATCAATCAAGAATGTCTATGAAATAAAGCACAAAATGCTCCAGAATTTCAGTTTAAAAATGAGCTCTGCCTCCAGGACACAGTTCAGTTACTTGGAAATTCCTCTGGGGCTTGCCACACTTTGAGTGGGTCCAGCCCATCTCAAGCGTTATCACAACCCAGGTCTGTCCGACTCCCTGATCGGAGAAGGTGGGATCTGAGACAGGCTCGATGCTTGGATGAGGTTTCACTGGCCGACATATGGGAGGAAGGTGAGGACCAGCGAGTTCATCCTTCCATTCCTGGTGCCCAGAACAGCACCTAGCCTGGGGGAGGTGCTCAGAAAATATCTGAGGACATCCCAAGTGAGGGAGGAGCATAAGCAGAGACCTGGGGGCAGCAGGGGGTGGGTGTGGGTGTCATTAAGTTGCAGAGTGAGGCAGAAGAAAAGCACAGATTCATACAGAGATGGGGATTCACGTGCGACTCAATGCTATGCCTGGCTTCTACAGCTTTGGGCATGTTTCCTGCTACGCGCTGGCTGCTTTCAGAGTGATGTGCCCCTCCGAGGCTCACTGCCTCTGCCCTGTCACCTGCTTTTCTCCCTCCCCTCGTCTGTGAGTGGTCCCATCCTCTTCAGGTCTCTAGGCATGTCAGTTTCTGCTTAAAAAACTCCACTGGATTCCCAACACCCTTGCAATAAAAACCCAGACCCCCGACCCTGCCCAGCCCCACAATCCCCTGTTCACTCCACGCAGACTCGCTTGCCCTTGGATTGTCCTTGCCCACCTGAAACAGGTCCTCTCTAAAAGAAGGACATAGCCGTGGAGGATACAACATAAACTGGTTAGAATCGGCTAGGTCCAAGGGGGCGTAAGATTCGACTTCCTGGGGAACTGGAGCCTCATTACAGGCTTATTGTAATACATTAGCAAAATGACACACGCACCAGCACCAGGACTGTTCCGAGGCTGACCATAAAGGTCAAAAAGTGGGTGGTGGGGCTTCCCTGGTGGCGCGGTGGTTGAGAGTCCGCCTGCCGATGCAGGGGACACGGGTTCGTGCCCCGGTCCGGGAAGATCCCACATGCCACGGAGCAGCTGGGCCCGTGAGCCATGGCCGCTGAGCCTGCGCGTCCAGAGCCTGTGCTCCGCAACGGGAGAGGCCACAACAGCGAGAGGCCCGCGTACAGAAAAAATAAAAATAAATAAAAGTGGGTGTTGGCCCAATTCCTGGAAATCCCTGCCCCTTCCCCAAAATATTAGAGTTGTCCCAATCCTCCCACTCATTAGCCTATAAAATTACCCAGCCCATAAAAACTAACCGCCCCATATTTGGGGGTCTCTACCCTTCTGAGATGGCCCACACTCTGTCTGTGGAGTGTGTTTCTCTCTAAAGAAATCCACTTCTTACTTTGTCTCTCCCTGAATTCTTTCTGCGATGAGACATAAAGAACCTGAGCTTTATTAAGTCCCGAGGCCAGATGAGTGATCTCGATTAAAAGATAGTGGGTTCTGACTGGGTTCGAGTCCCAGCCCACGGGTTCAAGTCCCACCTGAGTTCCATGGTTGCACACCCACTAAGCTGGTCCCCCTTGGCCTCCCCCCTTGAAGCGCTGGCCACCACGACACACAGTTTATTTTCTCCACAGCACCACTGCTCTCTGAAGTGGGCTTGTTTATTCATCCATTTACTTCTATTGTCTGTCACCCCCTCCCAAATCTGTGAGTACAGGAATCTGACTGTCTTGCTTGGCTCTCCCTCCCCGGAGCCTGGAACGGGGCCTGACACCTAGTAGGAGCTCAAGAAACATGTGGAAGCAATGAAGGAATCCAGGGAATCAAAGCTCAGCCACAGCTGTGCGTTGGCTGCCCCTCTCCCAACCCAGGCCCTTTATCAGGGAACCACCTCTGATCAAATTAGAAAATGGTTTCCCTTGGGCCCAAGTGCACTCGGCTGAAATGGGTGAGACCATGGGTGCCTTAAAGGAGTGACCCCATTTTGTCCACGCTCTAGTTTGCACTCACGCTTCTTTGTGCAACCACCCAAGCCACAAGGCGACCTGTGTTCTCCCTGGTGGGGCCAGTGCTCAGGAGACCTTGTAGCCAAGAGATACCATTCTCTCAAATATTTACCAGGCCCTGCCCTCGGAACTGGGTGGCAAGAAACCTCCACTGAGGGAGAACTCTAATGCACCGACACGGGTGATCCCTGAGGCTGCACCCAGGTCACGGGCACAGGTGTGCTGGTTGACTGGTGATGTCTGCAGGGGGAGGGCAGAAGCTCTGGGGCCTGAATGCAGAAGGGCCTCACCTGACGTGATGGTGGCCTCCCTCCTTAAGTTCTCGGCCTCGTGCTTCAGGGAGGTGATTTCTAATTTTCTCTCAGACAGGGTCTGGCACAGCACCTGGTTGTAGCCTTGCTGTAGGGCACTGATCTGTGGAAAGAGGCAACACACAGTCAGAGGGGGCCAGCCAGGCCTGCAGGACACGCCGGTACTTCTCCAACATTGAGCAGAGTCGGGTTGATCTTGGATCGGGGTGTTGGGGAAATCAAGGTTTTCAGTTGTCACTAGTGGAAGGGGCAGGAGGGGGCCTGTTCCTTCAGTGACCACCATGTCATCGGTCCTCGAGACACGAACCTTATCTTTGTGGCCACCCAGGGGCTCGGGTGCTGCTGTCTTCCTATGACCTGTGGGTTTTCAGCCATAAATAGACCAGCTGTTGGTTCCAGATCATCCAGCACTGACTGGATGCACAGCAAAGTTCAAGAGCCGGGAGCAGGTTATGAAATGAATTCCCTCTAATGAGAATAGAGGGTAGTTTATACCTCACAGAACACTCCAGAGTTTACAAAGCCCGTTCACACATGCTACACTGATACTTGTCACAGCGTTGCTGAAGGCTGACGTTCCCATTAATGTGCCCATTTTGCAAGGGAGCCAGGTTGAGACTCAGAGAGGTTAGGCCCCCTGCTCGGGATCACGCGGCTGGTCAGACGTGGAGTCTGATTCAAACCCAGTCTTTTTTTTTTTTTTTTTTTTTAGTTTCTGCTTTATAACAAAGTGAATCAGTCATACATATACATCTGTTCCCACATCCCTTCCCTCATGCATCTCCCTCCCTCCCACCCTCCCCATCCCACCCCTCCAGGCGGTCACAAAGCACCGAGCTGATCTCCCTGTGCTCTGCGGCTGCTTCCCACTATCTATCTACCTTACGTTTGGTAGTGTATATATGTCCATGCCTCTCATTCGCTTTGTCACAGCTTACCCTTCCCCCTCCCCATATCCTCAAGTCCATTCTCAAGTAGGTCTGTGTCTTTATTCCCGTTTTGCCCCTAGGTTCTTCATGACATTTTTTTTTAAATTCCGTATATATGTGTTAGCATACGGTATTTGTCTTTCTCTTTCTGACTAACTTCACTCTGTATGACAGACTCTAGGTCTATCCACCTCATTACAAATAGCTCAGTTTTGTTTCTTTTTATGGCTGAGTAATATTCCATTGTATATAGGTGCCACATCTTCTTTATCCATTCATCCGATGATGGACACTTAGGTTGTTTCCAGCTCCGGGCTATTGTGAATAGAGCTGCAATGAACATTTTGGTACATGTCTCTTTTTGAAATATGGTTTTCTCAGGGTATATGCCTAGTAGTGGGATTGCTGGGTCATATGGTAGTTCTATTTTTAGTTTTTTAAGGAACCTCCATACTGTTCTCCATAGTGGCAAACCCAGTCTTTAGTTGCCTGGTTCCTCCTTCCCAGGTGGCTCTAGGAATGAGTGTGAGAAGTTGGAGGCTGTAAAGCATGGCATGGACTCGGGAGCCGGACTGTGGCCTTCAAGTCCTGCCTCTGCCAGTTAACGGGCTTTGTGAACACAAGGAGGACACCATATTCTGTTTCCTTTTGTTCAGTCTGTACGCAGGGTGATGGTAGTCCCAACCTGATAGGATTGTTAGAAGTATTTTAGTAAGTTAGCATGTGTACAAGTGATCAGATCATGCCTGGCACACGGCTCAGGGGGATGAGCTGTGACGGTCCTCTCCTCTGACTACCCACGCGGTGTTTTTTTTCTTTTGTTTGGGGTTTATTTTGTTTTTTTTTGCAGTACGCGGGCCTCTCACTGTTGTGGCCTCTCCCATTGCGGAGCACAGGCTCCAGTCGTGCAGGCTCAGCGGCCATGGCTCATGGGCAGAGCGGCTCCACGGCATGTGGGATCTTCCCGGACCGGGGCACGAACCCGTTTCCCCTGCATCGGCAGGTGGACTCTCAACCACTGCGCCACCAGGGAAGCCCTCACGGGGTGTTTTAGCTTCAGCTTCCCTCGTCCGTCTCTGGGGAAGGTAGTTGGTAATCTTTATGTGTGCATTTGTAAGCCTTGCCAGGCTCACTTAAACGCCAGTGTGGTTGTTATTAAGCGCAAATACAGGGGAGTCCCTGGTGACGCAGTGGGTGAGAGTCCGCCTGCCGATGCAGGGGACGCAGGTTCGTGCCCCGGTCCGGGAAGATCCAACATGCCGCGGTGCGGCTGGTCTGTGGGCCGTGGCCGCCGAGCCTGCGCATCCGGAGCCTGTGCTCCGCAATGGGAGAGGCCACAACAGTGAGAGGCATGTGTACCACAAAAAAAACAAAAAAAAAAAGGAAATACAGGAATCGTGGGTGGGAGCACCACAGGCCGGCTCTATCTATGGCTGCTGTGAGCACCCTCTAAGTCCATGGCTCAGAGCCCCCTCAAGGGCGGGCCCCCCTCCAGGGGTCTAGGTCTACACGTGGGGTGCGGAAGGCTCTCCATCAAATGCAACGTTGGTAAGGGCCCGAAAGTAGCTGCCAGGCCTCGGCCTCCACAGAGCAGGTACCTGAGAGGTTGGGAAAGAGAGCTGGGCCGGGAACACCCTCCCTCTCGGTTTGATGTGGCCAGACTGCTTGTTCTGAGTGGCCCGGACGTCCCCACCTCAAGGTGCACTGTGGGCCTTTGCTCTGTGATTTTTCAGATGTCAGGCCTCAGTACTCCACAGGGACACGTTTATTGGGGCATAAATGCCACGCAATCCGTAGACAGGACAAGAACTACCTTGTTGTTTTGTTTTGTTTTGTTTTGTTTTTTGCTGTACGCGGGCTTCTCACTGTTGTGGCCTCTCCCGTTGCGGAGCACAGGCTCCGGACGTGCAGGCTCAGTGGTCATGGCCCACGGGCCCAGCCGCTCCGCAGCATGTGGGATCTTCCCGGACCGGGGCACGAACCTGCGTCCCCTGCATCGGCAGGCGGACTGTGAACCACTGCACCACCAGGGAAGCCCCACTAGCTTGTTTTGATAGATCAAAACGGAAGTGACAAGGAGAAGGATGTAATTTCTTTTCTTTTTTTAAAAATAAATTTTATTTATTTATTTATTTATTTTTGGCTGCGTTGGGTCTTTGTTGTGGTGCATAGGCTTATTGCAGCGCCTTCTCTTGTTGCAGAGCATGGGCTCTAGGCGCACCGGCTTCAGTAGTTGTGGCACGAGGTCTCAGTAGTTGTGGCACACGGGCTTAGATGTTCCACGGCATGTGGGATCTTCCTGGACCAGGGCTCGGGCCCGTGTCCCCTGCACTGGCAGGCGGATTCCTAACCACTGTGCCACCAGGGAAGTTATGGGTGCAATTTCTTTGTTCTCCTAAGGTAAGGTTGCCAGATTTAGGGGAGGAAAAAAGGATGTTCACTTAAAATAGGATTTCAGATAATGAATAATATTTCAGTGCAAATGTGTCCCATGCAATATTTGGGACACACACTAAAACGAAATTCTAAAATTCAAATTTAACTGGGTGTCCTTACTTTATCTGGCAACCCCACCCGAAGAGAGTTCCTAAACTTCAGTCATTCATATACCACTTTCACCATTTTTCCCATGTCTCTTGGCTAGCCCCACTATAATTTCTTAGCATTTTTCGTAGAAGCAGCTCCCTTTTTAAACTCAAAAACGTGCATTAAATTAAAAATAACTGTTATAAGAGTAAATAGAGACTCAGTATCTTAAATAAAAATGATCCCTCCAAAAGAAGAAATACAGGAATTTCCCTGTTTATCATCAGACCAGGTTGCAGGCAGCACACTAAAAAAAAAAAAAAAAAAAAAGATTGGGGGGAGGTGGTGGGCATGCCCAGGTAATGGAGTTCGGGTGTGCTGATATGGTCACCAGATGGCGATCACAGCCTTTGGTCTTGGTTTGTGTCCTTGGAAATCTTGTCATTATTACTCTGGTAGAATTAACAGAAGCGTCAAGGTCTCACACGTTTTCCGACTCGTTTCATGCACCATCATGGTTCAGAGTCTAGGACATTTGGGGCAGTTACACTTACATTTTCCCTGGGGCACCTGAGACATTTTTGGGGGGGGTCTATGCTAGAAGTTGAGGGGACACAGGCCACTCTGACCCCCACTCTCCCCAAGGCTATACTTTTGCATGTTTGTGCTTTGGAAACTTTGAGTAAAAAAATTCTTTCACATTTTACTTTTCTCTGTTGGGGGGAAATACCACTTTTCCATAAAAGGTCCTTGGAACACTGAAAGTGTTTGTAAGCTCTTCTCAGCTTAATGCTTTTATTTGCAAGATACCAGAGATAGAACACACAGAGACAAACTTCCGGGAGGGAAAACATACGTTCCCCTCTAAGATTCCAGTGGTTTTGACAGATTGAAAATATTTCAATCTGAGTGTCAGAGTTTTAGGATTTCAGATTGCTGGAAAACTCCAAAGAGTCTTCAAACCTCTTTGATAATTTTACTATCAAAATAAATATCCATATTGTTTGTAATGGCATAAATTCCAAGACGTTTAATGTCTGTTAAGCTGTGTAATAAAATGGGCACTGAATCATAAGAAAGTTAAGAGTGCTAGGAGGAGTGATTGTTTCAGGATGATAATTTGGCTTCTAATTACCACAGGCGTATAAGAGCACATGGAGGTAAGAATTTTCTAGTGATACTGTAGCAGATCGAAGATCTCTGAGAGCAAATCATTATGCACACACCTTCGGGGACCAGGGAAAACACATAAAGTAATCAGAACCATAAATCAACCTGCCATGTGGCTTACACTTCTGGTGGAATGCCCTGCAGGCAGTAGAATAGTTAAGAAACTAAAATGTCAGTGGATGAAACTCGATTTGAGTTCAAACGAATCGAGCCTCTGGTTCACATATGCCTTGCTATAAAATATTCTTCTTCAGTTATAAGTGAAGCTCCAGGGGTAGGGGAGGCAAGAGCATGATGCATCAGTGTAATTATTTCTAGATAATTTCTTTGTAAAAAAAACATTTTTTTCCCCCAGATATCGGCAGCCACTTTAAATAAAACTCAAATTGGGACCGGCTGATATTCAAAGATATGTGGAAATTATATAATATTCTATGTCAAATATATTTCAATTATTTAAAAAAAGGTATGTGGGGAATTGCCTGGCAGTCCAGTGGTTAGGACTCTGTGCTTCCACTGCTGGAGGCCTGGGTTTGATCCCTGGTCAGGGAACTAAGATCCTGCAAGCCGCGTGGTATGGCCAAAAATAAAAAAGGTATGTGGGAATAATTCAGCCTCATCCATGTACCTGAAAAAGACATGTCATTTTCTCAGGAAAGCTCTGAAATGGGAGAATAACTGAAAGGAATATTTCAGCAAAATTGGGTTCAGTTCAAGAAAAAGATGCTCATTAATGTGTCAGCTACATGTCAAGGTAGCTGTTTGCACTAATAATTCCTACAGGACCTGTTACTTTCCTTGTTTTTTCAAAACCAGGTTTGAAGGAGAGTCATTAGTTCCTTTAAATATTAGAGCATGTATTTGTTGACTTGTTTATTCTGTCTCCCTCACTAGAGCATAACAGGGGGAAGGATCATGTCTGTCTTGTTCTCTGCTGAATTCTCAGAGCCTGGAAGAGGGCATGGCACGGGATAGGCCCCCCAAAATATTTCTTTGGATTAATGGACGGATGGATGGATGGATGAATAAAGAACAAACAAACAGACACGGTCCTAACAGAGTTCTAGAAGGTTACTGGGCCCAACCTTTGCCTTCATGGAGCTTACAGTTTCCTGCTAGAATCTCCTAGGTTCACCATACACAATCTGAGTCCTTTCTAGAGCACCATTTCTAGGATTGAAACTGTGTACCTAGAATCGGTTACAGAGGGAAAGACAGCAAACAGAGAACAAGAGAACAAAGGCCCCCAAGCACTGACTACGGTTTTTGTTTTCCTCTCTCCTTTTTCAAAATGTTTATTTATTTATTTATATTTTTCTTATTAGTCACCCATTTTATACACATCAGTGTATACATGTAAATCCCAATCTCTCAATTCATCATACCACCACCCCCACCCCCTGCCGCTTTCCCCCCTTGGTGTCCATACGTTTGTTCTCTAAATGTGTGTCTCAATTTCTGCTCTGTAAACTGGTTCATCTTTACCATTTTTCTAGGTTCCACATATATGCGTTAATACAGGATATTTGTTCTTCTCTTTCTGACTTACTTCACTCTGTATGGCAGTCTCTAGATGCATCCACGTCTCTACAAATGACCCAATTTTGTTTCTTTTCATGGCTGAGTAATATTCCATTGTATATATGTACCACTTCCTCTTTAACCATTCGTCTGTCGATGGGCATTTAGGTTGCTTCCATGATCTGGCTATTGTAAATAGTACTGCAATGAACATTGGGGTGCATGTGGCTTTTTGAATTATGGTTTTCTCTGGGTATATGCCCAGTAGTGGGATTGCTGGGTCCTATGGTAATTCTAATTTTAGTTTTTTAAGGAACCTCCATACTGTTCTCCATAGTGGCTGTATCAATTTACATTCCCACCAACAGTGCAAGAGCGTCCCCTTTTCTCCACACCTTCTCCAGCATTTGTTGTTTGTAGATTTTCTGATGATGCCCACTCTAACTGGTGTGAGGTGATACCTCATTGCAGTTTTGATTTGCATTTCTCTAATAATTAATGATGTTGAGCAGCTTTTCATATGCTTCTTGGCCAGCGGTATATCTTCTTTGGAGAAATGTCTATTTAGGTATTCTGCACATTTTTGGATTGGGTTGTTTGTTTTTTTAATATTGAGCTGCATGAGCTCTTTATATATTTTGGAAATTAATCATTTGTCAGATGCTTCCTTTGCAAATAGCTTCCCCCATTCTGAGGGTTGTCTTTTCATCTTGTTTATGGTTTCCTTTGCTGTGCAAAAGCTTTGAAGTTTTATTAGGTCTCATTTGTTTATTTTTGTATTTATTTCCATTACTCTAGGAAGTGGATCAAAAAATATCTTGCTGTGATTTATGTCAAAGAGTGTTCTTCCTATGTTTTCCTCTAAGAATTTTAGAGTGTCTGGTCTTACATTTAGGTCTCTAATCCGTTTTGAGTTTATTTTTGTGTATGGCATTAGGGAGTGTTCTAATTTCATTCTTTTACATGTAGCTGTCCAGTTTTCCCAGCACTACTTATTGAAGAGACTGTCTTTTCTCCACGGTATATCCTTGCCTCCTTTGTCATAAATTAGTTGACCATAGGTGTGTGGGTTTATCTCCAGGCTTTCTATTCTGTTCCATTGACCTATATTTCTGTTTTTGTGCCAGTACCATATTTTCTTGATTACTGTGGCTTTGTAGTATAGGCTGAAGTTAGGGAGTCTGATTCCTCCAGCTCCGTTTTTTTCCCTCAAGACTGCTTTGGCTATTCGGGGTCTTTTGTGTCTCCACAGAAATTTTAAGCTTTTTTGTTCTAGTTCTCTAAAAAATGCCATTGGTTATTTGATAGGGATTGCATTGAATCTGTAGATTGCTTTGGGTAGTAGAGTCATTTTCACAATATTGATTCTTCCAATCCAAGAACATAGTATATCTCTTCATCTGTTGCTATCATCTTTAATTGCTTTCATCAGTGTCTTACAGTGTTCTGCATACAGGTCTTTGTCTCCCTAGGTAGGTTTATTCCTAGGTATTTTATTTTTTGGTTGCAGTGGTACATGGGAGTGTTTCCTTAATTTCTCTTTCAGATTTTTCATCATTAGTGTATAGGAATGCAAGAGATTTCTGTGCATTCATTTTGTGTCCTGCAACTTTACCAGGTTCATTGATTAGCTCTAGTAGTTTTATCGTGGCATCTTTAGGATTCTCTCTGTAGAGTATCCTGTCATCTGCAAACAGTGACAGTTTTACTTCTTCTTTTTCAATTTGGATTCCTTTTGTTGCTTTTTCTTCACTGATTGCTGTGGCTAGGACTTCCAAAACTATGTTGGAGAATAGTAGTGAGAGTGGACATCCTTGTCTTGTTCCTGATCTTAGAGGAAATGCTTTCAGTTTTTCACCATTGAGAATGATGTTTGCTGTGGCTTTGTCATATATGGCCTTTACTATGTTGAACTAGGTTCCCTCTATGCCCACTTTCTGGAGAGTTTTTATTGTAAATCAGTGTTGAATTTTGTCAAAAGCTTTTTCTGCATCTATTGAGATGATCATATGGTTTTTCTTTTTCAACTTTTTAATATGGTGTATCATATTGATTGATTTGCATATATTGAAGAATCCTTGCCTCTTTGGTATAAATCCCACTTGATCATGGTGTATGATCCTTTTCATGTGTTGCTGGATTCTGTTTGCTAGTATTTTGTTGAGGATTTTTGCATCTATATTCATCAGTGATATTGGTCTGTAATTTTCTTTTATTGTAGTATCTTTGTCTGGTTTTGGTATCAGGGTGATGGTGGCCTCAGAGAATGAGTTTGGGAGTGTTCCCTCCTCTGCAATTTTTTGGAAGAGTTTGAGAAGGATGGGTGTTAGCTCGACTCTAAATGTTTGATAGCATTCACCTGTGAAGCCTTCTGGTCCTGGACTTCTGTTTGTTGGAAGATTTTTAATCACAGTTTCAATTTCATTACTTGTGATTGGTCTGTTCATATTTTCTATTTCTTCCTGGTTCAGACTTGAAAGGTTATAACTTTCTAAGAATTTGTTCATGTCTTCCAGGTTGTCCATTTTATTGGCATAGTGTTGTTTGTAGTTGTCTCTTAGGATGCTTTGTATTTCTGCGGTGTCTGTTGTAACTTCTTTTTCCTTTCTAATTTTATTGATTTGAGTCCTCTCCCTCTTTTTCTTGATGAGTCTGGCTAATGGTTTATCAATTTTGTTTAACTTCTCAAAGAACCAGCTTTTAGTTTTATTGATCTTTGCTATTGTTTTCTTTGTTTCTATTTCATTTATTTCTGCTCTGGTCTTTATGATTTCTTTCCTTCTGCTCACTTTGGGTTTTGTTTGTTCTTCTTTCTCTAGTTCCTTTAGGTGTAACGTTAGATTGTTTATTTGAGATGTTTCTTCTTTCTTGAGGTAGGCTAGTGTAGCTACGAACTTCCCTCTTAGAACTATGGGATGCTTTTGCTGCATCCCATAGGTTTTGGATCGTCGTGTTTTCATTGTCATTTGTCTCTAGGTATTTTTTGATTTCCTCTTTGATTTCTTCAGTGATCTCTTCGTTATTTAGTAACGTACTGTTTAGCCTCCATGTGTTTGTGTTTTTTACAGGTTTTTCCCTGTAATTCATTTCTAATCTCATAGCGTTGTGGTCAGAAAAGATGCTTGATATGATTTTAATTTTCTTAAATTTCCTGAGGCTTGATTTGTGACCCAAGATGTGATCTATCCTGGAAAATGTTCTGTGCGCACTTGAGAAGAAAGTGCAATCTGCTGGTTTTGGACGGAATGTCCTACAAATATCAATTAAATCGATCTGGTCTATTGTGTCATTTAAAGCTTGTGTTTCCTTATTAATTTTCTCTTTGGATGATCTGTCCATTGGTGTAAGTGAGGTGTTCAAGTCCCCCACTATTATTGTGTTACTGTTGATTTCCTCTTTTAGAGCTGTTAGCGATTGCCTTTTGTATTGAGGTGTTCCTATGTTGGGTGCATATATATTTATAATTGTTATATCTTCTTCTTGGATTGATCCCTTGATCATTACGTAGTGTCCTTCCTTGTCTCTTGTAACATTCTTTATTTTAAAGTGTATTTTACCTGATATGAGTATTGCTACTCCAGCTTTCCTTTGATTTCCATTTGCATGGAATATCTTTTTCCATCCCCTTACTTTCAGTCTGTATGTGTCCCTACGTCTGAAGTGGGTCGCCTGGAGACAGCATATAGATGGGTCTTGTTTTTGTATCTATTCAGCAACCCTGTGTCTTTTGGTTGGAGCATTTAATCCATTCACGTTTAAGGTAATTATCGATATGTGTGTTCCTATGACCATTTTCTTAATTGTTTTGGGTTTGTTTTTGTAGGTCCTTTTCTTCTCTTGTGTTTCCCACTTAGAGAAGTTCCTTTAACATTTGTTGTAGAGCTGGTTTGGTGGTTCTGAATTCTCTTAGCTTTTGCTTGTCTGTCAAGCTTTTGATTTCTCCATCGAATCTCAATGAGATACTAGCTGGGTAGAGTAATCTTGGTTGTAGGTTCTTCCCTTTCATCACTTTAAGTATATCATGCCACTCCCTTCTGGCTTGTAGAGTTTCTGCTGAGAAATCAGCTGTTAACCTTCTGGGAGTTCCCTTGTATGTTATTTGTCATTTTTCCCTTGCTGCTGTCAATAATTTTTCTTTAATTTTTGCCAAGTTGATTACTATGTGTCTCGGTGTGTTTCTCCTTGGGTTTCTCCTGTATGGGACTCTCTGTGCTTCCTGGACTTGGGTGGCTATTTCCTTTCCGATGTTAGGGAAGTTTTTGACTATAATCTCTTCAATATCTTCTCGGGTCCTTTCTCTCTCTCTTCTCCTTCTGGGACCCGTATAATGTGAACGTTGTTGTGTTTAATGTTGTCCCAGAGGTCTCTTAAGCTGTCTTCATTTCTTTTCATTCTTTTTTCTTTATTCTGTTCCGCAGCAGTGAATTCCACCATTCTGTCTTCCAGGTCACTTATCCGTTCTTTTGCCTCAGTTATTCTATTGATTCCTTCTAGTGTGTGTTTTTTTTTTTAGTTATTGTATTGTTCATCTCTGTTTGTTTGTTCTTGAATTCTTCTAGATCTCTGTTAAACGTTTCTTGCATCTTCTCGATCTTTGCCTCCATTCTTTTTCTGACGTCCAGGATCATCTTCACTATCATTATTCTGAATTCTTTTTCTGGAAGGTTGCCTATCTCCATTACATTTAGTTGTTTTTCTGGAGTTTTATCTTGTTCCTTCATCTGCTACATAGCCCTCTGCCTTTTCATATTGTCTGTCTTTCTGTGAATAAGGTTTTTGTTCCACAGGCTGCACGCTTGTAGTTCTTCTTGCTGCTGCTGTCTGCCCTCTGGTGGATGAGGCTATCTAAGAGGCTTGTGGAAGTTTCCTGATAGGAGGGACTGGTGGTGGGTAGAGCTGGCTGTGGCATTGGTGGGCAGAGCTCAGTAAAACTTTAATCTGCTTGTCTGCTGATGGGTGGATCTGGGTTCCCTCCCTGGTAGTTGTTTGGCCTGAAGTGACCCAACACTGGAGCCTACCCAGGCTCTTTGGTGGGGCTAATGGCAGACTCTGGGAGGGCTCATGCCAAGGAATACTTCCCAGAACTTCTGCTGCCAGTGTCCTTGTCCCTTGGTGAGCCTCAGCTGCCCCCCGCCTCTGCAGGAGACCCTCCAACACTAGCAGGTAGGTCTGGTTCAGTCTCCTATGGGGGTCACTGCTCCTTCCCCTGGGTCCCAATGCACACACTACTTTGTGTGTGCCCTCCAAGAGTGGAATCTCTCTTTCCCCCAGTCCTGCCAAAGTCATGCAGTCAAATCCCACTACCCTTCAAACTCTGAGTCTCTAGGAATTCCTCCTCCCATTGCCAGACCCCCAGGTTGGGAAGCCCGACGTGGGGCTCAGAACCTTCACTCCAGTGGGTGGACTTCTGTGGTATAAGCGTTCTCCAGTTTGTGAGTCACCCACCCAGCAGTGATGGGATTTGATTTTATTGGGATTGCGCCCCTCCTACTGTCTCATTGCGCCTTCTCCTTTGTCTTTGCATGTGGGGTATCTTTTTTGGTGAGTTCCAGTGTCTTCCTGTCGCTGATTGTTCAGCAGTTAGTTGTGATTCCAGTGTTCTCGAAAGAGGGAGTGAGAGCATGTCCTTCTACTCCGGCATGTTGAACCAAATCTGACTATGGTTTTAAGCAGAATTATGCACTGAGTCCAAAATTCATCAATGACCTATTGCTTTTTTATCAACTTTGTTGAGATATAATTTATGTACAAGATCAGTGGCCAATTTTAAAGTAGTTCTTTAAAACTCAAAAAAATTTTTTTTTCTTTTATGGATTTAGTTTCAGGAGGAAGGAAGTTGACTGGTAAATCCAGACATTCTGGGTGGAGAATTTTTGGTGAAATTCCCTATAAATGAACCAGCAGCTGCCTTCAGGGTTTGATAAAAGCCTCAGTGTTTGGAACACTGTGGTGTTCCTTCTCCCCACCTCCAGCTCTTTCTGGCTGGGTCTGGGTGGGTGTGAGAAGTGGTCACTGAAGCAACAGGAGTTGGGTGGAAATGCAAAGTGGGTGTGAAAGCATGAGGTGTACAAGGTGGCAGAGCTGAGCCCAAATCACATCACTGCCTCTCACTTGCTGTGCAAGCTGTAACAAGCTCCTGGGCATCTCTGAGCGTGCCTCAGTCTCCTCATCTGTAGAATGGTATCTGTCAGAAGACTGAGGTTTAACTAGCTAATGAGGGAACTTCCCTCATGGTGCAGTGGTTAAGAATCTGCCTGCCAATACAGGGGACACGAGTTCGAGCCCTGGTCCAGGAAGATCCCACATGCCATGGAGAAACTATGCCCGTGGGCCACAACTACTGAGCCTGCACTCTAGAGTCCGCGAGCCACAGCTACTGATGCCCTCATGCTGCAAGTACTGAAGCCCATGCTCTGCAGCAAGAGAAGCCACTGCAATGAGAAGCCCACGCACTGCAGTGAAGAGTAGCCCCTGCTCACTGCAACTAGAGAAAGCCCGTGCACAGCAACGAAGACCCAATGCAGCCAATAAATAAATAAATAAATAAATAAATAAATAAATAAATAAATAAGCTAATGCACCCAAAGCACCTGCACCGGGGCCTGAACATGGTAGGCACTTAATCAAATCTAATATTGTTCTTACAAGGCTAGAAATTTGCCAACCCTCCACTCCCTGGATCTGCACTCTTCACCATGCTGTGCTGAGTGCCCATTTCTAACTACCCGGTGGCTCCGCCAAGGCTCTACCTGAGAGCTGTCACCCTGTGTTGTGACCCCAAGACCCCGACCCACTTGTCTCTGAGCCCTACCTGGTTTTTCAAGCTCTGGATCTCTCTCTGTTGGGCATCGTCCTCTTCATGCAGAACCTGAAACTTGGGCGGGATCACCCTCTCTTTCTGCCTGGAGGCGGCTGTTTCCAACAGCTTCTGCCTCAGGTTGGCCACTTGGTTCTGCAGGCTTGCTATCACGGTGTCTTTGTATTTAGATTCAAGCTCAAAATCGGAGAGACGGCTGACTTCTTTTCCCAGCAGCAGAATTATTTCATCCTGGGTGGAGGCCAGATGGGAAATTTACTAGGTGTGGGTCTGGGTGTAAGGCTGAGCCCATTTAAAGAAAGACAGGAAAAATATGGTATCATTCTTTGGGAAGGTGAGGGTAGGCAGGGAGGGAAAAAGCAGACTTTCAAGGCTATCTCTGTCACTTGGAAAATCTCATAGAGACAAGAATTGGGTTAAAATGATGTACTTGTATATAGACTCCTGTAATGGATGTCTGTACCTCACAGGTACGGAAACTTTCCTTTCCCCGAGAATTAGACTTTCATATTAAGAACAACCATCCCACTTGGGAACTTTTGTTGCTAGAAAGTTTACTTAGAATGTTTTCATTTATAATATACAGCCTAGCACACTGGGGACCTAGGAAAGGTAGTTAGGAAAACAACATTCTGTTTGACCACATTCTGCCTATAATGAGGGTTATTTTTTTTAACTTAAAACATTCTGAAATATTTGTTTTCCCTTTCCTCTCTGCTAATATTTCCTGCCTCTTTTGGCTATTCATGTATGAATTTTTCCAGGAAACTGAATCTGGAAAGTAAATGAGACAGGAATAGTGATTTATTTGCATGGGCTCATGTAAACTTTCGTCTGGAAAAACAAAATTGCTGGTAGACTTTACCCACAGGTATAATTAACCCTGTCCTCCATCTCTCCAGTGAAAAAGCTCTGCAGCCAAAGAATTGGTTAGGTTTTCCAAAAAAGGAAAAAATTCCCCCAAACTTCTCATCAGATGTTATCAATAAAATGTCAGAAAAACTGAAGAAGAAGAAGAAGAAGAAATTCCCCAGAGGCCTTTTCCAAAGCAGTCACGGGAGGAGGTAAACGGGCAATTTCTGGGCCAGCTCATTCCCAGGAGAGCCGTGCAGTCAGCCTCACGACCTGCTAGCTCCGTGACCTGGGGAAGGACAGGGTCTCGCTCATGAGAAAGCCTGTCTGACATTGCCAGCTGCTGCCAGGGGCCTTCCTTTGGGTCCTTGTGAAAGTTGGTGGCAAAACTTCAAGAGAGAGCATCAGACATATTCCCTACTCCTGGGCAGTTTCCCCTGTTTCACCCTGTTATGATCAGCCAGGTGCTTATTCATTTTTCATGCAACAAACATTCATCGGGCAGCAACTAAGTGCCAGGCCCCGTGCCAGTGCTAGAATATAAGAAGTTTGCAGAGGGCAGTGGACAGCTGTGGGTTCTGCTTTCCTGCTGAGGGTCCCCTTGCCCTTCTTGGAGGGAGTGTTCCTCCTTCCATTTGGTCTGGGCAGGACGGTCAGTCATGTGCCCTGCTCCTTCCTGTCCCACCTCCCCATGTGCATGTGGCCCAAGCTGGTCAATCAGAGATTTCACACATCGATTACAGAGGGAGAGGATCTTGCCTTCTTTTGGATCATGTAGGCTTGTTTGCCTGAGTTTGTCTTTTCTAACACACAAAGCCAGCCTTATGAAGAAAGCCAGACACTGAGGGAAACAGAGGGGAGAAGTTGGTAGTGGGGAGGTGTTCTGATGACATTATTCAAGCTCCTGGATCTAGCCATACCTGAAGCTAGTGGCCCTTTAAATTTTCCAATAAGATGAGCTAATCAATGCTCCCCCTCAAGCTAATTTGTTTATTGTCACTTGAAGGAGTCCTGGCAAGTCAGGGTATAAACGACTTATAAAGAGAAAGAATTATTTCTATTATAAATAGAAAAAATGATAAATGGCTTATAAAAATTTTCTATAAATAGAAAAAATTATAGTGGTTGCACTATATTTCCAAGTTAAAATTGAGGCAGGTTGAGAAATGGCTACAAATACTTTGCAGTTTTGCCATCCAGTCTATTTCCTCACCCTCTAGTCTGGGCTGGCCCCGTGACTAGCTTTAACCAACGGAATGGAGTGGAAGTGATGCTGCATGACCTCCAGGGAAGTTCTTACAGGCTGTGCAGCTTCTGCTCTGGCCCCCTGGGAACCCCGAGACCACCGTGCTGTGATGAAAAGCCACATGCACAAAGGGGCGCACCAGTCCAGGCGTCCTGGCTGAGGCCCTAGATGTGGGAAGGAGGCCAATGGAGACCGACAACCAACCTGGCCAAGCCAGCAGCTTACTGAGGCTGCATGAGTGAGGCCAGGGGACATGAGCAAAGGAACCTTCCAGGTCAACCCATAGATTCTGGGGAATAATGAATTGCTGTTTGAAGCCGCTAAGTTTTGGGATGGCTTGTTACACAGCAATAAATACAGAATCTGAGTGTGGCTTCTCGCCTTTCTGCAACATTTTGCAGAGTCTGGTCCCAGGATGCCTGGGTTGGAACCCCCTGCCTCCTGAAGGTTTGGATTTCCGTGTCGGACAAGAACCCCAGGTAGGTCTGCTCCTCACAAACTCTGAGAATTGCTGCAGGAGCAGGCCCTGGCCCTGAAGGAAAGCGAGATATTATAGACTGCTTCTTTTAGAGTAACTTTCGAGTCATGTCTAAGTGGGGAGAAATTGACCTGGGCCCTTCCCAGGATGGCTTGAATCCACCTGTTCTGCTCGCATCCCTGCTTTAAACCTCTCTGGTTCTTTAACGAGTCTCTCCGCCCACGCGTCCCTGACTTCAGGGCTCACATCCTCCTGCAAGGAATGTGTTTTTGCATCACTGTTCCATCACTGAAGGTTGACCAAGTGATTACTGTGTGGGAGTTAGAAGTACCCGCTGAGAAGCTATCCAGACCTCTGGTTTGAATCCTAACACTGCTCCTTGTACTGGGCAGCCTTGAACACATTACTGAACCTCTCTGAGATTCAGTTTCCTCATCTGCAAAGTGAGGGTGATAAAATCTATTTTGAAGATGGTGAAGATTAACGAGCTAATAAATGTCAAGTGCACAGGACATGGCCCAGCACACAGTAGGTGCTCAGTACCTTGTAGTTGTAGATGTTATTTGGGATAAAATGAGCAGTGGCCAAACCTGGCTGAATGTCTTGGGAGGAAGAGGTGGTTTCTTGAAAGTAGGAAAAAGGGACAGTCCTTGAGACACAGAGAACAAGAGGCAGTGGCAATCTCTCCATGGTCCCTCTTGCTGCTGTAGCTCTGTACTTCCCCGAGACCCCTCACCTTATCGTACTGGGCCAGGTCTTGGTCCACAAAAGTTTCTCTGTAGGGCTCTGCCTCAGGAATTTCCTCGGCCACTGATTGTTCCAACAGTTCCGCCGCGTTGGTCCACACTAACACAAAAGATCAACAGAGAATGCAGAGGAGACTGTGAGTTTCCCCAAAGTCTTAAAGAATATTTTCAGATTAACCTTCACATTCATGAGACTTATGCACTGAAAGCATTACAGGAGGACTGGAAAGGGTAAGAGCTGCCTCATTTCTCTTCCCCAGCATTAAGTGCACTGATGCACTGTGGTGTGTCTCTTTCCAGACTTTTTTCTATGCCACATAAGAGTTGATGACCTTGGGCAAGTCATTTGCTCTCTCTAAGCCTTCGTTTCCACATACATAATTCAGGATCCCTGATAGTCTCTGTTATAAAGGGCTATCTGGAGATTAAATAGAATAATGATATAGAGCAGGGCTTGGCAAACTATGGCCCTGCGGCCAAATCTGGCCTTCTGCCTATTTTTGTAAATAAAGTTTTATTGCAACATAGCCACAGTGATTGATTTACATATTATTTATGGCTGCTTCCCAGCTACAAAGGCAGAGCTGACTAGTTGCAGCAGAGACCATGTGACCCACAAGTACTACAGTATTTACTGTCTGGCTCTTTACAGGAGAAGTTTGCTGGCCCCTCACGTAGAGCATTTAGCCCTAAACATTAGCTATGTTTGTTTTATTGCAGCCATATCTTTTCAAAAAACAAAAATGCATTTACATGTCAGAGATGCTTATCCAGCTTACTTTTCAGCTAACAATATCAAAAACATCTTCCCATGTCAGTATTTGAGGCTGTACTGGGTTCTTTTCAAGGGTAGCATTGGGGTCCATTGTACAAGTGTGCCAAACGTGTTTAACTAGGATCCACTTGACAGCCATTTAAGCTTTCCTATATTTTTTCTTATTTACCCCAGTATTACAAGGCCTTTTGATATGACTTTCAGGGAGTATGGCATTGTGTTTGGGGGTCCCACTCTGTATCACATCAGACATCTCGCAATTCACTCACATCAACACTGAATACATTTCTTTTTATTGGTGTAGAAACGTTTGTAAAGATTTCTATAATTCTACGTGTGAGATCACTTGGGCCCAAGCAGCATATTTTAAATTTCCAAGTGACTATGGTTTCTGGACAGTCACTGCACATTCTTATCTTCCTGTGAAGTGAGAAGCTGAACAAATTGTTTTCAGTGGTGATGGAACTTTCATGAGTCTTAACATCAATGATGGATGAAGCACTCACTGTCATGTTTGTGGACATTCATCATCTATTCATTTTGCTTCTGTATTTTTTATTTATGCATTTTAGAGTCAAAGATTCCTGCCCCCCAGCCAGGTCTCAAACCTGTTTGTGGACCCCAGAACCTCTAGTGGACATAGCTGATGGCCTGTGGTGCCCGGAGAATGCACAGCCTTGCGTGTTGAATGAGCAGCCCTGGCCACAGTGTTTCCTGGGGCGCGAGGAACACAAGGGCCTGGAACTTCAGCAGCTGCCCATTTTCTCTCCCTCCACCTCCCCAACTAGGTCCATGATTAGAAAACTTTTATTTGAAGCTCACTGCCCCCATCTGACTCTCTTGGATCCTGAGCAGCAAAGTCCTAACTGACTACAGCAGCAGTGCCTGATAGAGAAATGATGGGAGCTACAGAATGCAATTTTCAATTTTCTAGTAGTCGCATTAAAAAGGTAAAAAGAAGAGATGAATTTTTAATGATCAATTTGATTTAACCCAATACATTAAAAAAACATCATTTCAACACGTAATCGACAAAAAATATGGAGATATTTTATATTCTTTTTCTTCGAGGCATGAAGCCTTTGAAATCTGGGGTTTATTTTACACTGATTGTGTATCTCAATTTGGAAACTGAATTTTCAGGAGGAAGACTTGATCTGTTTTCAGATTCCTCAAGAAATCGTCTCCCACTGGAGGAAGGTACTGCCTGGCCTGTGTCCCCAGGGAGGGCCACGGGGTCTGACCCTAAATGGGCCCCTGTCCAGTCTCAGCTTAGAGTTCTGGCATCTGATGCCATCTCTAGGGGTGACTCCGGCTGCCTCTGCGACCCTGTTGTGGCTGTCTTGAGGGACCCTTCCCCGCAAGATGATGGCCGGAGGGGGGACTTCATAAAACTTACAGAACAGGCTGATCGATGGGGTCCCTTTATTAGGGAAGGTGTGTTTACCGAAAGTCTTTGTGGGGCTAGAATTTGCTCTGAGACTTGCTTTCCTTACACCCAGGCAGGGAGGTGCTGGAGCAGTTACCCCTCACCTGCCCCAAACTTCTTTACCGGCTACTGTTATTTATCAGAAAGAACCTAAGGGCCATGTATGACCAAACCGGCTTAACTCTAGATGCTGGATCCTTCGGAGGTCCCAGTGGGCAGAAGCCCCAGGTAGGGTCGGGAGGGCTGGGGCGGTGGGAAGGCGGATATGGGGACGCAGGCACTTTAAGAATTTTCGGGCATGAGCTGTTGGCCAAAGGGCAGGGAAGTTACTTTAATATTTTAACAACCCCCAGCTGTCCTGGTGCGCTCCAATAATCACCAGTCTGCAGCAGGGGCAGTTTGTGTGCACCTTAACTGTGTCTTTCAGACATTGTAAGTTGTAAATAAAAGTTAAATAACAATCATGGTTAGGTAATAACTTAATTTTTAAATTTTAATATTTAAAATTTAAATATTAAAATTATTAAAATATTAAAATTTAAATATTAAAATATTAAATATTTTAATATTTACTGAATGTTCGCTATGCACCTGGCGCTGTGCTCAGCACTTACACGCAGGATACGATTTCGTCTTCATAACAACCCAGTGAGATAGGCATTATTATTCCCATCTCCATTTTATACGTGAGAGGTATGAGGCACAGAGAGGTCAAGTCATCTGCTCAAGGACACACAGCTGGTAAGTGGTAGAGTCAAGGGATGAACCTAAGTTTGTTGGATTCAAAGCCTATGCTTTTAACCACTATGCAGTCAATGTATTGAAGTGGGAAGATGTTTATGATATATTATTGAATTTTAAAAATCAGGTAGGGAATTCCTTGGCAGTCCAGTGGTTAGGATTCTGTGCTTCCACTGCAGGGGGCACAGGTTCCATCCCTGGCTGGGGAACAAAGATCCCGCAAGCTGAGCGGCACGGCCAAAAAAAGAAAAAAAATGAAGGTTACCTATGTTAGGTTCATATGATCCCATTATTGGGAAAAAAAAAATATATATATATGAATCAAGATGCTATTTTAATAAGTCACTCCACATATTTTCTTTTCTCAGTAATTCTTCCCCACCTCCCATGAGCTCTTGCCATTAAGATTTGGCCTTGGAGCTGACGTTTTATTGCCTTGTGGTAAAGGAAGGATGAGTATTAACTAAAACAGGGTGATTTTTCCCCCAGGCAAAATGACATTTTGATTTTTGACAATGTCTGGAGACATTTTTGAGTACCACAGTTAGGGCGGTTGGTGGTGGTGGTGTTGCTACTGGTATCTCTGGTGGGTAGGAGTCAGGGATGCTGCTAAACTTTCTACAGTGGACAGGACAGATCCTACAACAAGGAGTTATCCGGCCGCACATGTCACTGTGCCAAGATTGAGAAACCCTGACCTGATCTGCAGTAAATAAATCCTTGGCTTTGGGTTTTCAAATAGAATTTTTCAAGTCTAAAGCAAGGTGACAGTCTAACAGTAAACCAATTTAATTGGAAGAGCCCAGCTTTGCCAAGAGAGGAAAGAGCTTTCTCGGAACCCTTAAAAAGAGGTGTTTTCTGTCAAGAGACAGCATGGAGGACTGGAGCACAGAGTTTTCTCTAAAGCGTGGAGTAGAGAGGCCCAGACAGAAAGGAACTCCCCATGACACGGGAAGATGAAAGTCCTTTTCTGAGGATGGGGAGTGTGTCAGGGGAACGAGGGCAAACGTTTGGAAACATGAGACCTGGCTGAGAGGCTGAGGAGATAGAGCCCAGGTAGATGTGAGGGAATCTAAGCCATACGAATCATCCTTCATTTCTCCAGGGGGGATGCAAGTCTTTTAGAGAAGCCCCAAGTTCAACATGGCACTGGAGAAACCGGTCATTACAGTGGAAAAATTTAAATGGCGGAGTGAAAAAAAGAAAAGAAACAGCCTATGTGCCATGTGTCCAAAGGACGCATTAAAAAAACAACCCCCAAAACCCTGTATATATGTTCATAAAACAGAACATGATCCATACAACAAAATGAATGAATCTCAGAAATACAATGCTGAGTGAAAAAAGCCCTCCACAAAGGAACATGTACTACATGGTTCTGTGTACTTGAGATTCTAGAACAGGAATATCTAATCCATAGCGGGAAGAGAATTCAGAAGAGTGGGTGCCTCTGGGGCCTGGGGCTGGGAATTGACTGGGCAGGGACATGAGGGAACTTTCTGGGGTGATGGTAATGTTCTATATCTTGATAGGAGTTTGGGTTACATAGGTGTACACGACCGTCAAAACTCAATGAGCACACTCAAGATCTACACCTTTCATGGTGTGGTAGCCAGTCTCCAAGATGGCCCCACTGATTCTTGTCTCCTGGTATTCAGACCCTTGCATCATCCTCTCCAATACTGGATGGACTTTATATTAGTTAGCTGGGGCTGCCATAACAAAACACCATAGGAGGTCTTAACAAAAGAAATTCATTTTCTCACAGTTCTGGAGGCTGGAAGTCCAAGATCAAGGTGTGGGCAGGGTTAGGCCTCTCTCCTTGGCTTGCAGATGGCCACCTTCCTGCTGTGTCCTCACATGCCCTTTTCTCTGTGCACGTGCATCCCTGGCGTCTCTCCCTCTCTTCTTACAAGGACACCAGCCCTTGGATTAGGGCCCACCCAATCATCTATTTAAATACACTATCTCCATATATGGTCACATTCTGCGATATTGGGATTGAGGCCTCAACATATGAATTTTGGGGGAATGCAAATCAGTCCGTAACAAAGCTTCTCTATGTAACCAAGGATATTGCAGAAATGACACAGTTTGATTCCTGAGGTTAGATCCTAAAAGACATTGCAGCTTCTGCCTCACTCTCTAGGACCACTTGTCTGGAGGAGCTGGCAGCTTGAGGATGCTCAAGCAATGTATGGAGAGGTGCACTTAGTGAAGAACTGAGGCCTCTTACCAAAAGCCATGGGAGTGACCCATCCTGGAGGTGGGTCCTCCAGCCCCAGACAAGCCTCCAGAGGACCACAGCCCAGCCACCACCATTACTGCCACCTCATGGACAAGCCTGAGCAAGAATCCCCCAGCGAAGCCATTCCCAACTTCCTGACTCAGAGAAACTAGGAGATAATAAATGTTTACTGTTGTTTTAGGCCATTACATCCTGCAGTAATTTGTTATGCAACAATAAGTAGCAAATACAGGTTTGGGCACCAGGAGTGGTGCAAAATTTAACAAAAACCCTACAATATGGAGTGGTTTGGGATGGAACAGTGGCCAGAAGCTGGAGGACTTTGGCCAAGAGTCTTTGAGAAAGCCTGAATAATCTTAGTAGAAGCCCGATGGCCTTTGAGGAGGCAGTGAGGGAAGGGTTCCAGGAAAGTGAGGAAAATGTTACTGGGGTTAAGGGATCCTTGTCAGGTGGTGGCAGAAGGGTTCCTAACACATTGCCTGTGGTCATGAGGAAGGTAGAAAATGTTTGTGATGAGGCTGAATGGTCTAGCTAGAGAGAGTCCCAGACAGAGTCTTGGAAGGTGCTGCCTGGTTACTTCTTGCTACTTATAGTGAAATGTGAGGGGGAGAGACAGTTAAAGGAAGGGCTGTTAAACCAGGGCAATGCTCTGGGCTTGAAAATTCCCTGCCTCTCCCGGTGGCAAATGAAATGTAAGAAACAGGTTCTGGGCAAAGATCAAATCAAGGGCACTCTCAAGAAAACACAGTCTAGAGAAGAAGCTGAGGGTGTGGTTGTAAAATCCTTTGTTAAGAATACAGATCCAGGGCAGTGTCCAGGAGAACCATTCGGTCAAAGAACTGGGCTTCTAAGAAGCTTCGGTCCTTTGTCAGTCTTTGCAGAAGTCCATGGTGGAAGGGCTTGGGTCCAAAAAAATCTGTGGGCGTGGGTTTTGCCTAATAGGATGAACCCCAATAAGAAGCACTGCCAACTCAGACTGACAGAGACCCACAAAAGTCAAAGAAGCGTCTGGACCCCCAAGCTTCTACAGGCAGGAAGCAGGCTATAAAACTATGCAGCCACATCCATGGGACACCTTTCATAGGGAAGGGAGGACGACTCAGAAGGCGGAACTCACGGACCAGGGGCAGAGCCAAGAGCCCTGGAAAGTCATTTCTGGACAAGCGTTGGACTGAAGCCCAATCAAGGAACTGCCGATATTTTCCCAGCTGGACTTCAGAACTGCTTTGGGCCAGGGACTCCTGTGTGTTTCCTGTTTTTCTTCTTTTGGAACAAGAGGAGTGTATGTAGCAGTTATGCTATGTCTGTCCCACCAATATATGCTGGGTGTGTGAGGGACAGACCCTTTGTTCAGAGGTCTTCAGATTTCTGGAAGTAGTACTTGATGAGCTGAATGTAAGGTACTACACCCATGAGCCCCATCTGTACCTGGACTTGATTTAGATGAGATTCTGGAATTTGAGCCGATGCTGTTACTGGGGTGAGATTTTGGGGGGCCTCGGGAGAGAGGAGGAGGAGTGTGAATCATTGAGGACCCGAGGGCAGGCTGTGGTAGCCGGCCTCCAAGATGACTGCTGATAATCCCCGCCTCCTGGTCTTCAGGCCTGTGTGTAGTCTTCTCCCACACTGGAGGGTGACGCCCTGTGTAACCAGCAAGATATTGCAGCAATGACAGAGCATGACTTCTGAAGCTTAGTCACAAGAGATGTTGCCATTTCCATCTTGTCCTCCAGGATCACTTGCTCAGGAGGAGCAGCTGCCGTGTCCTGAGAACGCTCGAGCCACTCTCTGGGGAGGTCCATGTGGTGAGGAACCAGGGCCCCCTGCTGACAGCCATGTGAGCACGCCGTCTTTGAAGTGGATTCTCCGGCCCAGGTCAAGCCTTCAGATGACTGCAGCCTTACGAGGGACCCTGAGCCACAGCCGTCCTGCTAAGCTGCTGCCAAATTCCTGACCCACAGAAACCGTATAGATGATAACACATGTTTGATTTTTACTTTAGGCTGCTACGTTTGGGGAGAATTCGTTATGCAATCATGATAACTAATACACATTGTTTGTTCATTTTACATGAAGGAGACAAAAATGTTGAATTCTAGTTAATGGTATATGTGCTAAAGCATTTAGGGGGAGGACTACAGACGTGTGCTATTTATTTTGAAATGCATCCAAAAAATAAGATGGATTAATGCAGGACAAGAAGGATGGGTAGACAGAAATGTAATAAAGAGTACAGCAAAGTGTTAGCGGTAGAATTAGGAGGAGAGGTGTCTCTGTAAAATTCTTTTTGCTTTGCTGTATGTTTGAAAGTTTTCACATTAAAATGCTGGGGGGAAATGGCTCAGTAATTTCTTAACTTGGGTCGTAGGTACATGAGCATTCCTTAGATGATGATGATGATTATGTAAACTGCAGAGATACCTTTCATTTGCCCCTTAGTCTGTATATTTCAGAATAATAACTATTATTTGAATGGCTGAGGGAAGTGACTAGGTGAGTGGTCCTGAGTGAGACCAGGGAAGGGTGTGGAGGCATCGAGAGACCTGGGGATTCTGAGGGGTCTGGGGCTGGGACACAGAAAACAGAGAATGGGACCTTCACACCAGTGGCCACAGAAGAAACCTGCGAATCATGCCAGGGACTAAGTCGAGCCAGCTACTCTGCCAGTAAGGCTGGCAAGGCCGAGAGGATGGTGACAGACAGGAAGTCTCCTGCCCAAATGCCATGAAGCCTTCTCGGGGGGAGGGGGGAGAAGGAAACCCTGATGGCTGTGTGTCCCCAAAGTGACCAGGCTGTGAGTGACAGTCACTGAGATAACCAGCCTTAAATTTGACTGAAAAGCGTTAGATTAGATTAGATTGAATACATAACCTCTGGAGAAGTAATTTTCTCCATAAGCCTCAGTCTCCTCTTACCTGTAAAATGGTAATAAAATATTTAAAAACCTCTTAAGGCAAGAGGGATTTCAGTCACCAATAAGTCTGTACATCTGAGTCGAAGTATATAAATTTAGATTCTGATACACATTCATATATATTCATATATACATACAAACACACACACACACACACACACACACACACACTCACTCACCACAGAGGTACTGACGTGTGCAGATGGGCAGAGCACAGACTTGGAGGAGTTTGTACCAAAAAGTTAACAGGGAGAATTCTGGTGATAAGGGTGACAGCTTATCTTTTACTGTTTTCTAACTTTCTGCTTATCCCAATTTTTTCACATTTGATTATGTTCTACTTCAGAACCAGAGAACATAAGCAAAAGCCAGAGGAAGACAAATATCATACCATATTGCTTATATGTGGAATCTAAAAAAAAGGTACAAATGAACTTATCTACAAAACAGAGATAGAGTTACAGATGTAGAAAATAAACTTATGGTTACCGGGAATAAGAGGGGGGAGGGATAAATTGGAAGAGAGGGATTGACATACACAATACTATACATAAAAGAGATAACTAAGAAGGACCTACTGGATAGCACAGGGAACTCTCCTCAATACTCTGTAATGGTCTATATGGGAAAAGAAGCTAAAAAAGAGTGGATACATGTATATGTTGAACAGATTCAGTGTGCTGCATACCTGAAACTAACACAACACCGTAAATCAACTGCACCTCAATAAAAATTTTAAAAAAAGGGGGAAAGCAGAAACTGAGACCCATCCTCCTAGCAAAAGCCCCTCCCCTAAGCCGCCAAGGAAGCGCCCATGAGTACCTCGCCTGATGATGGGAACGCTGTGGGCGGCTCTGTCCACCTTGAAGGAGAACATCTTCTTGCTGGCACTCATGGGCTGCCTGAGGGAGGCTGGTGGGACCATGGGGGGCTCGGGGGACCCCTGCGACCAGCTCCTCTGCACTGGCGCTGTCCAGATGCCCGGGTAGAAGGGGGTCTGTGGTGGTGAGGGTGACTGGTTCAGTTGCTGGGTGGCCCAAGGTGGCTGTGGCCTTGGCCAAGGTGCTGGGCCCCTCACCCATGGGAAGGAGACCTGCAGGGGCAGACAAGAGGGTCAGGGGAGGTTACGAGCAGCTGGCGTGGTCTTCACCTTTCTGTCCCGGCGACATAATTGCTGCCCTAGATTTCGGCGTATAAGTCACTTCTCCCAGGAAGCCCTCCCAGACTCCCCAAATTTGGGATTTTGGTCCCCACCATGGGTCACCTTGCACACTATCGCACCACCATTTATTGGGTGCAGCCTTCGTGCCAGGCACCCAGTCAAGAGATTCACATGCATTACCTCATTTAATACCCCTGATGCTCTGTGACGAGCCCGAGGCTGAGCAAGACCTAGTGACTTTCCCAGGATCACAGATTTGGCAGTGAGCGTCTGAGCTGGTACAACGCCACCTCTGAGCTCTGAGAGGCTGACAGCTTTTTGTCTACCTTGCTCAGCACCATATCCTCAGCTCCTAGAATAAACCCTTGGCTCATACACAGTAGGTCCTTAAATACTGGTTGAAAGAATGAATGAACACATCTCCGAGATTCAAGCCCAGCTCTCCAGGACACACACATCCACACTGTGTATCTCCCTGGCACTCCCATTCCACCTCTTCCCCGAAGCCGAGAGCTCTGGGGTGGCAGGCACTCCAACTGGCTCGCACCACAACTGGCTCATTAGCCTGTGATCCTCAACATCTGCCACATCTGATTCTTGCCAGACGCTCCATAAATATCTATCGAGGGAACCTTTTTTCATCTGATCAAGTGGAAGATGTCTGTAGCTACTTTCATTAGAGAGCACATCAAAATCCATCTATACCGGGAGAAGCAAATGCTGAGAGGTGCTGACACCTGGCTTTGTCTTGGTTAATGCTGTTGTGGCCGTCCCTCCCCGAGCCTAGTGGTTAAACCGTGACATCGTGAATGCTACCATTTACTGTAATTACTCACCGATTTCTTGCGATAGCCCTGAAGGGGAGGAGCTCTCCTTATTCCTAGCTTACAAATGAGGCTTGGAGAGGTTAAGGACTTCACCAAGCTCAGGTGGTGGTGGAGAGGGTGGTGGGACTGGGGTTCTGGAAAGCTCTTTCCCTCTCTGTCTCTCTCCCCCTTCTCTGCCCCGCCCCCAGTCTCTTGGCAGAAAAAAACACACTTTTCAAGGAAGAAGCTAAGTTCAAAGGTTTGCCGCCTGTGGAGGTCACGTTTCTCTTTCTGCAGACTGCAGACACGTAATGAGAAACAGGACAGAATGCTTCCGAAATAGGAGCACTGGCAGACAGAACTTCCTATAGCTCCAGCTGGATTGTATTCAAGAGGAAGGTTCTCCACTCACTCAGGTTCCCAAACCAGTCTTTTAGCTACAGTCTTTCCCAGCCAAGTCAAGAATCCGGTGAATTCCCCTGAAGACTTTTTTGGAGTCAGGGAGAACACTGTTTGGGAAAATCAAACTCCAATTGCCTGGTGACACCTGGCCCAGCATTTATGATGACACTGGCCCCGTTGAAACCTGTTTCAGGAACGGACTTGGCAGTGTTCCAGAACTCTGTTACCTTATATGAATATCTGAATTTCTCTCCACTGTGGGCACCTCGGTCTCCACCTAAGCTTTCTTCCTTTCTCTCCTTTCAGAAGCTGGGGTGTCCTGCTCCTGCCTTGCACTCACTTCTCCATCCATCCTATCCCTTCCCGTCCTCTCCTCTGGGGCTGTCTTGCCTCAATCATTCCTACAACCTTTCCTCATCGATTTAATAAAGATTTATCGAATGAAAGGGCTGAAGGTGGGAAGGGGGAAATTTGAATATGTTTTACCCCCGCCTGATAGAAAACAAATCTAGAGACCACGGGTAGCGTGGAGGAATTCCCTTTTGTGCTGGGATGCTCAGGTAGATGTGCCTCACTGCTCACTAACTGCCAGGGTGCTGAAGGGAGTGGTCATATCTCATGCCTCAATTGATCCACTGCCGTAGTGGACAGGCCGCAACCCACCTGGCTCTTCTGGAAATTCCAGGAATCTCCCTCCCAATCTGTCCGCCTATTGCTGTGGGTGGGGCTAAGCAATCAACCAGTCACACTCCCTGGACATACTGATTGGTTCAGTGGTGGGACAAGTGATCCAATCAGAGCCAAGGAGAACCAAGAAGACTTGGCTGGACACCAGGATCTGGAGTGACCTGGTGGGACATCAGAATGCAGCCAGCATGAGGGAGTGGAGCCCAGACATGGAGAGAGGGAAGCTGTTTATTTATTTTTCAAATTGTGGTAAATAACCTGCAACATAAAATTTATCATCTTAGCCATTTTAAAGTAAATAGTTCAGTGGTGTTAAGTATTTTCACATTTCTGTGAGATGGATCTCCAGAACTTTTTTGTCTTGCAAAACATAAACTCTATTAACCATTAGACAACAACTCCCCATTCCCTCCGCCACCCAGCCCGTGGTGACCAACATTCTGTCTCTATGAATTGGACTACTCTAAGTACCAAGAACCTCAAATAAGTGAAATCATATGGTACTTGTCTTTTTGTGACTGGCATATTTCACTTAGCATAATGTCCTCAAGGTTCATCCATGTCAGAATTTCCTTCATTTTTAAGGCTAAACAATATTCCATCATACAGTTTAGAGTGTATTTTGTTTATCCATTAAGCGTCACGGACATTTGGATGGTTTCTACCTCTTGGCTATTGTAACTATGCTGCTGTGAACATGGTGGGGAAAATAAGGAAGCTGGTTTTGAGCCTTGGCTGGGGTGCTACCCTGAAGTGCTCCATCCCTGAGGCCGGCTAGAGCTGGTTTCTGTCGCTTGCAGCACACAGAGCCCGAACGATAGGGCCCCTATGGGGAAGGAGCCAAAGATGTGTAAATGCAGCAGAGACTCCAAGCTCTTCGGGTTTAAAAATTAAAAAATAAAGTGTTTTTTTTTTTCTCTGAAGCGTGTTGGTTGAGGGTAGCTTTAGTTGGATGGTTAAAGTGGGTTTTCTCTAGTTTGCCGGCTTGCTCTATCACAGGGAAGGTCAAGGTTTTCTCAGAAATTGCTGATGGTAACTACAGTGAAACAGGCAGGGAGAAAAGCAAACATAAGAAAAAGACTCACATTTAAAAGCCAGCTCTGGGCTGTACAGGAAGCATGGGGTCAATGTCAGTTATCAACAAGTCTGTTTTTATTATTTTTTTAGTTTAGATTTAATTTTATTTATTTTTGGCGGTGTTGGGTTTTCGTTGCTACGTGCAGGCTTTCTTTAGTTGCAGCGAGCAGGGGCTACTCCTCGTTGTGGTGCATGGGCTTCTCCTTGCAGTGGCTTCTCTTGTTTCGGAGTGTGGGCTCTAGGCACATGGGCTGCAGTAGCTGGGGCACATGGGCTCAGTAGTTGTGGCTCGTGGGCTCTAGAGCGCAGGCTCAGTAGTTGTGGTGCACGGGCTTAGTTACTCTGCAACATGTGGGATCTTCCCGGACCAGGGCTCGAACCCGTGTCCCCTGCATTGGCAGGTGGGTTCTTATCCACTGTGTCACCGGGGAAGTTCCCAAGTCTGTTTTTAGAAACTTTAGTTTAAAAATACACACTAATGCCTTTTCTCTTTCTTTGTGTCTGTTCTCTGACCAGATGGTATGTTGCCATGGTTGGTTTTTTTGTTTTGTTTTTGAGATAGCATATGTGATACTCCTGATTTCTTTTCCATACTACCTTTAAAATAGCAGGTTGTCAACCACCTGGAGTAACCACGACCACATCCACGGCTGAATTTATATTAGCTTTAAAAAACACGGGTCAATGATTTACTCAAGAAGTCACTATCCATTTTCTTTCAAATCATCTACTTGTTCTTTGTGTTATTTCTCCAATATCTGCTTCTAACCCTGTAAAGAGTATAAGTTGAACGGGAGACCCTAAAAAAAATTCGAAGTAGTTTGCACATCGAGTGCCTACAGTACACATGAATTCTGCCAGGAAGCCCTGGAGCCTGCAGAGAAGGTGGAAACTTAGACCTTGCCCTTGGAGAGCTTGTTATGTGCTCTGCCATTTGTAAGTAATTGTGGACAATACAACGACTATGAGCCACTGTGTAGAGAAGCCACAGATGTGCCACAGACTGTGCTGGGCACTTAATGCATGTCATCTCATCTGATCTCCAGAATAATCTTGCAGGAGGCATTTTACACCTCATTGTGTGGATTAAGAAACTGAAGCTCAGAGAGGTTAAATGACTTGCCCAAGGTCTCACAGCCAGGAAGTGGTGACACAATTTGACTCCAATACCTGTGCTCTTAGGACTTCTAGGTTACTCGAAGTCATGATTTATTACCTACTTTCCATACTCACAAACGGATCTTAGATGATTGGTTAGTGAATGATAGGATATTTTCCGAGTTAAAAAAAGGAAATGAACATTAGATGGTGTGAAAAACCACAAGACATCACATGGGCTACTTAGAAATGGGATTTTCTAGGAACACTGACAACTGTTTTATGGAAGTGTTATTCATCTGGTACATGCCACGCCCTGGAAGCAGCTCAGAGGACCCCAGCCTCCATCCGGGAAGACCTGTGGTATGTTTACTGCTGTACCAGAGGAGTCCTGGGGTCAGCTGGTACCCGCCCACGAGAACCGATTGTTAAATGTCCAGGAATTTTGCCAACTGGTTGATAAACACAGCCATTAATAAGAATTAACTTACATAAATTTACAATTAAATTATATCAGAAACAAAGGTGATACAAACTTAAAACTCACCCCTTCCTAATTATTTTACTCTATTTTATTATTACCTATGCTCTTGAGGTTATTTCACTCTACTATATGTGTCTGTTGGAAATGCTACACAGTGATGTGTTACCACACCTCTCTTTCCATCTCTGTATTCAGGGATGTGTCATTGGGAGCTTGAAATTGACCATGGAGGGCGTATTACACCATAGAAATCAGGAAATGCTATAAATCAGGGCTTGATTTTTAAAAATTTTATAAATAGGTTTAATAATGGTGGTTCCTGTAGAGTTTGATTTTGTTTGTTTGTTTGTTTTGTTGATTGCCTAGACTTAAGATGGTAATGGAGAAAATGTTAACAATGCAGATTATACAAAAGCATGTTGTGTCTTAGCCATTATGATATGAATAGAAAAAAAAATTGAGGAAACGTTCTTCGAGTATTTGAAAATTATTATCTGATGCAGCAACAAAGTCACTCATGTCACTGATGAACATGTAAAGTTCTAACGTCTTTCTTTTTTCACTTGTATTATTCATAAATCCAAAATATCCAAAAATACCCACGAGTGCTCAGGTTGGGAACTCTCTCATTCGTCAACTGCAATGAGAAATTGGCTATTGATACAAGAGTTCACCTAAAGTCAATGAAAGCATTCTGTGAGACTCAGCTGGCTATATAGAATTTACAAGAAAGAGTACTGTATATTTTGTTACATGGAAAGACTGTGCTACACATTCTTTATATCAGTAAACCTTATGCTATGCATCCATGTACTTTACTTTTCCCAGAGAGCTGGTCATTAAATATTTACCAGCCAATCGCTGGCTGTGCTGGCACCCAGCAGAGTGCCTGCTACTCATGGTAGGTGTTCGCTGACTGAGCTGAACAGTTGGCAAATATAGTGTAAATAAAAAGCACTTTGATTCTGGGGTTGGGATGGGGAAAATACATGATAAGCCTGGCACATCTTGTAACAGCAGAGAGTAAGGAAGTGCCCAAAATGAAAAGGTGGGGAGATGCTCAAGGACACAGCAACCAACCTGAAAGAGCTCCCAGTGGCCAAGGCTGGAAGAATTTGAGCGAAGTAATAGTTAATGAGTATTGGATTATAATTCAAAGTGTAAAATCAGTATACATGGGTCCATACTGACATAGATACATTAGTGAGTAAATACATAAAGGAGGGAGAAGAGACCGGCTTCCTTACAGAAGAATTTAACATACATAGATGTGGAGCTTAATTCCCACAGTATGGAAGGGCCTGGGGGGTAGGGGTGATGGTGGCGAGCAGGCACACTGACCGCAGCATGGAGGAGCCATGGACCTGGAAAGAGAGTGGAGACTAGAAAACATGGCCAGTAGAACTCAGAAGCCAGGAGAGGGGGCTACATGGTGCCAGGACAAATGGCCTTTATCTCAACAAGTCCCGGGATGTCACCGTAACTCAGAGACGGGTAATAATTCTATGTCCCCAAGAAAAGGGTAAATCATGTACGGGGTTTCAGTGTGAGAAATCAGGGTTATACATTTAGAACACAGAACCGCCAAGTTATACATTATTTTTAGGTTTTGGAACTTAAAAGAATTAAGTCCCTTTGAGCTGTTCAGAAAAGCCATTCGTTTGGGGTTTTCCCAGCTGTGTTAAAGGAGATCTGGCCCATCTAATTTTCCCATTTTCTTGTAAATCTTCAATCTTATGGTTTTTCCTTTCCTTTCAAGTTCTAATCAGCTTCCTGGTCAGTCCACAAAATGGGAAATAGAATCTAATGAGAAAACAGCCGGATTTTTGCAAATAGCTTTTGCTACCCCTAGACTTGGCCTGCTTCAATTCGGTCTTGCCAGATAGAGAGACGGAATGAATGAATGAATGAATGAATGATCATCAACTAAGTTCAGAGAAGGAGCAACGTGGTTCTGATTTGGTAACAAAGGGTGTGGTCTGCCAGAGGAAGCAGGACGCGGCCCGGTTCCTGGCCGGGTCCGGGTTCTGTCTCAGCAGGATGCTAAGGGTTCAGCCCGCGCTCCCGTCTCCACCTCCCCCGATGTCATCTGCATCGCCTGTAGACATCTGGTGACAACACAGCCTCAGGGGTCCTTTTGTGTGAGTTTCTGCTGCAGAGGCCGAGCCTGAGGCTGTCTGCTGCCCCGTGCCCTCCACTTCACTGGTCTTGGGAAATCGCCTTTAATATAAAACACCCAGCCTCAGGAGTTCTCATCACATCAGTAAGTCCCCACAGGACCTGTAAGAGCACAGGGTAGAGGAAATCCTATAAGGTCACGTAGGAGATGACAAAGCTTGACAAGAAACAGGTTTTGTTCTGAAGGGCACCATGCTCTCTGGTCATTCACTCCGTTGCTGGCTCCTCAACCCCCGGTACAGTAAAGCCACATCCTCCTCAAGAACGGGCCCTATTCAGAGGTCCCAGGAACATGGAAATGCCACCCTTCTTGGGGATGGACAACTAAGGCCCCGACTCTGAGCTTCTCATCACACCTGTTCACCACAGGAGAGAAATGAGCAACTCTGCTTCCTTGGAGACTGGCCTGGGACTTTTCCAATGGAAAAGTGGATTATTCGTCATTTTCCTCCCCCCACATCCCTAGTGGCAAATCCCGTTCGGAAGGCTCCACTTAGGCAATAGGAATGCTTCCTAATGTCATGGACATCTTCTTTGTTTTTGCCTCCCCCGCATCCATTTCTTCCATCTTTTGGATGGGCACCTTAATTTTTTTGCAGGGAAGACACCCTTTCCCTGACAATCCTGAGTCCATAGAATTCTGACCCTTCCACCCCAGGGGTGAGACCATAACCCAGGCCTGGCCAATCAGAGCATTCCTTGCCCCTGGCCTCAGTGATTGGTTCAGGGGAAGCCACGTGATCCAAGCCACTGTCAATGAAGATGCTGGCTCTTTCCCTGGAACGGCTACTTTGTAGGATGCTGGGGCTGCTGGTGGCTACTTTCCTACAGGTGAGGCAAGAGTCTGTCTGAGATTGGGAAGCTAACAGGGAAGAAAGAGTCAGATTCCTGACCATGATTTGGGCGCCTGGATCCAGCTGGGCCTAAGCTGCAGCTTTTGGCCTTTTCAGTTCCATGAGCTTTTTTTTTTTTTTTTTTTTTGCCTAGGCTAGTTTTAGTTGGTTTTCTGGCACTTGCAAACAATCAAATTTCCTGGACAGTATGCTTATTGAGACTTTAGCATAAGCATCACTATGTACTCAGAGTGAAAGTTGTTTTAAAGGTTATGACATGCTCAAATAAAACCCACCAAACTGTCATCATGCACCAAATTTACCTTTAAACTTATAAAAGTAAAGCAGCATCTCCAGAGAAGAATGATTTAAGACCAAGGAATCAATCATAAGACAAGTAGTAAAACGCTGCTTAGAGAAACTTTGATAGATAAATAGTTCTCTAGCTACAGCAGGCTTCAGACTACAAATCCCAAATTTCTGCTTCAAAAGTGACTCAGGGAAGACATTCCATAGTTTTATTTATTTCGTTTTTTGGCCTCGCCGTGCACTTGTGGGATCTTAGTTACCTGACCAGAAATTGAACCCAGGCCCTCAGCAGTGAGAGCACTGAGTCCTAACCACTGGACCACCAGGGAATTCCCAACAGTCCACAGTTTTAAAAGAAAACTTTCCAGTTGAAGAAACAGGCAAAATTTGTAATATGCATCTGTTGTATATATAATATGTTAATGTCTAGTATATTTATCAGATCCATGTCAATGTAATTATATTATTACTATATTTGCAAATGCATATATATGTGTATGTATATTTAGAACCACATATTTCCAGCTCTTTTTTAAAGAGGTATTGAAAGGACTGTTCAAAGTTTAGTTTTCCAGCTTGTCTGTTTCTTCTTATTCCTCAGTAAACTTAAGCAATTAACCACCACATTTCCTGGCACACAGTAAGGCTCAATCTGAGTGAGTTCTTTCTCCCCAGCTCCCCCTGCTATTTTAAGTTCTTCTTTTAGAAACCAAGTCAAATGAAAGAGGCAGTACTGCATAATGTTACAAGCAGACGCTGGCAAACGTTTTCTGTAGAGCCAGACAGTAAGCATTTCCAGCCCTGTGGGCCATAGGATCTGCCCAGCTTACTCTGCCGTTGTAGCCGACAACACAGGCAATACTGAAATGAATGGGACGGCTGTGTTCCCAGGAAACTTTACAAAAGCAGGCGATGGCCCGCATTGGCCCTGGGCCATAACGTGCCGACCTCGGGTTAAGACCTTGGGATCCGGCGTCACACAGACTCTGGTCCGGCTCCCGGCTCTGCTCCTTCTCTGGGACCCTGACGAGTGTGTCATTTCTGTGCCTTGTCTGTAAGACATAGGGATACTAACAGCCATTTCTTAGTCTGTGAGAAGTGGGTGAGATAGTGCACGTGAAATGCTGGGAACACGTCCTGATCCATAATAAATGAGCATAAAACATTAGCCATCAGGTATGATCACCATCGTCAAAAAAGAAGAAGAAAGGGGGCAACTGAATTTGTCCAGGAACGGCAGCAATATCCCTGGTAAAGAGTTAGTGGATGGACTTCCCTGGGGACGCAGTGGTTAAGAATCCGCCTGCCAATGCAGGGGACAGGGATTCGAGCCCTGGTCCAGGAAGATCCCACATGCCGCGGAGCAACTAAGCCCATGGGCCACAACTACTGAGCCTGTGCTCTAGAGCCCGCGAGCCACAACAACTGAGCCCGCATGCCACAACTACTGAAGCGCATGCAACTAGAGCCCATGCTCCGCAACAAGAGAGGCCACCGCAATGAGAAACCCGCGCACTGCAATGAAGGGTAGCCCCCGCTCGCCGCAACTAGAGAAAGACCGTGCGCATCAATGAAGACCCAACACAGCCAAAAATAAATAAATAAAATAAATAAAATAATTAAAGAAAAAAAGTTAGTGGAGCCAGGGACTTCCCTGGCCGTCCAGTGGTTAAGACTCCACGCTTCCAATGCAGGGGGTGCAGGTTTGATCCCCGGTTGAGGAACTAAGATCCTGCATTGGTGTAGCCAAAAAAAAAGTTAGTGGAGCCAAACAAGCAAGGAAGCCAGATAACTGAAAATGCATTTTCTTCTATTATCAGTGGCTTTCATTTTTACCCACATAATGAATCATCCCCTGTCAGCGTGTGAAATTGCAGGTTGGACTGGGAATTCCAAGACCTTCCTTAACCGCTGGGCAGTGAAGGACCTGCCTGGGCTCTCACAGCCCCACGATGCTTCGTGCTATTAGGAAAAGCCTCCAAGGGACTCAGGAGAGCTGGCTTTTAATCTTGGCTCTGGATCTATATGACTGATGCCTAACCTTGGGGAAGTCACTGAAACTCTCTGAGCCTCAGTTTATGCCATGATAGGGGTGGTCCCAGGGACCTCTATAAAAAACAACTGAAGGGGGAAAGGGGACCTGGGATTAATGAGTAGCTCCTTGGCAGAAATTGGAAATGGAAGCTCAGAAAGGTAAAGTCAGTTGCAGCTGGCATTTCAACTTGGGTCCATCCAACTCCAAAGCCCTTGCTTTCTGGATTGTGTTCTGCAGAGCTTCCCCATTAAAGCAGCAAGGAATATTGGCCGACAGAGGGCGCTCTTCTCGCAAGACAGGACGTCATGACATTGCAGGGACAGAAGACAGTATCCAGGAGCCACGTGGGAGAGTCTGGCTGGAATGGGAACAGGGCAGAGCAGGCTACAGGGAAGGCCAGACACAGGCAGTCATGGGGATGGAGGCTGCCGACAAGGAGCTGTCAACCCCCTCATGGAACAACTCGGCACGTCATTTGTGGCGCCTGGCTTCCTTTTTCATTCTGGCCATTTCCATCCGTTTTGCCGTATTTCAGAACAGAGAAAGACATGATTGATACATACGGGTGACGTGGGTTTCCTTACTCAGCTGCCTTGTAAGAACGGCGCCACTGTGACTAGCACAGCTTGTTTCCACACCTCCTTTCCCAGAGCTCAGAAAGCACGAGTAAAGGCAACAACCAACAAAACCCACAACACGGCGGCACACCTGACTCTGGGACTTCAATTTCCCACGCCTGGTGCCAAGACTCTATGGGATTAATCAACGGTTGCTTCAGGGCATTGCAGATGGCCCTGCGGGTTATGTCCTGCACAGTTTCAGTGGGCGCCATCCACATGGACTACGTTGTGAATGGTGACCCTGGAGCTGTGCAATATGGCAGCCCTAGGTTATACTTTGATGAGAGAGCTATAATTTACACAGTATGGTCCTGGGGGCTTCCCTGGTGGCGCAGTGGTTGAGAGTCCACCTGCTGATGCAGGGGACACGGGTTTGGGCCCCGGTCCGGGAAGATCCCACATGCCACGGAGCGGCTGGGCCTGTGAGCCATGGCCGCTGAGCCTGCACGTCCGGAGCCTGTGCTCTGCAACGGGAGAGGCCACAACAGTGAGAGGCCCGCGACCACAAAAAAAAAAAAAAAAAGGATGGTCCTGCGCACAACCTGGCTGCCAATGCACTTTGTCAAACAAGAGTTTTTCTTTATATTTTTCCATCTTGTATGTTATTCTATGGGTAATTTATCTGCAAATGTATTTATCTGCTAGCAGGGGCAGGTCTTGGGAGGTTTCCCTGTCCATAAGGACACTTACAAAGGAGGCATCTTGGCTGCTCCATGCTGGTTTGCTTGACTCTAAAGCTGAGGGTTATCATGTGCTTATTAGGTGCCAGACGCTGGACTAAGCAATTTACGCACTTTGCCCACTTAATACCACAGTCACTCAAGGTGGTAGGAACTATTGTTACAGGAGTGGGGACCGAGGCCCTGAGAGGTAGATGATTTGGGCATGTCCAGTATAAAAGCCGGTCAAGAGCAGGGCTGGGATGGCGCTGGAGTCAGCCTGACCTCAGGGCACGTGCTCTAACCACTGAGACATCTGCAAACACATCTGGATTCCTAACCGCCCGCACCTCCCCCGCCTCCCCCAATAAAATGCCGTCACACCCCCCTCTATTGGTTAGGGTCACCACAAAGCCTGAAATAAATGCTTTCATTTGGGAACTCTTTGTCGGGAGAAGAACAGTTCTCATCATACTGAATCTGTATGATATCAGGGCAGTCCTCCGTGGAAACTCCATCCAAGGAGGAAACACAGCGCCCTCACCACGGACCCCAAAATCAATTGGAAACAAGAATAGGCCGGAAGCAAGACGGCCACGAATTTTTTAGAAAAACTGGGCTTCAAAATATTTGATGAGAGATGCTCTTCAATACCTCCCCCTTTTTCCCCTCTTCCTTTCTCTTCTTTTAAACAGCCAGCAGGTTGGGGTCATCAGGAAGTGGAATTTGTAGGAAGGTGTCAGTCAGTCCACAGGCCGCCCTCACACAGATGCTGCAAAGGACCCCTCCATGAGTATGAGCATCATGGATGGAAGCTTCTCAAGCTGGGGACGCCCCGACAGAGAGCACTTTTGAGAAGATGGGGCTGTGGAGAGTCCTGCAAAGTGCCCTGGGCACAGGCCAGGGGAACACTTGTGCAGTTGCCTGCAGTCAACCGAGGAATGAAACAAGGTGCAAGTGCGTGTAGGAATAAGAATTGAAAAAATCCGTGTATATTCGAGTGACCGTGAGAGTATGCTTTCCTCGGTGTGAAAACCAGTCAAGGCTACTGCTCCAGCTAGCATCAGACTAAATGGTTTTCTCCCCTCCTTTTTCCGCAAGTGGGGATAGTGTTTAATTTGCACTGACTAGCTGTGTGGCCCTGGGGAAATTACTTAACCTCTCTGAGTTTCGGATTCCTTTTCTGTAAAATGGGGATCATGGGAGAACCCATCTCATAGGTTGCTATGAGCGTGAAATAAGGGAGAGCCGGTGAATTGCTTAGCACAGTGCTGTTCACGTCAGTGATTCCTCCTGCTGCTCTCCTGGTTTCTCTTCTTACAAAACATCTTCTTCCGTCTTATCTACTCAAGGTTAGAGGTCGTCATCACTTTTTCCCACAATTATATAAGAAGCACCTTGTAAAATAAAGTCCCCATTCCATAGATGTACACCCGTGTGCATAACAAACTTACTCAAAATGACCAAAAGGTGGAAGCAACCCAAGTGGCCATGGATGGATGAACAGGTAAACAAAATGTGGTGAATCCATACAATGAAATATTCAACTGGAATGAACCATGAGGATATCATACTAAGTGAAATAAGATGGTCACAAAAGGACAAACAATGTAAGATTCCATTTATATGCGGAACCTAGAATAGTCCAATTCACAGACACAGAAAGCATGGTGGGAGGGGAGGAAGGAAGCAGGGGGTTTGATGTGATGGGCATAGAGTTTCAGTTTGGGAAGATGAACAAAGTTCTGAAGATGGATGGGGGTGATGGCTGCACAACAGTGTGAATAGATTTAATGCCACTGTGAACTGTACACTGAAACATGGTTAAGATGGTAAATTTTATGTGTATTTTACCATAATTTTGAAAATTAAAAGTTAAAAACAAACCCCAAAATGAAATACCTCCAAGGTTTCTCCAAGGTTTGGGGTGATAGAAATGGAGGAAAATGTTCTGAGAGCAGGTTGTGGTGACGGCTGCACAACTCCATCAATATATTCAAATTGATTGAATTGGACACTTCAAATGGGTGAAGTTTCTGTTATGTAAATTGTACTTCAGTGAAGCTGTTAAGAGCAAGCAAGCAAACAAACACATGCTGTGATCCGGAGGAAACTTTGGAGGATGAAGGAGCTGTTCACTGTCTTGATTGTGGCTATGGCTTCACAGGTGTACCCATATGTAAAAGCCCATCCACTTACAGACTTTAAACATGTGCTGTTTATTGCATGTCAATTATATCTTAATAAAGCTGTGTTTTAAAAAGGCAGAAGAGTATTCCATATATAATGAACTCCTTAGAATATATTAAACTCCTTAGAATATATTAAACAATATAATTTATTAAACAATGCCCCCTTTGGATGGAAATTTAGGTTTCAAATTTTATGCCCCTATAAATAATATTTCAATAAATATCTGTGTAGGAAAAAAGAAGAAAAAAATGCAGATATTGTTTGCTGCTCCCCCTCTTCTTCTCCCCACGGGCAAGCCACAACGTCAGAATTTCCCAGGGAGGGGGCCTGGGAACCTGTAATTTGACTGAACATTCCTGAAAAATTCTTGGAATCAGACATGTTGGGGCACATTGAATCAAACTTCATGAACTTGGATTTTCAGGCTTGGGAGTGTGAAATCCCCTTTTCTTTGATCCCTAAAAAATTCTGTAAGTGTTCCATACAAATGATTCTAAATTTCGGTTTCCCTCCTATTGGCGGTGCATCAGAATCATCAGGGAGCTTGTGAGAATGCATATTCCCAGGCCCTACTCCCAGGGAGGATGTGTATGGTTGCCAGATTTCGCATAAATAAAGAAATGAATAAATCAATATATAATAAACTATAGGGTGTCCGTTAAATCTGAATTTCAGATAAACACCAAATAATTTTTTTACCATAAGTGGTTCCTTGCAATAGTTGGGCCACACCTGTACATAACAATTATTTGTTGCTTATCTGAAATTCAGATTTAACTGGGTGTCCTGTATTTCATCTGGGAATCCTAAGTATGAGTCCTCAGGCCTGGGGTGAAGCCCAGATCTGCACTGTTGGTCTGCTCCCCACGTGCTTCTGACGAGGGGGATCCTTAGAACCCATGTTGAGAACCCCTGATCAGGTCAACACCTTCTGGGTCAGGAGCCCCTCCTCAGGGAGGCCAGTGGATCCCAGTGCATCCCACAAGTGAGCACACTTTAATGTTGGTCCAAGGAGGAAAAGGGGGCTGAGAAGCAGCAGAAGAAAACTGCCCCAGATTTTCAAAGCCAAACGTGGTGGATGCGGTGTCACGGGCCCTGCAGCCTGAGGGACGGTGCTCATCTTCTCTGAGTGAGTATTTAGGGCTGCCTAGGGGGCCCACACCCAGGATTCTGTCTAGATTCTCTAAACTTTATTTATTTATACCCAGCCTCGTCCCAGAAAGGACTTTAAGCCTCGGAGGTCTCAGTCCATGCAGTGTTCTTGGTGCTGGCGAGTGAGGTTAACACACTATCTCTGTGGGACACACACGACAGGTATTAATTGTGTGCTCACCACGAATGGGCATTATTCTGGGAGTTTTACAATGATAACCATCTCATTTAGCCCTCGAGATAAGCCTGCCAGGTCATTGCTGTCGTTGGCCCCATTTTGTAGATGAGGATACCGAGGTTCCGAGGGGTCCAATGGCTTGTGCAAGAGCGCACCGTGTAGGCCAGTGGCAGAGCTGGGGTTCTGACCCAGGACTGTGTTGCTAACCAGCCCCCATCCTGCCTCCCTACTGAACCAGATACTTCTTGTGACTGAGCTTTGCTGCGTGAATTTTGGCTTACGTTCAGCTTAACCTGGGGCCATACTTTAGGTCCTGATCCCGGGAACATTTCTGATCCGGTGTGATAACAGCTGGCAGGCCTTGAGCGTCTACTCTGGCCAGAGACTTTGACTTTTTATACATAGATACTCTCTCAACGCCTTGCACCGCTGAGAAGACCCAGACCCAGGCATACAGAGAAGCCTGGCCGAGGTCACAAAGCTAGGAAGTTGCAGAGCACTGATCTGCCTAAAAAGGAAGCATCCATCTCTGCATCTTCAAAAGCACACACTTGCTTTCCACCTCCCCTCGCCAAGCTTCACTTTTCAGGAAAACGCTCTCGCTCCGGGCTGGTCGCTAGGCAACCCTTGCATGTAATTCCACGAAATGCCCAGAAGAGGGCGGGAGGACTCGCTCTCCCCGGGCACCCACGCGATGGGGCTGAACTTCGCAGAATCTCGAAAGCAAGAGTGACGCGCTCCAGAGGAACTCCACCTGTGGCCGTACCCGAGCCCTAGGCTGCACGGAAGGTGACACAACACGGCACCTCTGCACCCCACCCCACCCCACCCCCGCAGGGGCCTGGACTCACCGAGGCTGGGTTTTCGATGACCAGTTCGTAGGTCAGCCCTCTGGACCCAAACCTCAGGATGTCTCCGGGTAGGAGCTTCACAGCCACGTTCTGAATGTGGCACTCATTGACGAACGTGCCGTTGCAGGAATTGAAGTCGTGGAGAACAAAGCTGCTTTCGGCCTCATTATATTCAATGAGTGCGTGATGGTTGTCGACGTCTGCAGACTGAAATGCAGAAGGGGGACAGTCAGAGCCAGCAATAACAGGAATAACAAGGAATAACTAGTGCCACTGACACTGGGGGCCCCAATGTGCTAACCACTTCATCTGGCTGGACAGTCACTGCAATCCTCATTTTAAGAGGAGGATGCTGAGGGTCAGAGAGGTTAAGTGACTTGCCTAAGGCCACACAGCTAGTGAGTGGAGGGTCCCCAGACCCTGACAGCAGACCCAGACTAGATGCCCAGTTTTGGGGTAGGGCGTCAGGCAACACAGAGGCAAGAGGGAACTCGGGGGGAATTGGCCAGGAATTGGCCACTTGATAGTTCTCTGATCCCATGCAAGGATCCTTTTGGTTGTCCCGAGTGGCAAGACAGCAGAAATGGCCCAACACAAACCAGAAAGGTCAGTTGGCAAGTGACAACTGTCCATTTACTGCAAGTGTTAAAGTTCAGGGGAGGTTTTGTAATAATTGTTGTTTGTTCTATTCATTTTTAAAATAACATGTTTTTTGTAATAATGCAGAAAATGAGAACTAGAGAAAAACACAAAGAAGACATTAAAATCACTTAGACTCCCGTCCCCCAGAGGCAGGCACCGAGAACACGGTGGTTCACATCCTTCCAGTCTTTTCTCTATGCTTACAATCTTTTTAAAAAGTTTAAACACAATTGAGCTCACACCACAAAACATAGTTTTATAACTACCTTTTTTTTTTTTTTTTTTTTTTTTTAAATTTATTTATTTATTTATTTTTGGCTGTGTTGGGTCTTCGTTTCTGTGCGAGGGCTTTCTCTAGTTGTGGCAAGTGGGGGCCACTCTTCATCGCAGTGCGCGGGCCTCTCACTGTCACGGCCTCTCTTGTTGCGGAGCACAGGCTCCAGACGCGCAGGCTCGGTAGTTGTGGCTTACAGGCCCAGTTGCTCTGCGGCATGTGGGATCCTCCCAGACCAGGGCTTGAACCCGTGTCCCCTGCATTGGCAGGCAGATTCTCAACCACTGCGCCACCAGGGAAGCCCTATAACTACCTTTTAAAAGCCTTGGTGTATAATGAAGGTTTCTCCCATGTGATTAATTATTACTGTTGCTTCTTAAAGCTAATCAGAATTTATCTAACCAAAGATGATCTATTTTTCAATAGGGGCCCTGGTGTGACCCCATTTCCCACAAAAGAGAGAGACCCCAGACAGTGAATTGTCAGTGGCGTCAGAAACCTCCTGTGTAACCACTTTAATAAGAAGAATGAGCAAACCTCGGCACCAACGAGGAAATATCACATCTCCCCTGGCGCCGGCGCCCTGGACTATGGGCTGCAGGGCACGTGCGAAGTCTTCTGTCTTCTCAGGACACTGCCTATGAGCCATCCGCTCCAGCCTGAGACTTTGCAATTATTTTCTAAGTCACTCTTCTCAGACTGCCTCATCCAACTTTCATAGAGAGTACTTGGACTTAGAAATCTATACTAACGTCCCACAGTATAATTATAACCAATAGCTTTTATTAATAATAGCTTAAAGTATATGAATAGATAATAATATAACTGCATATATTAGTAGAATATATTAATGACACATTATGTGTAATTACACAAATGCCAGGAAATTTGCTAAGTGCTTTACTGCATTATCCCGTTTCATCTTCACAATAATTCAAAGGGATACTTCCTCATTTCAAAGAAATTTAATTTTTTATTGAAGTCTAGTTGATTTACAATGTTGTGTTAGTTTCAGGTGTACAGCAAAGTAATTCACTTATACATATATATAATATCTATTCTTTTTCAGATTCTTTTCCATCACAGGTTACTGCAAGATATTGAATATAGTTCCCTGTGCTATACAGTAGGTCCGATAGTTACTCATTTTTTAGATGAGGAAACTGAGGCTTAGAACGATTAAGTGTGCCCACAGTCAGCCACTTTGACTCGCTTGGCTTGTTCCCAGGTTTGCCTGATTCAAATGACTGTGCCTTTACCCACTTTTCAAATTCCTACCAAACACTTTGGCACTTAAAATACTGAAACACAAGAAGAAAGCAGGAGTAGCTCTATTAATTTCAGGCAGAGCCAACTTCAGAGGAAGGAATGTTAGCAGGGATAAAGAGAGGCGATACATAGTGATAAAGGGGTGGATTCTCCAAGCAGACATAACAGTCCTTCATTGTATGTACCCAACAATAGAGCATCAACGTATGGAAGGCAAAAACTGATAGGACTGCAAGGAGAAGCAGGTGAATCCATCATGGTAGCTGGAGACCTCAACAGCCCTCTGTCAGTGACGGGCAGACCCACCAGGCAGAAAATTAGTAAGAATGAAGTTGAACTGAACAGCACTACCATCATCTGGATCTAACTGGCAACCACACAGCTTCATCCCACAGCAACAAAACACACATCCTTCTCAAACTCCCATGGAACATTCACCAAGCAGACCACATTTCAGGCCACGAAATATACCTCAACAAATGTAAAAGAATGGAAATTATGCAAAGTACGTTTTCAGAACACAATGGAATTAGGCTAGAAACCAATACCAGAAAGACAGCTGGAAAATACCCAAATATTTGGAGATTAAACAACACACCTCTAAATAACAGATGGGTCAAGGAGGAAGTCTCATGGGAAATAAAAATTTATCTTGAGCTAAATGAAAATGAAAATACAACCTATGAAAATTTGCAAGATGCAGTGAAAGCAGTGCTTGGAGGGAAGTTTATGGCACTGAAGGCATACATTTGAAAAGATCTAAGCTTCCACCTTATGAAACTAGAGAAAGAAGAGCAATATAAGCCTACCACAAGCACAAGACAAGAAGCAATGAATGAAATAAAAAGCAGGAAAACAAGAGAGAAAAGTCAGCAAAATAAAGAGCTGTTTTTTTTTTTTGTAAACATCAATAAAATTGACAAACCTCTAGCAGGATAACCAAGAAAAAAACAGAGAAGATACAAATTAGTAAAATCAGAAATGAAAGTGATGGCATCACTACTGATCTCATGGACACTGAAGGGATAATAAAGGAATATTATGAATAATTCTATGCCCACAGATTTTATAAGTTAATGAAGTGGACCATTTCCTTGAAAGACACAATCTACTGAAACTCACACAAGGAGAAATAAATACTCTGAATAGACTCATATCTAGTAAAGAATTTGAATCAATAATGAATAACCTTCCAAAATGGAAAGCACCAGGCCTGGATGGGTTCACTGGTCAATTCTATCAAACATTAAGGAAAGAATGATACCAGTTCTCAATAATCTCTTCCAGAAAATAGAGGAGGAGAGAATACTTCCCAGCTCATTCTGTGAGGCCAAACTTATTCTAATAGCAAAACCAGATAAAGATATTACAAAACAGGAAAATTGCAGACCAATACCTCTCATGAACATAGATGCAAAATCTTCAACAAAATATTAGCAAATTGAATCCAGTGATGTATAAAAAGAGTTCTACACCACAGTCAAGTGGGATTTATTCCAGGTATGCAAGGCTGGTTCAACATTTGGAAATCAATTAATGTAATCCATCATATCAACAGCGTAGAGAAGAGAAATCGCATTATCCTAACAGTAGATGCAAAAAGAGAATTTGACAAAATTAAACACCCATGCATGATAAACTAACAAACCACCAAACGACCACAACAACTCTTGGCAAATTAGGGATGGAGGGGAACTTCCTCAACCTGATAAAGTACATCTATAAAAACCCTAAAGCTAACATCATATTTAATGGTGAGAAACTAGAAACTTTCCAATTAAGATCAGGAATAAGGTGAAGATGTCCCCTTTCACTACTCATTTTCAACATTGTACTGTATGTGCTAGCTAATGTAACAAGGCAAGAAAAGAGAATAAAAGAGAGATTGGGAAGCAAAAAAAATCTTCTTTGGTGAGGTGTTTGTTCAGATCTTTTGCGCATTTTGCAGATGGCATGATTGTCTATGCAGAAAATCCCAAAGAACCGACAGAAAGCCCTCCTGGAACTAATGAGCAATTATAGCCAGGTTGCAGGATACATGATTAATATACAAAAGTCAATTGCTTTCCTATATACCAACAATGAACAAGTGGAATTTGAAATTAAAAACACAACACCATTTACATTAGCACCAAAAAAAAAATGAAGTACTTAGGAATAAATCTAACAAAATACTTAGGTATATGAAGAGGTATATGAAGAAAACTACAAAATGTTGATGAAAGAAATCAAAGTAGTCTAAATAAATGAAGAGATATTTCATGTTTATTTGAAATTCCTTAATGATATATGATGTTTAATATCTTTTCATATGCTTATTTGACATCTGTAGATTTTCTTTGGTGAGGTGTCTGTTCAGCTCTTTTGCCCTTTTTTACGTTGGGTTGTTTGGTTTCTTATTGTTGACTTTTAAGACTCATTTATTTTGTTTATTTATTTATTTTATTGAAATGTAGTCGATTTACAATGTTGTATTAATTTCTGCTGTACATCAAAGTGAGTCAGTTATACATATATATACATTCTTTTTTAAATATTCTTTTCCATTATGGTTTATAACAGGATATTGAATATAGTTCCCTGTGCTCTACAGTAGGACCTTGTTGTTTATCCATCCTGTATGTAACAGCTCACATCTGCTAACCTCAACCTCCCACGCCATCTCTCCCTCAACCCCCTCCCCCTTGGCAACCACAGTCTATTCTCTATATCCATGAAGACTCATTTATTTTGGATACATGCCTACAGCATCTTTATTCATAATTGCCCAAAACTGGAAGCAACCAAGATGTCCTTTAAAAGGTAAATGGATAAACAAATTGTGGTACATCCATACAATGAAATATTACTGATAAAAATAAATGAGTTATCAAATAACAAAAAAGACATGGAGGAATCTTAAATGCATATTGCTTAGTGAAAGAACCTAGTCTGAAAAGGTTACATACCGTATGATTCAAACTGTATGAAATTCTGGAAAAAGTAAAACTATAAGGAGAGTAAAAGATCAGTGCTTGCCAGGGGCACAGGGGCTCTGGGGCTCAGGATGAAGACGAGGGGCACAGGGGATTTCAGGGCAGTGAAAATATTTTTTATGATACTGTAATGGTGGATACTTGTCACTATACATTTGTCAAAACGAAAGAACGTACAACGCAAAGAGTGAACCCTAATGTAAACTATGGACTTAGTTAATAATAGCATATCAATATTGGTTCACCAGTTGTAACGAATGTACCGCACTAATGCATGAGGTTAATAATAGGGGAAACTGTGTGTATTGGAGGGGTGGCTATATGGGAACTCTCTGTATTCTCTGCTAAAATTCCTGTAAACCTAAAACTGTTCAAAAAAATAAAGTATTAAAAAAATGAAAACACATTAGTTCTTTGGAAAATGTCACCCACATCATCTTCATCACCATTGCCATTGATCTTTGTGTCCTTTGAACCTTCGATAACCCATGAATGAGAGAAATTCTGTCTGTGACATTTTGTTTGTCTCTTGCCAGGCTTCACTGCGGTCAGTTCCTCAAAAACTGTCAGGCCATTATTAAGACATCAAAGCAAGCAGGAAGTTTTCAATGACTCCACAAAGTTGGGTGAGCCTCTACCACATGTTAGGCCAGGAGACAGCTTCCTAGTTCGGCCCTATAATATCACTCGCTCCCTTTACTTGGAAAATTGCTAAGTGCTGCTCCTGGACAGACGCCCTGCTGCTAATACAGACTGAGTCTATAAGCCCCAGCCTACTGAGCTGTCCCACTATGAGATGAACTGTTATTTATTTATTATTATTTTTATTATTATCCTTATCCTCCTCTCACATATTTTGAGGGCTTCCTGTGAACTGGGCCCTGCTGAAGCATTTTGTGTGCATTTTTATCATTTAATCTGCATGACGGCCCTAAACAGGGACTCTATTGTTATCTCCATCTTAGAGATGAAGAAGCTGAGACTCAACAGGTGAAGTGAGAGGACAGCATTACCTTGATCCCAAACCCAGACAAGGACACGACAGGACAACCACAGACCAGTATCTCTTGTGAACACTGACGCCACAGTCCTCAACCAAACAGGAGGAAACCGAATGCAACAGCACAGTAAAAGGATCATACACTATGACCAAGTGGGATTTATTCTTGGAATGCAGACTTGATGGTTCAACATATGAAAATTAATCCACGTAATACGTCACATTAACAGAAAGAAGGAAAAAATGATCATCTCGATGGACGTACAAAAAGCATTTGACAAAATGCAACACTCTTTCATGATAAAAGCACTCAACAAACAGGGAATAGAGGGAAATTACCTCAACATAATAAAGGTCAAATATGAAAGGCCCACAGGTAGCATCATACTCAAAGGTGAAAGACTGAAAGCTTTTCCTCTAAGATCAAGAAGAAGATAAGGATACCTGCTTTTGCCACTTCTATTCAACAAAGTACTGGAAGTCCTAGCCAGAGCAATTAGGCAAGAAAAAGAAATAAAGACATCCAAATTCGAAAGGAAGAAGTCAAATTATCTCTGGTCACAGGCAACATGATCTTACATGTACAAAATCCTAAAGAGTCCATGAAAAACCACAACACTCTTAGAACTAAAAAATACCATTCACTAGCAAAATCGTAGGACACAAAATCAACACACAAACATCAGTTGTGTTTCTATATGCTCACAATGAACAATCTGAAAAGGAAGTTAAGAAAATAATTTCATTTACAATAGCATCAAAATGAATAACATATTTTGGGATAAATTTAACCAAGGTGGTAAAAGATGTGTACACTGAAAACTACAAAGTGCTGCTGAAAGAAATTAAAGACACAAATAAATGGAAAGACACCCTGTATTCGTGGGTTGGAAGACTTAATATTGTTAAGATGTCATTACTACACAGCAGGATCTACAGATTCAAAATCCCAACAGCAGTTTTTGCAGAAATAGAAAAATCCATCCTAAAATTCATATGGAATCTCAGTGGACCCCAAATAGCCAAAATACTCTTGAGAAAGAAAAGCAAAGCTGGAGGTCTCACACTTCCTGATTTCAAAACTTACTGCATACAAAGGTACAGTAATCAAAACAGTGTGATACTGACATAAGGTCAGGCACATAGGCCAATAGAATAGAATAGAGAGCACAGAAATAAAACTTTGCATATATGGTCCAATGATTTTTGACAAGGTTGCCAAGATTATTCAATGGGGAAAGAACAGTATTTTCAACAAATGATGCTGGGAAAGACTGCAAAAGAATTAAGTTGAACTCCTACCTTACACCATGTATAAAAATTAACTCAAAGTGGATCAAAGACTTAAACAGAGTCTAAAACTATAAAACTTTTAGAGGAAAGCACAGGAGGAAAGCTTTATGACATTGGATTTGGCAATGCATTTTTGGCTATGATACCAAAAGCATAGGCAGCAAAAGTAAAAATAGATAAATTCAACTATATCAAAAATTAAAACTTCTGTGAATCAAAGGACACAATAAACAGGGTGAAAGGCCATCTAGAGAAAGGGAGAAAATAGTTGCAAATCACAAATCTGAAAAAGGGTTAATATGAAGAATATATAGAGAACTATAACTCAACAACAACAACAAAAAAGAACCCCCAAATAACTTGATCAAATATGGGCATAGAACTGGAATAGACATTTCTCCAAAGAAGATATATAAATGTCCAACAAGCATATAAAAAGATGCTCAACATTACTAGTCATTAGGGAAATTCAAATCAAAACCACAGTGAGATACCACCTCATACCCATTAGGATGGCTACTATCAAAAATAAACAAACAGCAACAGAAAATAACAAGTGTTGGTAAGGATATAGAGTAGGGGAACACTTATGTACCGCTGAGAATGTAAAATGGTGCAGCTGATATGGAAAACAGTAGAGCGGCTTCTCAAACAATTTAGAATAAAATTATCATATGATCCAGCAAGTCCACTTCCGGGTATATACCCCAAAGAATTGAAAGCAGGAACTTAAAGAGTTATTTGTACACTCATGTTTATAGTAGCATTATTCACAATTGCCAAAAGGTGGAAGCCACCCAAGTGCCCACTGACTGATGATTGGATAAGCAAAATGTGGTCCATCCATACAGTGGAATATTATTCAGTGTAGGAGGAAGGAAATTCTGACACATGCTACAACATGGATGAACCGTGAGGACATGATGTGAAATAAGTGTCACAAAAAAGCAAATTTTGTATGATTCCACTATGTGAGGTACATAAAGTAGTCAAGCTCATAGAAACAAAATAGAACGGGGGTTGCCAGGAGCTGGGGAAGGGGAAACGGGGAATTGTTGTTTAATGGGTACAGTTTCAGTTTTGCAAGATGAAAAATTCTGAGGCTGGTTGCACAACAATGTGAATAACTTACAACTACTGATCTGTACACTTAAAAGTGGTTAAGACGGTAAACTTTATAGGTATTTTACCACGATTTAAAAAATGGCTAAGATGAAGGGACTCACTCAACATCAGGATGCTGGCCCAGGGCAATGTCAGGGTTTGAACCCAAGTCTAATTCCAAAACTTGTACCCTTGATTTGTACCCTGTGATTTTCAGAGTAGAGAGTGATTTAATAATGAGAGAGGAGACAGGCAGGACCTAATATACAAAACAAGTGCATTTTTTAAGGCTCCTGCATTGAAAATGTCTTTAAAAAGTATATAGTGAGTCCATAAAATATTGAGACGTTTCAACTTCTATTAACAATGACCATCTGCTCTGATGACCCCTGTGCTTTAAGGAAGCCTCCTCAGGAAGCTGACTTAGTTATGACATTGCCCTGAGGTTCACTGACATTGTCGCTGAGGTTCGACGTGTACCTGGAACCGTCCTTTGGAGCTAGGTTTCAACCTTGCATCACCTGGCACTGGGAAGCCCCATCTCAGACCATAACCTCCCACTCCCGGCCTTCCTTATCCTCTGTCTCGTCCTCTCCTTGAGTCACGTAGCCTTTGCTCCCTGTTTGCTCCCTATGGGTAATGCCCTATGCTCACCCAGCCTGGGCCCTGCTCAAGCTCACCAGCTCCTTCAAGTCCATCCCGGCCCCCAAACCCTCCTGCCACCCTCACACTTCTGTCCTGAGGCTGGCCCAGTGCCCTTTGGGCCCCCCAGCCAGCAGGTCCCTGCTCTCAGGCTTTTCATTCTACTTTGACAACAGTCTCCTAGGTCTTCATCTCCTGCACCTGCCTGCATCCTCCGTCTGCTTCTCCCGACCCTCCTCCATCCCTTTACACGGCGCCCTCTGCCCAGCAGGCCCACCTGTGCGGCTACATCCATGGGCTGATGGGCTCCTTGTGTCTGGTTTCTGGTTGGGTTTGGCCAATGGGGGGGTTAGAGATCAGAGCAGGGAGAGAGCTTGGGGTACTTACTCCCCTGGCTTCCATTCTCTGGGGCCACACAGCTTCCCTCAGAGGACTCTACCCAGCCCTCAGGGTCTCCGGGTCCCAGGAAATGCCCCTGCCCCTCAACCCTCAGCTCTGGGGGTGGGAACAGTCCTCACTCATACTAGCTCTGGGCCCTGCACTATCCTTTGTGGTTTCTCTGAGCCCTGCCCACTCCCTATGGAGTCCCTTCAGGAAACTCCCCTCCATCACTCCACACCCCTGTGAATGTGCCTTCAGCTCCCTGCCAGGACCTGGACTTCCCAGGCTTGGAGAAGCTCCTAGATGGGACCTTCAAGGCTTCTCTTAGCTGCCAAGGGCCTCCGGGTGGTCCTGCCTTCATCCCACCCTGGTCTGGTCCCTCTCCTCAACCATCTCCTCTTCTGCATCCTCACCTTGACAGTGTAACTTCCGTCTAACCTGTGAACGTGCTCACCACCCCCTCGGCCTGGAAACGCCGCCCCTTCCCCCTTCCTTTCCTTTATTGTCAAATGGCTTCAAGAGGGTCCTCTCCCGCTGGGTCCTCAACCCACTGCCATTGCCCTCGGGGGCCTCCTCGGGCTCTCGGCCTCCCTGTGACATGAGATACAGTTGTCAGAGAGAGGCACGTGGCCTGATGGTTCAGGGGTTGGGGGAGCAGGGCAACGTGGTGGTTATTAGACTGGGCTCGAGTCCAGCTCTCCTACTTCCTAGAAGGGTGACCTTGGGCAAGTGATACCTCAGCTTCCTCATCTGTAAGGTAACAAAAGGACAGTCTTATAAGCTACTGGTGACGTATAAATGATATAATACATACTAAAGCACTTAGAAGAGAACATAGGGCAAATGGGAAATGTTCTCTATTATGAGCAAGAGGATGGGCTCTGGAGTTAGAAAGCCTTGAGTTCAAGTCCCACCTCTGCTACCTTCCAGCTGTGCAGCCTGGGGCATGGTTCTTTGCTTCTCTTTGGTTGCTCCCTGAGCAGCAAAAATGAGTTTGATAAGCTGGGCTTCGTAGGATTGACAAAAGGTACTGCTTGATGACATGTTCTAAGGAGTGGGATAACATTTTTGAAATTAACTTGTGTGTGTGTGTGTGTGTGTGTGTGTGTGTGTGTGTGTTTTATCTATTTCTTTTAACCTTTTGGTTCTAGGCTATCCCATCCCCCAGCCCCATCCCCCCACTGCCTCCAGAAAGGGATGTAGTGCAGAAATAGTAAAAAAAAAAATGGGGTTTTCAAAAGAATAAGGATATGAGGAAACGGCCAGGCGCTGGTGAGACGACGGGTCTGGGATTGGAAGGAAAGAAGAAGCTTCTCTGCTTCCCCGTCAGCTGGATCCTTCCTCCCCGGTCTCCCCGGGAGAGCCCTGTGGACCGGCAAGGCCTCAGGAGAGGCTGGTCCTGAAATCAGACTGCCCGAGCGTGGTGCCCAGTGCCCCAGCCTCCCTCTGTGACCTCAGGCAGGATACTCAGCCTATCTGTGCCTCAACGCCCTCATCTGTAAAGTGGGGCAAACAACATTAACCCCCTAAGGATGAAATGAGTTAATACACTCGAGAGTGCCCAGAACAGTACCTGGCACAAAGCAAGCTGTCTCTGTGATGAATACCCTCAGCCTGGCAGCAGCTCTCTGGCTCCCTCACCTCTCTGACTGCTTCCAGGTCTCCACGCCGGGCTCCTCTCCCCGCAGATGTCCGTTTCTTCCACACTCTGTCCATGGGCTGGGGCCACTGTACCACCCCCTGGATTCGCAGGTGTGTATTTCCAACCCCTGGTTCATCTCCAGGCCCCAAACTGCCTGGCTGCTTCCGGGATGTTGAGGTGCTCACTCAACCAGTCCTGCTTCCTGCCCTCTTGGTAACGGGATTATCACCTGCCAGCTCATCCAGCCATCTTTCTCCATGGCCTGTGGCATTGATCCTACTGATACTTCCAGAAAGCTCTCAGACCAGTCCCAAAGCAACGGTCCAGTCAGGTGGTAGTATTAATGTGGTGGGCAGAATGGTCTCCCAAAGATGCCCATGCCCTGATCCCCAGAACCTGGGAATATGCTCCATGACGTGGCCAAAGGGACTGTGCCGATGTCAAGGTTACTAATCAGTGCTCTTAAAAGAGGGAGACTAAGGACTTCCCTGGTGTTGCAGTGGTTAAGAATCCGCCTGCCAATGCAGGGGACACGGGTTCGAGCCCTGGTCCAGGAAGATCCCACATGCCATGGAGCAACGAAGCCCGCGTGCCACAACTACTGAGCTTGCGCTCAAGAGCCCACGAGCCACAACTACTGAGCCCACGTGCCACAACTACTGAATCTGCATGCCTAGAGCCCGTGCTCCACAACAAGAGAAGCTACTGCAATGAGAAGCCCGTGCACCGCAACAAAGAGTAACCCTCGCTCGCTGCAACTAGAGAAAGCCTGTGCTCAGCAACGAAGACCAAACCCAGCCAAAAACTTTTTAAAAATTTTTTAAAAAGTGGGAGACTATCCTGGGTTATCCAGGTGGGACTAATTGAACTCCACCAGTCCTTATAAGCAGAGAACTTACTCTGGCTGGATTGGAGAGATAAGTGGTGTTTCTTGCTGGGCCCCCACTTAACAGCCCCAATGCTCCTCTTCCTGGGAAAGCACCAGGTCAACGTTTCCTCTTTACCCAAATCGCCCCCTAGATGGCACCACCTCAGTCTGTTGCATGAATGAGGATCACGAGAACATTGATCTCACATTTCACTGACAACCCCCATTCTCCATTCCACAGGGTGGAATTTCCCTAGCTTAGTCAATTATCTTGTTATCTCAGTTAACTGAGAATTTCCAATTTAGATATTAGATGTTCCCAAAGCTAAATTTACACTCAAAAAGTGAAGCTTCTGTTTTTAGAAGCTTGAGTCAGCTCAGTCTGAAACTCAGCCCCACCTCCCCCGACTAGCTGTGTGATTTGGGCCAGTTCCTTAACCTTTCTGAGTCCCATGTCCATGTCATCAAATGAGGATAATAACGATAATAGTAGTTCTCACCCACACAGGATTTGTTTTGTGGATATAATTCTATAAATATATATACAGAACATACATAGATGATGTATAAAGCCATGTGAGATACAGTAAGTAGTCCATAAATGTATGCTGTAGCTGTTTGCATTATGTATGCTATTCAAAAGATTATGATCTTTCTTTCATCTCACATCCATCAGAATGGCTACTATAAAAAAAAGGGAAATAACAAGTGTTGGTGAGGACGCAGGGAAAGTGGAACCCTTGTGCCCTGTTGTGAGAATGTAACTTGGTGCAGCCACTATGGAAAACAGCATGGCAGTTCCTCAAACAATTAAAAATAAAATTATCATATGATCCAGCAAGTCTACTTTTGGGTATATATCCCAAAGAACTGAAAGCAGGGCCTTGACGAGATATTTATACACCCATGTTCATAGCATTGTTTGCAACAGCCAAAAGGTGGAAACAACCCAAGTGTCCATCAGTAGATGAATGAATAAACAAAATGTGGTGAATCCACACAATGGAATATTATTCAGCCTTAAAAAAGGAAGGAAATTCGGACACATGCTACAGCATGGATGAACATGGACATTATACTCAGTGAAAGGATATTATACTCAGTGAAAGAAGCCAGTCATGAAAAGACAAATACTGTTATGATTCTACTTATATGAGATACCCAGAGTAGCCAAGGTCATAGAGACAGAAAGCAGAATGGTGGTTGCTGGGGGCTGGGATGGGGGGACAAGGGGAGTTGTTGTTTCATGGGTGCAGTTTCAGTTCTGCAAGATTCAAAGAGTTCTGGAGATGGATGGGGGTGATGGCTGCACAACAGTGTGAATATATTTAATGCCACTGAACTGCACACTTAATAAAAGTGGTTAAGATGGTAAATTTTATGTTATGCATATCTTACCACAATAAAAAAAAATGAGAAAAATGAGATCACGATCTAGCCCTTTCCTCTGAACTTTTTCCTCTTGGAAGCCCTCCATCTGCTGGTGAGAAACTAGTCCCATCAATTGTTGTGCTGGGTACTGACCAATGAAATCAGCCGCCAGTTCCCAAACAGGGGACAAAACATTCCCTGAGGACTGGTGAGACCTAACAGGTGAACCACCAGAGCAAGGAGCACTTGGGGAGAAGCCAGGGGTGAGGTGGGGGTGAGGGGGGAGGATGGGAGCACGACCCAGGCAGGAGGACAAGCGTGATGCAGATGGGGAGCCAGCAAGTGCACCCTCCCAGGCCTGTTTCATTCCGTGGATTTCCCCACAGAGAGTCCACCTGTCACCTTCTGTCTCAAAATGCAGGTGTTCGCTTAGAATAAGAGAAACGTGAATTAAAATGACACAGGTACCATACTTCACCCCGTAGATCAGTGAAGATCCAATGGGGGGTCAGCACCCTAGGCTGGGGAGGGAGTGGGAGACGGGCGTCCACTGCTGGCAGGACACCACATCCGGAAACCTCTGGTGGGAAATTTGGCCATGCCCATCAGAGCTACAGCTGTGTGTGTCCTTTGACAGAGCAGACATACCTGCATGTCCGTGAAATTATGCAAATAATAGGAGAATCCCAGCAGCCTTGTTTAATAATAATAAACAAGATTATGGTGTAGGCTCTGGTTCTTTCCTGAGAGGCAGCCCAGAACTGACAGGGGCCAGGAAAAGGGACGAGAGTCATCTGGCTGGATGGGATCTGGGGTATGTGTATGAGATCAGTCTGGCTTCACGACCCTCAGATCCCACGCGAGAAGGGCTGACACAGGCTGGAGAGATGGCTAAACCCATGAGAAAGGAGATGCCTGGCAGGACACTGACCACCGAGGGTGAGGTGTGGACACCAGCATTTCATCCCCCTGTCATGTCTGTTCTTTCTTTTTCTCTTCCATCTCCACCTTCCTAGCTGCAGCCCTGCACTGACTTGGGCTGTCCTAGAGCTCAGTCTTCTAGGGATCCTGGGACTTCCCCAGGGTGGGACTGGGGGAGTCCCTGGGGAGGGGGTAGGGTCAGTCAGCCCTTCATTGTTTACCCTTCGCTTCTCTTTTCCTCAAAACAAAGTTTATTGAAAGAATACACACACACACACACACACACACACAAGCAGGAGCTCTACTGATCAAGAAGGGAGAGGGAGGGAGCACTCATGGTGGGGTTCTCAAAGTGTGGTCCTGGAACCAACTCCAGGGACTCCATTCCTCCCACCTGAACCTGGGGAGCATACAAATGTGAAGATTCCTGGGCCTTACCCCAAACCCACTGGGTCAGAATGCCTAGGAGTTCATGTTGAACAATCACTCTTAAACATGCGGAAAATCCAACAACCACTGGCTTTGGTGTTTCTTCATTCTGGAAGAACTGAGTCCCTTTCTCAGCAGAGTTTAAATAACAGCCATATCCAACTCTAAAAAATACAGTTTACAAGGCACATCAAATCATATAAATTATAACTTGCAAGGTTTAGCTGTGAAATGAGCAAGGCTGAGGCTTTTGAGCTGTGTAAAATGGGAGAGGGGAGATTGTGAATAGAGCTCCTGATGGCTCGTCTGCACACAGCAGCCAGGATGTTCACTGGCAGGTCTCCCCCTTGTTTACAATCCTTCAAGCCTTCTTCCCACTGCTTTCAGATAAAGATCAAAACCCTTATGGTGACATGAAGGAGGCCGACTTGTCCCTTAGCCCTCCTCCTTCCCACTCTGACTTCTGGACGCCCTGGTTTTCTCTCAGTCCCTTGGGTTCACAATATGCTCTTCCACCCCAGGGCCTTTGCACATGCCATTCCCTTCTCCTTTTGTCTAGTTAAGTCCTCCTTGTCTTCCATATTCCTTTCCTTTACAGCCCCAATGTTGGAATGGAATTAGTCACACCTTTGTGGGATCATTTGACTTATTTCTCTCTCTCCTGGCAGCTTCCTGATGGCAGGGACCATGTCCAGTTCTGCCATCACTGTACCCCTAGACTTGGCTCGGTGCTGAGGCTCTGGGTAAATACTATGCAATGAATGAGTGATAGCAACAGTTATCACTGTTGACTATAAACAGTTCTCACTAGCCTGGCTATAAACAGGCTTCCTACTGCCTTACGGAACCAAACTCCTTACAGGATATAGAAAAAAGTCTGGAGGGTAAAACCCTGCAAATATCAATATTGATTTTTCCCTGAGCCAAATGATTACAAGTGACTTTTATTTTCTTCCTTATATTTTCCTTTCTCCCAATTTTTAAAAACAAGAAGCATGTAACTACCTTCCATTATCGGAAAGAGTAAATGATGTTGAAATACTACGATACCAATAGTCAAAACAACATGTCAACCTTGCTGATGAGTAGAAATCTTTAGAAGCATGACTGCCTATTCTTTAGGATTGATCCAGGCAAATAAAACAAACTATCTTTTTTATTTGCTAGATGTAACCTCTGGTAATTGCAAGGATGATTTTTAGTAATATAAATCCCTGAATTTTTTTTTTTTTTTTTTTTTTTTGCGGTATACATGGGCCTCTCACTGTTGTGGCCTCTCCCGTTGCGGAGCTCAGGCTCCGGACACGCTGGCTCAGCGGCCATGGCTCATGGGCCCAGCTGCTCCGTGGCATGTGGGATATTCCCGGACCGGGGCACGAACCCGTGTCCCTTGTATCGGCAGGCGGACTCTCAACCACTTCGCCACCAGGGAAGCCTAGTGACGTATTTCTTAAGCTAAGTCCGAGGAGCAGTAAGCAGTCAATTATTTATATACAATGAATGCAACTCAATTTCTGTCTAGTTAATAACTGTCCTCATTAGTTCCCTTTTCCAAATGGCTTATTAATGTCAGTGGATCCTCATCTCAACCCTGTGCACCTCTGAGGATTCTTCTCAGTCTCTGTTTTAGGAGACCATAATAATGATCATTGTGTCATTCACTGAGCACCACATGCCAGGCTCTTTATATGCATTTCTCACTTAATCCTCAGAATAACCCTGTGAGGTTAGAGGTTTACAGACAGGGAAAAGGAGCTCAGAGTGATTAAGTAATTTGGTTGAAGTCACTCAGCCACAAAGTAGCCTAATGAGATTCAAACCCAGGTCTGTCTATCTCCAAAGCCTGTGCTTTAAAAAATTACTACAGTTTTCTAATATCATAGTCAGGTTCAAAACAGAGATCTCTGTCTCTACTTTAGCCAGACAGGAAATAAAACGACCCCAAATCTATGCCTTGTTAGGATAAAGAAGAAACTACAGTTCTTCTTCTTCTTCTTTTTCCTCCCACTTTGCACACTGAACAGATGTTCTGTGTCCTTGAAGGGAGACCATATCATGGAGGAGAATCTCACGGGGAGGTTCATGGAGTTATCTTTAAATCTGTTGCGTTTACAATAAACATTCTCAGAAAACTAGGAATAAAGGGGGAAATTTCTCACTTGGTAAGAACATGTATAAAAACCCTACAGCTAACCTCCTACTTAATGGTGAAAGAGTAACTGCTTTCCCCTAAGGTCAGGAACAAGCGAATATAAGGATTTATACACTGCTCTTGTTCAACAGAGTCCTGGAAGTCTTAACCAGGGAAATAAAGCAAGGAAAAGAAGATTAAAAGCATTCAGATCTCCTTTTCTGAAAGAAGCAATAAAATTGTTCTTATTTGCAGATGACATGATTGTTTATGTATAAAATCCCAAGAAATCTACAAAAGCCCTTATATAAGAAAGTGCAGTTAAGGTTGCAAGATACCAAGAAGCATACAAAAATCAACTGTATTTCTATATACTGTCAATGAACATGTGGACACCAAAATTAAAAATATAATACCATTTACAACCACTCAAAAAAAAAAAGAGAGATATACTTAAGTGTAAATCTAACAAAACATGTTCAGGACTCGTATGCTGAAAACTACAAAACACTCATGAGAGACACTGAATAAATGGAGAAATATACCATGTTCATGAATTGGAAGACAATGTAGGAGTATATCAATTATTCTCACATTGATATATAGGATAAAACACAATTCCAATCAAAATTACAGCATGATATTTTGTGTATACAGACAGGCTTACACTAAAATGTAAATGGAAAGGCAAAGCAACTAGAAGAGGTTAAAAAATTTCTTTAAAGAAAAGTGGGAGGAATCACACTACCTGATTTAAGACTTACATAGCGACAGTAATCAAGGCTATCTCATAATGGTAGATCCATTATGACAAATAGATCCATGAAACATAATAGGGAACTAAGAAGTAGCCCCCATAGAAAGTATGGCCAGATTATTTTTGACAAACTTGCAAAAGCAATTCAATGGAGAAAGGATAGTCTTTTCAACAAATGGTTCTGGAACAACTAAATATCCACATGCAAGAAAAATGAACTTTGACCTAAATCTCACATCATAAACGACAGTGAACCCAAAATGGTTCATAGATTTAAACATAAAACTATAAAACACTTAGAAGAAAACATAAGAGAAAATCCTCAGGGTCAGGGACGTTGTGGCATGTTCTTAGACATGACACTAAAAGCATGATCTATAAAAGAAAAAATAACTACCTGGACTTCATCAAGAGTTAAAGCTTTTGCTCTGTGAAATACTCTGCTAAGAGAATGAGAAGACAAGCTACGGATGGGAGAAAATATTTGCAAACCATCTATCTGACAAGGGACTCATATCTAAAATACATAAAGAATTCTCAAAACTCAATGGTAAAAAACTAAACAATTCCATTAGAGACACTTAAAAGATATGAAGAGATATTTCACTGAAGAGGATATGCAGAAGGCAAACACATACATGAAAAGACATTTAACATCACTATCGATTTGGAAAATGCAAGTTAAGACTATGATGAGATACCACTACACACTTACTAAAACAGCTAAAATGAAAAACAGTGTTTATGCTAATTGCTGGTGAGGATGTGTCTCATACATTGCTGGTGGAAATGAAAAATGGTACAGCAACACTGGATAAGACTGGCAGTTTCTTTACAAACCGAATATATATAAACACATATGTTAATCCATGCAATCATACTCCTGAGCATTTATCACAGAGAAATAAAAACTTATGTTCACACAAAAACCTGTACACAAATGTTTATAGTACATTTATTTGTAATAGCCCCAAATGGAAACAAAATGTCCTTCAAAAAGTGAATGGTTAAACATAGGTGATACGTCCATACCGTGGACTATTACTCAGCAATAAAAGAACAAGCTAATAACCTAAATGGATGTCAAGGGCACTACACTGACTAAAAAAAAAAAATCAATCACAAAGGTCATACATACATGATGAAAATTATAGAGACGGAGAACAGATTAGTGGTTTTCGGAGCGTGGGGACGATGGTGGGAGGAGGAATTGTGACTATAAAAGGAGCATCACAAGGGACATGTCTGATGATGGAATACGCCTATATCCTGAGGGCCACACCCAAATCCACACGTGGTAAAATGGCACAGGACTCCACACATGCTTCGTGCCATTCCCTCTACTATTTGTGCATCTATAATTATTTCAAAATAAAGTTGAAAAAAATCTGTTGAGTGAAGTCTGAGAGTGGTCTGCCTTTCACAGTCCTAAAGGGATTCCATTGCATTTCTCTTTCTGCTTCAATATTTTAATCCCTTTCAAAATGGTAAAAGGCTCAAAGCCACTGTTTGTATAATTCCTTACTTACAATTTCTTCCAACTTCCTTGGCTGTCAATGAGCTGGGACTGTGGACCAAGCCACAGCTAATTCAGAGAATGGAATGAAATGAAGTGAGAGAGCGCTGAGGCCATGCGCAGGGCTTACCCTGATTTACTACTTGGAGGTACGGGGGCGGGGGAGGGCTCTGAGGGGCCCATAGTCTCCAGAAGCTCTGGAAAGGGCGAGAGGCCATTGCTCAAGCTGGGCACTTCAGGTGGCCGTGGCTGCCAGACGCGGAGCAGGTGAAGGTCAAGCATCAGCTCTACGCCCACCTTCCAAACCGCGCCATCAGGGTGGGACACTGCAGACACAGTCAGCAAAGGACACAGGGCCCATCGCACTTTGCACTGTGCTCATTCTTACCACATGTGCCAGGGAGACCCAGCACATGCCGGGATTGGTTATTGGTGGCACACCGAGGAAGGCTGGGACTGTTAGCCAGAGGCTGTGCTTTACAAGAGACTGGAGTCCACAGAACAGTAAGGACTTTTGGTGGTGTGAGGGGTAGGGAGGGTCGGGGACTGGCTAGGAAGAGGTCTTACCTCTAAAACAAGGTCTGAATTTTCATGCCTTCCAATCGTAGTGCTTTTATTCAGGACAAAATAGCCTTCTGCACTCTTTAGATAGGCTTTCATATTCTCTGCTTTCCCTATAAAAGGTTTTCAGAAAACAATTTTGTTAGAAAAATATAGTCCTCTAATTATTCAATGTCATATTTAGAATGAATGGAATACACCATAATGTCCACAGGAGAAGTCAGCAGAGGTAGGAGTGGATAGCTGGATTTAACAATGATCACAATGAGAATTCTGCACATTTTTAAGACTGTCCTTTTAACAGTGATGGCCGGCATAGATGAGCTTGCTTCTGATCACAAGAGGACATCCTTTATGTAACTCAGAGCACAAACAAGCAATAGCAAAAAAAAAACCCAAACAAATCTGAATTCCACTGATAACCGCTCTCCACCTCCCATTAAGCTTAGTTTGGGGTTAGTTATCTGACAGAATCAAATACTCAGTGTTACTAACCCACCACTTACTAGCTCTGTGACTCTGAGTGAGTTACTTATTCTCTCTCTATGCCAATGTTTCCTCAACTGTAAAATGGGGCTAATGATACTCTGTATCCCAAAGAGTTTTGTGAGGATTAAATGTGAAGCATCTAGAATGGTGATTGCTAATCTAAACACCCATTTGTCCTACTGTGACTGTGACTGTTATTAATCTTGGGCTTCTGAACTTTGACTCAAGAAACTCCAACTACTACAGAGCTTCTTAACGTGTGGAAGAGTCAGTCATCAAGGAAATGGGCATTAGAAGATACTTTCTTTTTAAGTCACCGCATTCCTTCATATATTTATTTTGAAAAAAAAATGATTTCCAAAGACAAAATATCAAGATTATAGCTTGACTGTACGGTCAAGACTCTGTACGTATCTTTTGCTGGCATTTTATTATGAAAACGTCAAACACACAGAAAAGTTGAAAGAAGTGGATGGTGAACTTCTATAGAACCACCACCCAGATTCTACAATCAACATTTTGCTATATTTGCTTTATCACATATCTACCCATCTATACATTTTATATTTTAATGCATTTCAAAGTAAATCCTATACATGTTTTTAAATTTTATTTATTTATTTTTGGCTGTGTTGGGTCTTCGTTTCTGTGTGAGGGCTTTCTCTAGTTGTGGCAAGCGGGGGCCACTCTTCATCACGGTGCACGGGCCTCTCACTATCGCGGCCTCTCATGTTGTGGAGCACAGGCTCCAGATGCGCAGGCTCAGTAGTTGTGGCTCACGGGCCTAGTTGCTCCGCGGCACATGGGATCTTCCCAGACCAGGGCTCGAACCCATGTCCCCTGTATTAGAAGGCAGATTCTCAACCACTGCGTCACCAGGGAAGCCCTATACATGTTTTTTATTTTTTTTATTTTTATTTATTTATTATTTTTATTTTTATTTTTTTTTGCGGTACGCGGGCCTCTCACTGTTGTGGCCTCTCCCGTTGCGGAGCACAGGCTCCGGATGCACAGGCTCAGAGGCCATGGCTCACGGGCCCAGCCGCTCCGCGGCATGTGGGATCCTCCCAGACCGGGGCACGCACCTGTGTCCCCTGCATCGGCAGGCAGACTCTCAACCACTGTGCCACCAGGGAAGCCCATATATACATGTGTTTTAAAACATAAAAATTTCAGTGACTTCAGCTGGTTCCAAGATGTTGATGATAATTCACATGATATTTGAATTCTGATCCATCTCAGTGCCATGTCAAAGATAGTCTCTTTTCTTTTTTTTCCTTTTTTTTTTTTTTGGCTCTGTTGGGTCTTCGTTGCTGCATGTGGGCTTTCTCTAGTTGCGGCGAGAGGAGGCTACTCTTCCTCACAGTGCGCAGGCTTCTCATTGTGGTGGCTTCTCCTGTTGTGGAGCATGGGCTCTAGGTGTGCAGGCTTCAGTAGTTGGAGCACGTGGGCTCAGTAGTTGCGGCACACGGGCCCTAGTTGTGGCTCGCAGGCTCTAGAGTGCAGGCTCAGTAGTTGTGGTGCACTGGCTTAGTTGCTCCGAGGCATGTGGGATCTTCCTGGACCAGGGCTCGAACCCGTGTCCCCTGCATTGGCAGGCAGATTCTTAACCGCTGAGCCACCAAGAAAGTCCCCAAAGTCTCTTTTCAACTGAAAGGTCACTGAAGTGTGAAGTTGTTAGACTGTGGATAAAAACAAAAATCATCTAGGTCTGACCGTAGAGGGTCTCCGGTCTGGCTCTGCTTTCCATCAACATCTCCATCATCATTCCATCACTGAATCCCTACTAAGTGCCAGGCACTGGGCTATCCTTTTACACACATGGCCTCTTTTCATCCTCAGAACCACCTTGCGAGGCAGGTGTCAGTATTGTCCCGCTTTACAAATGAGGAAACTGAGACTCAGAGAAGTTAAGGTCACACAATAGTAAGTGTGTGACAACTCTGAGCCTTTGCATGTAACCAGTGTACAAACCTCCATTGCTGCTGGTGGGGCAGAGTAGGGGTGGGGGAATTGCACTGTCTGCTGACACTTGGGACATGTAGTAAAAGAAAGTCCTTGAAACCAGCATTCTATCCTCTGAAAGGAAGACAAGACCCTACCTGGGGGTAAGAGAACTAAAAATAAGCAGGATAGTTTATATTTGTAAACTTTGAGGCCTGTGGATGTCCCACAAATATTGATGCTTTCAGATAATGAGAAATACATTTGATTAAGTTCGCTGTCATGTATACAGGGGAAAAGACATTTCCTCTTCCCAAAGAACCATGCTCTGCTGCCTTCAGTTATTAATCTTCAATTGCAGAGGACCATGTTAGCACGCAACACATTCAAGTCTAATTAAGCTAAAATGGAAACTTCCAAGAAATGTCTCTTCTGCAGGAAAACCACAGGAAACGCCACTAATCTAAAACTTAAACTTGGATCATGCGCATATTTGTTTTTTAGCTCTCACCCCAGACGTCCCCAAGGCTGGGGTCTTCTCTCTGCTCAGACATCCCCCCTCGGGGCAACCACCTGACTGACCACTCTGGCTAAAGGCACCGTCAGTCATGTTATTCCCCTGCTAGTTTTCCCCTGCTGTGTTTCCTTCCTTGTACTTATCATTCTCTGACATGTTCTTGTTCCTTTCTTTAGTTATGCTTGCTGTTGGTTTCTCTTTCACTAAGATATATGTTCCTGGAAAACCAGGACTGTGTTCAGTTTGTTCAGAAGCGATTCTTCATGGGTATTTTGTGTTTGTACCCATCTTCAGAGCAAAGGCATTGAAAGATTTTGTCCTGCACTCACTTTCCGAGGATGCTTGTATGGCAAACAGCCTGGGAGGATAGAGGTAATGTTTCTAATAAAGATAACGGCTCCTTCTGGGGCAAAAGTTGGGCAGGTTTGCTAGCAGCCCCTTTCAAAGATTGCAGTTTCCTGAGTTTGGAGTTCCTTACCTGGGACACAGACCCACTGTGCGCACAGCATCCACACTGGCTGCTCTGCACCACCCCGAGGGACTTTCAGGGCAACAGGAACCAATGTGCATATGCAGCTCTGCTGCCTGTTATGTCAGTTGTGCTGTGAGTAATCAAGTTCTTTGTTTCTGGCCCAGGAGTCTCTTGTCTTCTGCCAGGAACTATAAGCTGGGCAGGCTAACTTACTAACTTTCAAACAGGGTCAAATGTCAGACCCTTTGCAGTTCCTGCCAGTTCTGTGCATTACCCCTTCTCCAGGGCAGGGGGCGGTGGGGGGGCAGAACCTGACACATAGTAGGTGCTTGGGAAACACTTGCTGAGTGAATGAAAATACAAAGGACACCTCAAAGCAAGTCAGTACAGCCAGCTGGCTTGGAAGCTTTGATAGTAACTACCTTTCATTTTTCCTGTCAGTATCTAGCTTAGATGACTCCTTGGAAAACCTAAATTCTATCTCTTTAGCTTTTGGATTGGACAATATTTCTCCACCTTCATTTTGCCCTGTGCATCACTTCCTTGCGTGAAAACACTGTCAAAGTAATTTGAATGTGTGGAGCTCTGTGAATTCGTTCTTACTCAGTGCCATGGAGCACCAGCCACAGGAAAGAGCAAAAGGGCTTCAGTCATCTGCGTTCCCCCGACCACTTTGGATGGCTCAGAATTGGGCTATAGGAGCAAACTTTCTTTTGAGGTTTACAGTGGCCTCAAAGTTCCTTAAAGAAGGGGAGTTCAGGTAAGGGGCGGGTGTGTGTGTGTGTGTGTGTCTCTGACCATTGGGTGGGTGTTGTCCATAAATCAGGGGAAACAGGGGTTCCTCTCTTAATCCCAGCTATACCCACAGGACATCCAAGAGCTGGTGCCCAGGAGAGGCTTAAAGCTCCCGTGCCGCCTCCCTTGGGGGGCGAGGTAGGGGCTGCACTTAGGAAGGAACGGCTGGTGTTGGGGCACCTTTTCTGGGGTGCTCCTGGCGACCCGAGCCTGGATCAGAGAGTTCGGACTCGGCTGGCGCCGGGTCCCCTGCCTACCCCAACGCCCTTGACCTCGCAGGGCTGGCCTCCTCCGGCCCAGGTTTCCGCCCGCCGCCTCCTCGCGCGCCGCTCTCACCTGGCCAGAGGAAGAAGCCCACGCCTCGTCCTCCGCCGAGAGCCCTGACCTCCGCTCTGCTGCCCTCCCGCGGAGTCTCCAGGCGACAGCCCGCAGCCCGCGCGCCCGCCCGGCCTTTTTACAAACGTCGCCACGGCAACGCCATTCTGACGGCCGAGCTGGGGAGGGGCGTGGCGTGCGCGGCGCCCAAGGATGAGGGGGAGGTGCGCTGGGAGCACCCGGCCAATTACAGCCCGCTGCAGCGCGCGAGCCCTCCCCGACCTGCCCGCTAGAGGATGGAGAAACAGGCTCAGTGTTCACAGAAGTAGCTCCAAGTCTTACAGCGGGGAAGGAGCAGACTCAAGAATCCTTCCTACTGACCTTAGCTCTAGGTTCGGTGCGTTGAGGAGGGGGTGGTCAGGCGTGGGAGGGTAATGGAGCTGAACCACGAGAAGCTTGGAGGTTAGTACCCCCCGTCCCACCCGAAACTCTAGTTCTCTCTGTTGTGGAGGAGAAAACAGAGTAAGCTGGGGGGGACCATCACTTCTGGGGGTGGGGGTGGAGATGGGAGATGGATGGGGTGGAAGGAACACTTCTGAAAGAATGGAAGATTCTCCCACGTGCTAGGAAAAGGGTATTTACAAGCCCACAGCCTTACTGTTCCTGTCCTTCCCTGTCAAAACTCGTGTTTATTCATTCATGTGTTCTTTACTTCTACAAACATCACCTGAGTCCCTACAAGGTCAGACGGTGGCCCCAGTGTTGACCTGGATCAGATCCTTAAGAAACCCCCCCGCACTCCCCATGGGCACGGGGCTGGGGGGATGGAGCGTGTGGAGAAGACATGCAAATGCCAACTATCTCCCCTCACCCCATGTCACCTTTTTCAAATCAGCCCCTTCTGTCTGGGAGCAGAACAGCCCCGCTGACTACCTACAGAATGCCTCATTTCCCTGGCAGGCAATGACGGACAAGGTGCCCCAAGACAAACTCAAAATATTCATCTGAGAAAGATGAAAGATGGAAGACTCCACTCTAGCCAATTAGAAGATGATATAAGAGAGAAAAATCATGGAAATAGATATGGGATGGAATATATGGTAAAGATGCTCCCACATGCTTAGAGGCTCTTAGAAATGCACATTCCCTGGCACAGACCTCAGAGATTCTGATTAGGCAACTCTGGAGCATGGTCCAGGAATGAATTTGTTGCATTCTTTCAAATTCCTTGTGCATTTGTTAAAAGCTTGGCAAAACCTCAGGACTTTTTCAACCCTGCAGTTGAATCACAGAGCCCTCCCAGCACTTGTCCCTAGAAATCTCTTCCAGGCCCTCAGTCAGCCTGGAAGGTTCTGCCTGGGTTAGTTCCCTTCGACCAGAAAGACCTTAGGAATGTATGAGGAGTGACCACAGAGGCCAGGGCCCTGAGTGGTAACTTCAGAGGAACAGAGAGGGTCAGGCTCAACTCTCCAGGCACATTTCTGCCTCAGGGCCTTTGCAGTTACTGTTTCTTCTCCCTACCAGGCACTTCCCCCAGGGATCTCCTTCAGCTCCTTCAGATTTTTACTCAAATATCACCCTATTTAAAAGGGTCTTGGAATTCCCTGGCGGTCCAGTGTTTAGGAATCAGTGCTTTCACTGCCCGGCTCGATCCCTGGTCGATCCTGCAAGCCCCATGATGCCACCCAAAAAAACAAAATAAAACAAAAAACACCCCCCCAAAAACATGAATAACAAAACAAACACCTCACTCTATTGCTCTTCCCTTCATCTTACCACTCCTCTAACATGCTATTTATTTAGTTTCCTTCTCTTATTTGTTGTCAGTCTCCCCACTCCCAACTCCCCCCTGCCCCCAACTTAAGCTCCATGAGGGCAGGGATTTTTTTCTCTTTTGTTCACTGCTGTATGACCAGTACCTAGAACAGTGCCTGAATGAACGAATGAGTGAATGAACAGGGGCAGCCCTTGCCACCCGCCCACAGCCTTGCCTCCTACTCTTGAGCTGCTGAGCTGAACTGTCCTTACCCCAGGACCTAGGCTTCTGTAGCCTTGGCCCTCGCCAGCCCCACCCCTATCTCCATGCTTGTCTTCAATGTCATCAACATGAGCACAGAACGCAACCCTGCTCATTGCCAGCCAGACCCTACGGAGCCCATGCAGGCCAGCCTGGAGTCGGAGCCGCCCTTGGCCCCCTGATAGGCTTGGGAGAGCATATGTTGCCATTAGTCCATCTCTGGATGAGGAAATACTAAACGGAGAACAAAGCTGACATTCAGGCTCACTGGAGCAGAAATTGCCAAATCTTGATTGGATCCTGCCGCTCCCCACAGGATGCCACAGTCATCTGAAAGGGTGTGTGAAAGTCTTAAAACCCAGTTCCATGTCATCCACTTAAATTTCAAAAACAGAAACTAAAATACCCCAATAACTCATGGCTTTATCATAGCATGTCCTGGGCTGAGTGAGAGTTGTACTTTGCGATGATGGGGTGTTCAAAATACTGCACCTGGGGAATTCCCTGGCGGTCCACTGGTTCGGACTTGGTGCTTTCACTGCCATGGCCCGGGTTCAATCCCTGGTGGGGAAATTAAGATCCCGCAAGCCACAAGGCATGGCCAAAAAAAAAAAGAGATTTCTAGTTTATATGGGCTCCTTGGTGATGCCTGTAATCAATCAATCTTCTTGAGCTCTGGGTGGCTACCAAGGCTGTACTGTATCTCCATCAACATCAGGATGCTGGTGTCTGAAAGGCCTGGGTCCAGGTCCCAGCTTTGTCATTCCCAGCTGTCCTCCTAATACTGGAGCCAGTGATGTTAACTCCGGGCTTGCCACCTGCAGGGCTCTGTCCCAGTCCTTCCTGTGGATCATCTCATTTAATCCTCAGCATAACCTGGGGCAGTAGGTGTGTGTGAAACACCTGGACCTCGGAGCTCTGCAGAGAAGCGCCCAAAAGTGTCGTGACGGGTGTTATTTCTATCACGTCACTCCCACTTGAACAGGAAAATAGGGCTCAAGAGACATGGAGGTGTGTGACCAAGGTGACACAGCCAGAACAGGATTTGAATCTAGATGACTGTGATGGGACGGTATTTTCCCCGGGGACCACACGTGACAGGTGTCACAACCACGAGACACCCATGCTCACCACCTGCTTTCCCTCAGCCCTGAACAATCTGGGCTTCCGGCTGTCCTGAAGTTAGGGCAGTGCCTGCAGCAAGAGGGGGAGGGAGCTGAGGCCAGGAGGGGGTAGCTGGGGCTTGCCAGGGACCTCTCCTGCCACCCTCTGGGCTTCTTTCCTGCAGGACCTCTGCCCCATAAAATCTCATTGGGCCGCAGTTACCTTCCCTGGGCTGTCCTTGACTGAGAGATCCCATCCACTGTGCCCCCTCCCCAGATCTGCTTGTTGTCCCCTGCATTCCAACAAGAAATGAATGCTGGCCTCCTGCCTGGAAGAGGTAGGGAGCTTGCCCAGCCTTTAAGGGGTAAGAGAGAGCCAGGGCAAGAGCTGGAAAAGGAGAAAGGGGGAGTAAAAGAGAGAGAGAGCGCTCGAGGATCAGGAAGTAGCTAAGCTGTTGAGTAGGTGACAGATGGGAGAGCAAAGGGCCATTGGAGGCTCCACAGTCCATTCATAACCTGACGCTATGGGCTAAGGAAATGCAGGTTTTTATACACACACACACACACACACAGGTTCACAAAAATAAATTCAAACCACAAAATCACAGCTGGTCACTGAGGCCTTCTGCGGCCGTGCTCACCCCCTTCCCCTGTCAGAAAATGAGAAGTCACCCAGGTGTTTTCTCAGATAGAGACAAGGCTGGTTGGGATGTTCATGTCTTGCAAATCAGAGCTCTGCCAGGGGGCTTCCCTGGTGGCACAGTAGTTGAGAATCTGCCTGCCAATGCAGGGGACGTGGGTTCGAGCCCTTGTCTGGGAGGATCCCACATGCTGCGGAGCAACTAGTCCCGTGAGCCACAGCTACTGAGCCTGCGCGTCTGGAGCTTGTGCTCTGCAACAAGAGAGGCCGCGATAGTGAGAGGCCTGTGCACCGCGATGAAGAGTGACCCCCGCTTGCCACACCTGGAGAAAGCCCTCGCACAGAAACGAAGACCCAACACAGCCAAAAATAAATAAATTAATTAATTAAAAAACTTAAAACAAAACCAAAAAACCACTCTCTCTAAAAAAAACAAACAAAAAAACAGAAAAAAAGCTTTGCCAGGGAGGTCAGTCTGTATGTTCTGTTTGAAAGCTGCAGATGAAGGCTGCTGATCCCACCTCTGATCGGCCTGGTTTCGTTTGTTTGTTTGTTTTATTCTGTCTGTACCTCACTTCTCTCACCTGTAAAATGGAGGTAATAGCAACATTGACTGTAAAGACCACATGGGTTAATATGTGTGAAGTAGTAAACTGTGCCCGGTACCACAGACTCCTTCTGTGAATGTCCGCGTTGCTGTCTGTCTGTTTGCTTGTTTTTGTTGTTTTCTTGATGATGTGGGAGGACAGCACCATCTCAACCCGATCACAGCCATCCTGGGGAGAGCTTTGATTTGCATCGTCTCAGTCCCAACCCAGACAAAGTTGACCTCTGAACACTCGCATATCATCTTGCTTGTTGCCCAGGGACATTTCTGGGTGTGGGTGTCAGAGGCAGGCTGAGCTCCCCTGATCGCTGCTAGAGGGATTCTGAGAATCCAGCTGGTCTCTGTGGCGTGGCACGTGCAAGAGAACTCCATATATTCGACTTCCAGGCATCCAGGCAAATCAACCTCCACTACTTTTTTGGGGGGGATTAACAATGAACCACTATGAATGAGGTTAACCAAACTAGCTAATATTTACTGAGGCTTGTTAGGTACCAGCCGCTATGCCATGCACTGTTTTATTTAATTCTTGGCCCAACCCATTTCACAGAAGCGGGCTCAGAAAAGTCAAGTAACTTGCCCAGTTACAAATCTTGTAAGTGATAGGTCCAAGATTCGAACCCTAGCTGTTGGACTCCAGCATATTTTCTTTTTTGTAAAGTTTTGTTTTCAAAACATAATATACATCTCGAAAAGAGCACAACTGATAAGTGTACACTTGACGAATTTTCACAAAGTGTATGCACCCACCCTAACCAGAACCCAGAACAAGAAGCAGAACATCACCACCCACCCCCTCCCCTCCGAGAAGACTCCCTGTGCTCATTCTTGTTACCCCCTCCCGCTTGTCTGACTTCCAATCATAGATTAATTCTGCTTGGTTTTGAGCTTCATGGAAATGGAATCTTACAGATTCCATTTGCTGCCTGGTTTCTTTCACTCAAGTATGTGAGGTTCGACCACGTTGTCTGATGTAGCTGTGGTTCATTCATTCTCACTGCTACATTGCATTACACTCTGTTATCTATTCCTGCAGAACAAATTATGGCAAACTTACCGGATCCAAAAAACACACACTTATGTCACAATTTCTGTGGGTCACGAATCTGGGCTCTGCTTAGCTGGGTTCTCTGCTCAGGGTCTCTCCCAGGCTGCAATGAGGGAGGTGGCCAGGGCTGGGGTCTCATCTGAGGCTCAGCTGGGGAAGGATCCTCTTTCCAGTTCATGTGGTGGTTGGCAGGATACAGTTCCCTGAGGGTTGTTAGTTAGTCTGAGGGCCTCACCGCCTTGCTGGCTGTTAGCCAGAGATCCTGCACTGTTTCTTGCCATGTGGGCCTCTCCATAAGGTGGCTTGCTTCATCAAAGCCAGTGAGAGTCCATAGAGAGGGTCTCCAGGCAAGATGGAAGTTACAATCTTCTGTAACATAATCACAGAAATGACATGCCCATCACCTTTGCAGCATCTACTGATTAGAAATAAGGTACAGTCCTGCCTACTCTCAAGGGGAGGGGACACAGAGGTGTGAACACCAGGGATAATTGGGGGCCGTTGTGTATGCCTTTTGGTCTGCACATGTGCACATATCTCTTGGGTATATATCTAGGAGTAGAATTTCTGGGTCACACATACGTCCGGCTTTATGAGATACTGCCAAACATTTTTCCAAAGTGCAGATACCCTCTACACTCCCTCAGCAGGCTATGAGCTTCCCAGTTAGAGCACATGCTTTCAATACACTCCTCCCCTCTCTCTTTACAGAAGCGGTGTTTGAGCTGGGGCTCTTTGGGACGACAGGTCCTAATTCTAGCCCCATGTCAGAATCACTGAATTCCCGGGCCGCTTCGCCAGACATTCTGATCATTTGAGGGCTCAAGTACAAACTGGAAGGTCCACTCCATGAGGCGAGGATCCCTGTATCCTTGGTGTCCGGAGCAGTACCCGGCAGCAGTACCTGGCAGGTACCAGGTAGCTGGCACTCAATAAATGTTTTTTTGATTAAGTGAATGAGTTTAGGAAATATTGTTCAAGAGATGGGCCCCAGGGAGGGTATAAACTGCTTAAACGGGAAGGAAACTTTGTTGTGTCTGAGGCTGTGTGCATTTTTCTGGGAAGAGGGCTCAGAGCCTCAACCAGGTATGTCCCCAACAAAGGTTAAAGGCTGCTATGATTGGCTACTGTCCGACTTAGGTATTTTATCACATGAAGAAAGAACTGGTCCCAGGGTTGGAGGCATGGGAATTGTGGACAAAGGTCCCATGGTCCTTAGAAGTAAAAAGCGAGACAGTGCTTGCCTGGGGTGGCTCATAAACTGACACCTTGCTTGTTTTGACCTTTGACCCATGGTAGTTCTTTTGGTACATCTAGCCACTGCCTGGCCTCCTGGGAACCTCCCTGTGTCTGTCTGTTGAACAGAAAATTCCAGAAGGCCTCGGTGCCCTGAGTTTCCATCAGGGGCAAGCCAACATGAGCCTTAGCTTTTGAAAAACCCCTTTCAATGAATAGAAAGCCTCCCAGTTTATCTGGTTTGAGATGACCTCATCCTTTGTCACCTTCTCTCTTGTTTTCTGGAGGTTGCTCAGCGTCTTCCTGTTGTCTGCATTCTTTTCTCATGTGAACAGTGCACCTATTTTGGGCATTTTGTTGTTGTTGTTTTGGGTCATTCCTGTCACACATTTTTTATATTCCTTTCCAGTCAGATCAACCTCATGCCTCTCTAGACATTTCTTCTCAGGTTTCCTCTGAATCATTTCATTTGGTCTAAATATGTCCAGTGTTTCCTCCTTCCTCACTGCACTCCACATAGACCCTCTCTTTTCCGCGGAACAACTGTTCTTTTCTTTCGAATCCCTGACCCAAATCCTCATCTTTCACCATGTTTTCTGACTTCTCCTAAGAACTGATTGTTTTTTGAAACTTAAGCCTCAAATATCATCCCTTCTAATCTGGGTCTGAATTTGGATCACGGTCAAGAAGCAGGGGAGACAGGAACGTGGCTGCGTAATTAGGATCCTCAGCAGAAGGGCTGAGTGTTCATCGGGGGGATCAGAGGGGCCTGGGGATGGAGCAAGAGGTATCTTCTTCTGCCTCGGGTAGGGCTTAGGGTGGGGTTGTCAGGAAAGCGCTAAGAAAAAAGGAACCATTTGACTTGAGTTTTGAGGGAACAGTAGGATTTCCGGAGGCAGAGCAGGGAGAGAAGAGGATTGTCCAAGGAAGGAGCAGTGGGAATGGAGGCTAGAAGATGAGTCATCAGAGAAGTTAGGGAAAGGAGTACAGAAGGAGAGGGGTGGCCAGGTGCTGAGACTGCAGACTGAAGGTCCATGGTCAGCCCTCAGATATGTTTGTCTGGTTTTCCCAGTGTGTTAAGACTTTTAATTAGTTGCTGAAGGGAGAGGCCTCTTTCTGTGGAGTGACAGAGAAACCTATTCAAATTGTCTTCAGCATGAATGCAAATTCACTGGTTACCAAAAATGAAAAGTCTAGAGGGAACCTCTGGGTTCAGGCTCAGATGATTTCATGAGGCCTTGGCCTCTCTCCAGCTCTCAGGGATTCTTTGAACCATGTGGATCCAACCTTAGACAGAATCTCTGTATAATGGTCACAAAAAGGCGGCCGAAGCTCCAGCCCTTACATCTTCTCAGCTTTGAATTCCATAGGGAAGGATAAGAGTCTTTTTCCTAAGCTTCCCTCGATGGCCTCACTGTCTCTCATTTTCTCTGGGTGGGTCACAAGCCCATTCCTGAGCCAATTATAGTGGCCCAGGAGACTGCTCTGATTGGCTGAGCTTGAGCCACATGCCCAGCCCTGCAGCCAGAGGTGGAATCAACACCATCTCTGAGAAACTGGACTGAGACTAGGAGAAAGGTGTTGTCCCCAAAGGGGGATCATAACCCCATAATATTTTAGAAGAGAGGTCAATTGCTATTAGGTGACAAAAACCAGATGTCTACCACAGTAGCCAACATGTACAGCTCATTGACATCTGGATTTATGCCTTTTTTTGGGAAAATGGGAATATCTGGCAATACCTGGACTCTCTTCTTGTATATAGATCAACAATCTGCTGGGGCTGAGAAGAGGCTCCCTCTTTAGATACAGCCTATGTTCTGCCTGCCCAATGCACTGCTCATATTTCCTCTCTGGCTCCTGGAAGCACTTGAATTTTTATTGCCAGCATAATTTGATTCTGTAAAGAAATCTGTTTTTCCCACCAGAATGGAAGAGCCAAATGTACAGGGGTCAAATAGCTCTCCTGTGCTCCCACAAACTCCTGAGGACAAATGCCTGGCCATTTTTGATAGTCTCATTCCTTGCTCATTTTAAAAGCCTTCTTTAAAAAAAATATTGAATACATAGTGATTTTAGAATCTGTTATCTGATAATTCCAACATCTGAAGTCTTTGGGTGGGAGTGGCAGAGGGGTGGTGTCTCAATGTCTTGTTTGTTGTGTCTGCTTACTCTGGCTCATACTGACTTATTGCTTGGATGTTTAGTAATTTGACTGTGATCTCATTCTTGATTGAACTTAATCTGTGGGAATTCTGAGGGGTCTGATTCCTGGCTGCTTTGCTCTCGGAAGTCTTTTTTGTTTGTTTCAGCTGGATGCCAGGGATGCTAATAACCTCTGAACACTGACATTTATTTCCTCAACTTGGGAGTTTTCCCACTGAATACATGGAGTATAAACTTGAGCCCCAGACCCACGTGGTTACAAACCTTCAGGGTGATCATCATCATCATCAGTATTGTGGCCATTATTAGTTTTCCCCTCCAGAGCCACATTGAAAACTACAGGTTTTCATAGGCTCCCCTTTCTGAAAGTCCAGAAAAAAAAAGTTTTTAAGCCCTCCTCTTGCCAGGGTGTGGAGCATCTTTGAGGGTGCCAGCTTAATATAGGCATCTTAGACTTGGTTAGCTCATTTTTCAAGGCCCAAGGCTTAATCTCCCTTTTCCTGCACTTACTAAAGGCAAATGGCTTCCTCATTTGCTTATGCTTTGGCTGTAGCTCACTCTGTTTGTGTGTGTGTCTGTATGTTCCTTTGAGATTGCCTACATAAAAATTGTTTTTTATTCTGGGATTTTGGAAACACACACAAAACTAGAAAAGCCTGCGATTAACTCCATGTATTCATCATCCAGCTTCAACATTTTCCCAGTGTTCTCTCATTCTTTTTTCTTCCTTTTTGAGTTTTTTTCTAGGTTAATTTAAAGCAAGTTGTGTCATTTCACCCATAAAGACATCCTAACTGAAAGGACTTTTTGTTCCTTTACATTATCCCCGCCTTGACATGATCACAGCTAAAAATACTTATAATCATTCCTGAATATCATCTAATATTCAGTCCATGCTCACATTTCCTTGATTCTCTCAGAGATATCTTTTTTACTGTTGGTTTGTTAGAATCAGGATCCAGACAATGTCCACACATTACACTTGGTTGTTATGTCTCTGAAATGTCTTTAATTCTGTAACAGCAACACCCGCCCCTGACCTTTTTTATCCCCCAGCCACTGATTTGTTGGAGAAACTGGGTCTTTTGTCCTGGAGAACATTCACATCCTGGATTTGGCTGATCACTTCTTCTTGGTTTCAGTTAACTTGTTCCTCTTTTCCCCATGTTTCCTGTAAACAAATAGTTAGATCTAGAGGTCTGAGGAGATCAAAGTCTTTTTGTTGTCCAGACGCCTTCGTAGGCGGTACTGTGTGATCCATCCTGCATCACACAGTGAGCACATAATGTCTGGTCATCCTGTTTTTAACGATATTGAGATTGAATTGTAGGTCCAGTGCTAACAGACTGAGCCATCCATTACAAAGTTCCCAACGGCTTTTTTTCCCCCAATAATTCACATTTTTAATTTTTAATTATGGTAAAATATACATAACATTTACCATCTTAACCATTTAAAAATATACAGTTCGGGCTTCCCTGGTGGCGCAGTGTTTGAGAGTCCGCCTGCCGATGCAGGGGATGCGGGTTCGTGCCCCGGTCCAGGAAGATGCCACATGCCGCGGAGCAGCTTGGCCCGTGAGCCATGGCCGCTGAGCCTGCGCGTCCGGAGCATGTGCTCCGCAACGGGAGAGGCCACAACAGTGAGAGGCCTGCGTACCGCAAAAACAAACAAACAAACAAACAAAACACACAAGTGGCACGGAAGAAGCCAGAATCTTAAGAATACCTGGGCCCAAGGAAATCTTGGAAGATAGTGAGTTAAAGAGAATAGTGAGGATAATGACGATGGTAGGAGAGCATGTATGCTTTGTGGTCCTATGTACTAAGGGTTTTGTATACAAGCTCCCATTGGGAAGGCTACGAGCTAGGTGCCATTTTTATTCTCATCTTAAAGAAGAGGGATCTGAGCTAATTAAGCAGAGGGAAGGTTAGGGGCTTTTCCTGGCTGAGACCACAAGACAAAGCGGTGGTCACGCCCCCTAGCCAGGACTTGATTGGTTGGAGATTTGATTGGCAGGAGAGCTGAGCGGCTTCTCCTGCCAGAAGCAGCTGGTGCCCTTCAGCCTTTCTTACACTTCAAGCCCTAAGAAAGGGCTTGCGTGCTTCCCAAGTGGCAACTTCTGTGCATTTAAAAATTTCCTCTTGAAAATCCCAGCCTTAGCCCATTCACAAAAGGTATCTGGGTCCTTTCTTGGCGGTGGCCTAGTCATATTCACCAAAGAGAAGAGCACGTCCCATAAGAGCTGGCGGCTTTGGGAGGACCGGGGAAGGCGTCAGCTGGCAGGAAGCTCCCTGAAAGAAATAGAGGAATCCCCACCCATCCATGAGCTGCCTATTCTTCCCCCTTAGAAACGGGGCTTGTGATGTGCCAGGCACTGCAGGCATTTTGCCATTTAACCCTCCCGCTGCCCCACGCAGTAGGCCCCTTGCTAACAGTTTTGGTTGCTTTTGTTGAGGAACCTGCGATACAGAGGTCAAGCCACTTACTCAGGGTCATTCAGGGCAGTGGTGGGGCTTGACCCCTATTTGTTTGACTCCAAATCTGGCCTCTGAACTCTGAGAGACACTGCCGGCTTCTCGAGTGATGTGGGAAGTGGATTCGAGTGAGCACGGCCTGGGCCGCGGTTCCCGTCCCTCTGCCACATGGACAGAGCCACAGACCCAGTTCGCTGTGAAGGCCCAGCATCTTATGCCAAGTCTCATTTTCACAGCCAGAGATATTAGTGTGGAAATAGGACTTTTGATTCTTGAAAGGTCTGCTTGGTGAAGAGATGGTCAAACATTAAAACTACAAACTCCATTTTTTTTGGGGGGGCAATTCTGAAGCTTAAGATGTGTAATTTCATCTCAGTGCTTCAACCGTGCCACCTCTGTGAACGGGTGAAGAGTTTCAAAGTTTTATACAGGAGGCTAAAAAACTAAGGCTCCTTGTGAAAATACTAAGTGTAAAACTTAGAAAAGAGGAATTCTGCTTTCTGTTCATTTCTGCTTAAAGACAACGAAGATATACTCCCTGGAAGGAACGGATGCCAAGACAGATGTATACAAGTGCCCTTTAGGATCCAGCAAAACTTTCAAATGGATTATTGTTTTCTTCCCGACAAACAGGGATTTCTGACAACATATTAACAACAAGCCTGAAATGCAAACCTGAGTCCTGGAGTGAAACCCCCAGGAGCAATGGTGCGATGTATCCAAGGGGGCCACCCTGGTAAGAGAGACACAGAAGGAGGGGGTGTGGAAAAGTGAACATGGGCGGGGGAGGGCAGCAGGTGGGGAGGGAATCCTGTTTCTGCCACTTAGTAGCCAGGGAAGGGTACCCTCTGTCAACTCAGCTTTCCCCTCTCTCTAAGGGGCTGACACTTGCCAGCATCCCTTGCGGGTTGATGGGAGAGATGAAGCATGTGCGGTGTGGAGCAGGTGCCTGTCCCTTGGTAAGCCTTTCCCCCAGTTGTGAATTCCACGAATTTGAAAGCTACTAGTTGTAGCTCTTCTGGGGACCCTGACAAAGGTTCAGGTTGGCCATTTCAGACCCTTTTCGGCTGAGGGATGTCCAGCGCCAAACAGGCTGGCATGTCCCTTGCGTTGTGTGTGAATGAGGCAGCCCAGGAATAATGCATGTGAAACCTCATTATGTAAATCCTCAGGTTTTCAGTACATGACAATGGCTTTTTTGGGGGCCCTTCTCTGTCCCATTCTGTGGTCTGGTGTCTCTGCTTTGGGACCTAGTCTGCCAAGCCCTGGGGGCGAGGGTGGGCACCCTGGGGAGGGGTGAGCTCTCCAGAGGGCACATCAAAGGGAAAGTCACAACTCTGTCACTGGCCCAGCTCTCCCAGTCATTGCTTGGTGTGAAAGGAAACTGTCCTCTGCCTGAGGCAACCCCATGTCACACACAGATTAAGGCCTGTAATGTTTAATTCAGAGCAGTGAGCACTGGAAACACCACATCCAGGCTCCCTCAGAGCAGGACAGCCACTTTTCATTTCTGGGGCTCTAAGCCAGAGAGCCTGCTGTCTGGAAACCTATTGCCTGGAAGGTTCGCAGGATGGGGGGCAGGCTTCTGCAAGGAACTATCTGACCATCACCTCCTGGTTGAGGAGAAGGGCACCCTTCTATGACCTTGGCCTCCTTAGAGCTCATGCAGGCAACAAACACACACATACAAATACACACACATGCCAACACACAACACATACTCACATGGACACACATACACACAAGCATGCGTATACAAATACACAGCCCCAAGTCAGAAAGACTGGAGTACTATTCTGGCTACTCAGAAGAGCAAACCCAGATCTTTATTCTCAGAGAGCTTATTCCTCGGTGTATCCCTGGCACCTGGCAGAGCAATGAAAATCAGAATCGCCGCCTTTAAAAACACTCGGGCTGTTCACTCAACTGATTGTGGTCATCATTGCAGGAGGCAGGGAAGTCAGATCATGATGCTAGACACCCTTAAGCTCAGTACAGTGCTGTGTGTCAATTATATCGCAATAAAACTGGTAGAAAAAATAGTTATCTGGATAGAAAGAACAAGATAAAATACACGAATTATCAAAAGTTAAAAAAATACAGACGAGCTAGACTATGAGTCTCAGAAAGCACTGTTCACAACAGCCAGGACATGGAAGCAGCCTAAATGTCGATGGAGGAGTGGATAAAGAAGATGTGGTACAAATATACAGTGGAATACTACTCAGCCGTAAAAAAGAATGAAGTAATGCCATTTGCAGCAACATGGATGGACCTAGAGACTATCATACTATGTGATGTAAGTCAGACAAAGACAAGTATCATATGATATCACTTATATGTGGAATCTAAAAAAAATGATACAAATGTGCTTATTTATAAAACAGAAACAGACTCAAAGACTTTGAAAACAAACTTATGGTTACCAAAGTGGAAATGTGGTGGGGAGGGATAAATTAAGAGTTTGAGATTAACATATACACACTATTATATATAAAATATATAATCAACAAGGACCTACTGTATAGCACAGGGAACTCTACTCAATATTCTGTAATAACTTATATGGGAAAAGAATCTGAAAAAGAATAGATATATGTGTATGTATAACTGAATCACTTTGCTGTACACCTGAAACTAACACAACACTGTAAATCAACTATACTCCAATATAAAATAAAAATTAACTTAAAAAAAAGAAAGTTTAAAAAAATAGAGGCAAGCTAGACTATGAGTCTCAGAGAGGCTAAGCTGACACATATATATGGAATCTAAAAAAAAAAAAAAAAAAGAATGTTCAGATGAACCTAGGGGCAGCCAGGTATAAAGACACAGATGTAGAGAATGGACTTGAGGACATGGGGAGGGGGAAGGGTAAGCTGGGACGAAGTGAGAGAGTGGCATGGACATATATACACTACCAAATGTAAAACAGATAGCTAGTGGGAAGCAGCTGCATAGCACAGGGAGATCAGCTCATTGCTTTGCGACCACCTAGGGGGGTGGGATAAGGAGGGTGGGAGGGAGACACAAGAGGGAGGGATCTGAGGATATACGTATGCATATAGCTGATTCACTTTGTTACACAGCAGAAATGAACACAACACTGTAAAGCAATTATACTCCAATAAAGATGTTAAAAAAATAAAAGCTGCCTGAAGTCACACAGTAAATGGCAGAACAAGAGTCTAAACCTAAGTCTGCCTAATGCTAAAGCTATTCTGCCACCTTCCTTTGAAATGAGTGAATGCATTCTTTGCTGCCTGAATCCCACTGGGGCCTCAGTTGGCTGTTTCTAAAGGGAGCTGAGGGGCAGCCTCAGAGGCTCTGCTCCGAGCAGGGACCTCTCACCTTCTGCTGCCTGATCGCCCTGGTGACCCTCTTCTCCTGGTGCAGCCGCTCTTCCATGTGCACCAGGGCCTCCTTCAGCAGCGCCTTTTCTTCGGCCTCTTTGGAGATATCGTCCTTCAGCTTTGCCACCTGTGACTGGTACATCTGAACCGACACTTTGCTCTGCCTGAGCACACAGGAGAGACAAAGTCTCTTTTCTCCTCATCTTTCTCACTCACCACCAATGCTACCGACCTGGGAGATCCTCAGAACACTTCCATATATGCCTGGCTTCGCGGTTTCCTTACAAGTGGGGGGAAGGCTGAAGATGTGGGGACTAGAGGGCAGAATAAATAGCCCATTGGCTGTGGACGTGCAGCACGAAGGGGGCAACGGTTATGCTACCAGCCCCTCCCAATTTCCCAGAGAGGGTGGGGGAACGGATACCACTGAAAATAGGATGGAATTACGAAAAGCACACACATGGTGAAACATCAGACACATTTATAAAAGGTGCACCTTATTCCTTAAGAGTAGGGTACTTTAACTGCTGCTTTCTTGCCCAGAGACTTGGGTCCATCAGGCCCTGAGTCACCATCCCGCCTGCCCCCCTCCACACCCAGGCCTCTGTCCTCTTGTCCTGGTCCCTACGGGTCTGCAGCTGCACCGAGGTTTAGCCTGGAGAATGGAGGCCTGGGCCTTTTGCCGGAGACATGGGCCATACTTGAGCTGTTCAATGTCCTTCTCGTATCGTCTCAAAAGCTCTTCTTTTCTCTGCAGCTGGTTCTTGAGTAGGGTGATCTTATCAAACACCAGGTACAGGTCTCTTTGTCGAAGCTGGTAGACTCTCTCCCTCTCTTTTCGGGAGAGGTGTTTCATGGACACGTGACCTGACATACCTTTGATGTTCATCAAAGTCCCGAGGGTTTTGCTCATGTCCATGTACTACGAGAAAGCATTTCGCAGGTAAGAGGCCTGGCCCAAGACCGCTGGTGGCCACTTTGAGGAGGCAAACGTCTAATTGTGTTTCATTCATTTTCTGCAGTTGCAGAGAAGAAACACATGCTTTGCAAATGAGTGCACTTGGGGTTTTTAGTTCGACTTTCATTTTCCCCCCCATCCATTTACACTATGCCTTTTTGAGAACTGGGGGGAAGTGGGGAGGGGGAATGACAACAGACATAAACATTCATTCTTACTACCCAGTCTTCCAAGGAATTGGGCTCTGCAATTTCCAGCCCATGCTGGGATAGGAGATGGGTCTCGTGGAGCTACTGTAACAACTAAACATGTATGTGGAGTTGATGTTTAAACTATCTGCAGGGCACGCACGTTTGGACAGGAGGGGACTGATGCTGGGTATACTTACCAGCTTTTCACTAAGATCTAAAGCGTCAGCCACATCCATTTTCCTTAACTTCTCAGAGACCATGATGGACCCTGGGCTGGAAAGGCCATTTTGAGGCTGAAATAAAAAAAAGAAGAAAAACTCTCTTGGCATTCCATTATGATTTTCTACATCCAGAAGAATAACCCAAAGAATAATGGAAGAACCGGAAAGATACTAAAGAATAATTTGAGGGAGTTAATTTTTTTAACATCTTTATTGGAGTATAATTGCTTTACAATGCTGTGTTAGTTTCTGCTGTATCAAAAAGTGAATCAGCTATACGTATCCATATATCACCATATCCCCTGCCTCTTGCGTCTCCCTCCCACCCTCCCTATCCCACCCCTCTAGGTAGACACAGAGCACCGACCTGCTCTCCCTGTGCGATGCAGCTGCTTCCCACTAGCTATCTATTTTACCTTTGGTAGCGTGTGTGTGTATATATGTCCATGCCAAGAGAGTTGGCTTTAAATCCAGTCTGACTCTGTGAACTGCTTTCTTTATGACTGTGTTCCTACCCCTTCAGAGCACGACTGCCTTTGAAATGATGCATCACTTGTGCCGTTCTTTGGCCACCGTCTCGTCTGTCTTCCCTTTAGGCCAGTGGTTCTCAACCGGGGGTGACTCTGTCCATCCTACCCCCTCCAGGACATTTAGCAATACCTGGACACATTTGTGGGTGTCATAATTGCTGTTGGTGTCTAGTGGGTAGAGGACAAGGATGCTGCTAAACACCCCACGATGCATAGGGCAGTCTCCCAAACAAAGAGTTACCTGGCTCAAAAAATCAGTACCGCTGATGTTGAGAAGACAAGCTCCAGAAAAATGGGGACCATGTGGCTTTTGCTCACTATCTCCCTCCTTGTGCCCAGCATGGCACCTGGCACCGAGTGGTGCATAGTGGGCATGTTTGTTGAATGAACGAATGAAGGTTAAGTGGAAAATGGCCTCCCTCCTTTTTACTAAAGGAATCTCATTTCTGTGCAGCAGAAACCATACCCTCACAAAATTTGGCCCAACCTTCTCCTAGCTCTGAAACCTGGTGGGTGGGCATCACTTCAGACCCTTTCCAGAGACAATGCAGATAGTGTTTGCAGCTGCATCTCCCTAAGACCCCAACCAGCCAGCTGGCTGCTGGAAGCCCAAATGACTGCATGGAATGGCCACCAGTCTGAATAGGTTACCCGATCTGAACGACTACAAATAACCATAATAAGCCTCCTTAAAAAATAAATTGGCTTTTAATGCTTGCCATGAGCACCTCTTAGCCCTAGCATTTGTTGGCACTACCCTGAAAACCTCTGAGATTAAAAACAAAACAACTAAAAAACTATAATGGCCCCCAAAGTGACTGTGATAGATAAGAGTGGACATATTTGTCTATGTACCTATGGAGATGAGAATAAAAGAGGGTATCTGAAGATGACAATAAACCGGGCAGATCTGCTGCAAAAAGAACCTGAGATGCTGTTCAGTGTCTTCAGCTACCCTGAGCTGCATCCTCTGTACCGCTCCAGATGCCCCCTCTTTTCCTGAGGGGAGGGTCACTAAGGAAGAGCCTGGGCTACAGGATCCAAGCACACAGTCCCCACACGGTCTCTGCAGGCTCGCAGACAGACCACCAGGGACACACCCCTGGTGTGTCTTCAATCATTATTCTGTGACCTTGGGTGAGGTACTTGACCTCCTGAAGCCTTAATTTTTCTTATCTGTTAAATGGGGACAAAAATAGTAACTATGACACAAGGCTGCTACGATGGTTAAATGACATAAGGCATGGAGCCGGCTGAGCTCAACGCCTGGCACACAGTAAGCAGTTCACAGATGTCAGCTATTCTTCCTCCTGCTCTTTCCTTTAATTACTGCCAACCTTGGAGGATTGAGAGTTGGGAGGTTTCCTGCTCTGTGGTGTCAGTGGTGGGATGAGGGCTTGTTGCCAAGGGGAAGGTCAATCTTGGAAGCAGGACCATCAGGACGTGAGATCCAGCTGAGCTCCCCACCTGGAGACAGGCCCTCTACTCCCAACCTCAGAGAAGGAAGATTCGATTTTACCAGGAAGACCAACACGTTTCTGAAGACTCACATCTCTAGACGTGTGAGCAAATGTCTAGAAAAATTGTAGGAGAAAATGCTGGTACAGATAGGATGGCTTTATTATGTTTTCCAAAAGCTGGTTTAGACTAGCTGCCGCAGCAAGCCACGCTGACCTGAGCTGTCCATTGTCATGTGTCAGTCAAACACCTGATCAAACATCCATTTAGGATACACGGCACCTTCAACCTAACAATCAAATTACTTCTGAAAATCCTGGAAAACACAAACTATGCTCCCTAAGAAAGGAAGGTTTTCTTGGATAATACTCTTTAAATACTGTTTGACAATAATAACTATCATCTATTAAAGTGCTCGCTATGAGCTAGGCACTGGGATAATCACTTTACATGATGATCTCCTTTAATTTTTCCATCATCATTTTACAGCTGGGAAATGAAGTCCCAGAAAGGTTAGGAGCCTGCCCAAGGTCACAGAGCTTGTAGAGCTGGGATTAGGACACAGGTCTCTGATTCTAGAACTTGTGTCTTCTTAATCATCATGGCTCCCTTCTGCTGCCCTTTATGTGTTCATGTTTTTCAGTTTATAGCAAAAAGCAAGTGTTAGGCAAGCTCATGACATACTGTTGTACATTAGCTTGTTGGATATTTTCTGCAGAATATAACATGTGATGTGAAAAGGAGGGTCTAGAGATTGACCTGGCCAGCATCAGTGCAATGCTATATCATGCTGTACATGATGGGAAGCCGCCTTTCTATTCAAACATTGGATCACTATTACGGCCAGGCACCGACCAGTCCATACAGGTGCCAGCCCATCAGGGAGGACCTGGCCTCGAACCAATGATGTATACAGTGGTGCCAGGGCACACGGCTCGTGTCTGTCCTCATGCCCACCCTCCCCACGTGTCAGTCAATGCAGAGACAAAGTTTCTTTGGTTACCGTTCCGATCTCTACTCTTGAAAAAGTTGGCAAGTCAGGTTTTACATCCAATATTTTCCGAACATTTTTTTCCATCCCGAGGGTCTTTAAGTCTAGAAATGATCCATCCATGTGGTCCTTGTGATCTATAAAAGAAAAAGTTTACACTCAAAAGAAAGGCTCAGGAAGAAGTTACTACATGTAAAAGTCACAGCTGCTATTTACTGGACCCTTACCACAGGCCAGTACTAATTAGCTCACCATCCTCCGTTGGCAGGTGAGGCATCGAGGCCCAGAGAGGTGAAATGACTTGTCCAAGGCCACATAGCTCATGTGAGGCTGCAGCCTCCCAGGGCGGGGTCACTGAGGGGGAACCTTCGGCCACAGGTGTGAGGATGGACTTGAACCCAGGCTTCTGTGTCCTAGCACAGGGCTCCACCCAACAGCAAGCTTGGTTTCTTGAAAGCCCTATTCCCTCTAAACAGGGTATTTATCCTGGGAAGTTCCCCAAGGTTGGTCCTTGCACAGCATCCATCTATGAAAGAGTCCCAGGGGAGGGGCCATCATTCACCTGGAGTGATCACTGCTTGGCTGAGGCCCCACTGGGCGTGGGCACGCGTGGGTGTGCAGAGTTGGAGGGGATGGCATGTCAGAATGGAAGAGGTGGTTGGGTGAATGTTGCCTCCCCCCCAAAGATGTCTGGGTCCTAATCCGTAGAGCCTATGAACATTACCTGACAGGGCAGAAGGACCTTTGGAGATGTGATGAAGGTAAGGCTCTTGAGATGCGGGCTTATCCTGGATTAGCTGGGGGGACCCAACAATAGGCGCATGGGTTCTTACAAGAAGCAGACACAGGGAGTCTGACTACAGACAGAGACGGTGTTGTGACAGAAGCAGAGAGTTGAAGGTGCTCCTCTGCCGTGAGCCAAGGAAAGCGGGGAATTTTTATTTCCTCGAAAAGGCAAGGAAACGGATTCTTTCCTAGAGCCTCCAGAAGGAACCAGCCCCTTGCCTTTACCTTAGCGAAACTGATTTTGGACCTTTGGCCTCCAGAACTGTAAAAGAATAAATATGAGTTGTGTTAAGCCCCTAAGTTTGTGGTAATTTGTTAGAACAGCCATAGGAAACTAATATGGGGGGTGAAGGCAGGAGGTAGGATGAGAGGTGGGGAAATGCAGTGCATGTTCTGGAAGAGCTTAATTGGGTTAGAGAAGATGATGGGGGAGGGGAGGAGTAGAGGGAAGAGTCGGGATGGAAAGCTGAGCTCAGTTTGTGGCCAGCCTAGAACCGTAGCCTAAAGAGTATAAACTTGATTTAAACATCACTGAAATGTCACAAGTGTGACCTGTGTGCCCGGCCCTCTGCCAAGCAATCAACGCATCACCCCACTGTATTGTCCCACCATCGCCTCCTTTTACACACGAGGCGGTCGGGCTCTGAGACCTGTGGCTGCTGGACGCCACACAGCTGGCAAATGGCTGAGCCAGGGATTGGGATCACAGTGGTGTGACTCCAGGGTCTGAGTCACTGCTATTTCAGCTTCTGATGGAGCAGTGAGCTGGCTTAATGGTGATTTTTTTTTTCAGAAAAATAACCGGGATGTATTAGAGACGAAGGAGCCAGCAGCATTTCTCAACTGCAGCATCTCGACGTGTTGGGCTGGACAGTCCTCGTTGTGGGAGCCGTCCTGGGCACCGTAGGACGTTTAGCAGCATCCCTGGCCTCCACCTACTGGCTGCCAGGAGCATCACCCACCCAAGCTGTAATTATCAAAGATGAGAGGGTTTCAAGAAAGCAAACCGAGAGGGTTGGGTAGGCCAGAGAGAACATGGTGGGGGGAGCAAGCTGGGGCTTCAGTGCAGGGGGGCCACGTCAGTTGCCAAAGAGGCAAAGACAATGTGGGAAGTTGGTGGTGAGCACACAGGGTGTAATGCATTTCAAGGTCTTAGTGGGACAGGAGTACAAGCAGTAGAAAAGGAGCTAAAGAAGCAGTGGTCCCAGTGAAGATACACCAGCTTGAAGTGCATGTTTGATGATGAAGGAGAAAGATGGAGTGGGAGGCTTTAGACGCTGAAGAAGGAGGTCGTGATTCAGGAGCTTGTGCACAAGGTGGTCTGGGAGGGAGAGAGAAGGGGAGACTCAGGGAGGGAAGAGCTGCATTTGGAAAGAGAACATAGTGAGGGAAGATGGAGGGAATGGAGGAAAGGTGGGTGCGGAGAGAGACAGGAGGGGAGCTGAACCGGCTCGTGCCTGGGCCCTTGACCTCTGACAATGCCACTTGCTGAGAATTTCCAGCTTGGAAGAGTGAGAATAATAATATTATAATAATAGCTATTCAGTATTAACCACTTGCCGTGTGCCAGGCACCATGCCAGAAGTTTACCACGTGATATTTTCTGATCATTACAAACAGCCCAGCAAGGAAATGTGTTTGCATTTATAGGTGAGACACAGACGCCCAGCAAGGTTAAGCTATGGAGCTGGTAAGCAGTAGGATCAGAATTCAGACCTAGGTCTCTCATTCTCTTTTCAGAGAGACTAGAGGCTGGAGAGTGAAGGGCTGGGCTGGCTGATGTGAAGGGTGCGTGAGGAGAGGGGCGCTGGGCGGATCCCGAGATGGCAGAGATGGGTGATGCGGACTTGGGCTGTTGGAAAGAGGGATTTTCTTCTCTGGGAGAAGAAGCAATTCTTGATTATAGTTCTGGATACAAAAGTTACACATGCCTGTTACACAAATCCAAACAGGGCAGAAACCCATAAAGTGGAAAGTGTCCCCCCGCTGTATCCTCAGTGGCCGGCACACAGTAGGGCTGCAATATATAGTTGTTGAACGACTACGGGAAAGTCATGGCTCACGCAGTCTCATCATGCTGGGATAATACTCTCAACACTTTTATGTCTTTTCCTTCAGATTTCACCTGTGGTCGGATATTGGCATTTGAAAAAAAAAAGAAAAAAAAAGGGAGAACACTGTGCATATTGTATTACAACTTTCTTTTTTTTCACATAAAAATACTGCATATCTTGGATATCTGAGAAAGAGCGATTTTCTATGTATGCAGGGAATCCTTTTATTTGCAACAAAGTCTTGCAGAAATAGACACAATCAACTGAGCTTGCAAAGATCAATGTAAAAAGTCCTTTCTTTCCCTTATCAAAAGAAGCTGAGAAACCAGGCAGGAGGAGAGGGGAGCTGACTTTTAAGGTCCTCCTTAGATGTTTCCTGTCTTCCAGTGGGACCACACAGTAATCCTTCACCAATCAGATTTTTTTTTTTTTTTAGGTCGCAGCTTTTTTACTTTTTAATTGAGATATAGTCAATGTAAAATATTGTATGTTTCAGGTGTACAACATAGTGATTCACAATTTTTAAAGGTTATATTCCATTTATAGTTATTATAAAATATTGGCTATGGGCTTCCCTGGTGGCGCAGTGGTTGAGAGTCTGCCTGCTAATGCAGGGGACACGGGTTCAGGCCCTGGTCTGGGAGGATCCCAAATGCCGCGGAGCGACTAGGACCGTGAACCGCAACTACTGAGCCTGTGCGTCTGGAGCCTGTGTTCCACAACGAGAGAGGCCGCGATAGTGAGAGGCCAGCGCACCACAATGAGGAGTGGCCCCCGCTTGCCACAACTAGAGAAAGCCCTCGCACAGAAACGAAGACCCAAGACAGCCAAAAAAATAAATAAATAAACAAATGTGGGGTTTAAAAAAAAAAGAAAAGAATTAAAAAAAATTAGGAAAAACTGAAATTAAAAAAATATATATTGGCTATATTCCCTGTGCTGTAAAATATATCATTGTAGCTTATTTATTTTATACATAGTAGTTTGTACCTCTTTTTTTTAAATTGGAGTATAGCTGCTTTACGATGTTGTGTTAGTTTCTACTGTACAGCAACGTGAATCAGCTCTATGTATTCATATATCCCCTCTTTTTTGAATTTCCTTCCCATTCCGGTCACAAAAGGGTGGAACGCTTCATGAATTTCCGTGTCATCCTTGCACAGGGGCCATGTTAATCTTCTCTGTATTGTTCCGATTTTAGTATATGTGCTGCTGAAGTGAGCACAGTAGTTTGTTCCTCTTATTTCCCTACCACTAACTTGTCCCTCCCCCTTTCCTGCTCCCCACTGGTAACCACTAGTTTGTTTTCTATATCTGTGAGTCTATTTCTTTTTTTTTGTTATATTCACTAGTTTTATTTTTTAGATTCCACATAAAAGTGGTATCATACAGTATATGTCTTTCTCTGTCTGACTTATTTCACTAAGCATAGTACCCTCCAATTCCATCCATGTTGCTGCAAATGGCAAAATTGCATTCTTTTTTATGGCTGAGTAGTATTCCACTGCATATATATATATATATATATATATCTCACATCTATTTTTTGGGGGGGCCACACCATGCAGCTTGTGGGATCTTAGTTCCCCAACCAGGGACTGAACCTGGGCCGTAGCAGTGAAAGCGTCAACTCCTATCCACTGGACCGCCAGGGAATTCCCTACTGCATCTTCTTTATCCACTCATCTGTTGATGGGCACTTAGGTTGCTTCCATGTCTTGGCTATCGTATGTAATGCCGCTATGAACATTGGGGTGCATGTATTTTTTTGAATTAGTGGTTTTCATTTTAGGGGAATAAATACCCAGGAGTGGAATTGCTGGATCATATGATAGTTCTATTTTTAGTGTTTTGAGAAACCTTCAAACTGTTTTCCGTAGTGGCCACACCAATTTACATTTCCACCAACAGTGTACAAGGGTTCCCTTTTCTCCATATCCTCGCCAACAGTTGTTATTTGTGTTCTTTTTGGTGACGGCCATTCTGACAGGTGTTAGGTGATATCTTAACCAATCAGATCTTTAGTAGTGACCCCAATCTCCTGGGCTGCTCATGACATGATCCAACAATAGTTACTCAACCTGGATTTCCCTGAGGGATTTATTCCAGGATTTTACAGACCTAGCTCGTTACATGCGTTTTTTCCCTTAGGACAATATTTTAAAAGGCAGGTAGTATGGTGGTTCAGAGCAGGGGCTTTGAGGTCAGAGGGACCTGGATGGAGTCCCAGCTTTACCACTCGGCAGCTAGGAAATGCAGCCCATTGTCAAGAGCCGAGGAAGAAGGCCTGGGAAGAGAACTGAGTGCTCACGGCTAAGAAAATCTGACTAGCTGTCAAATAGAGATGCGGCAGGGGTCACAGGTAAAGGCACCTCGGCGTGAGTAAATCAAGCTGCCCTGCCTGTGCGCATACCCATCTGCTTGCCATCCACATTTAGTTCACATTCAATCAACAAGTATTCAAGGCTGATGCGGATGGCAGCTACCATTTACTAAGGCTTATGTGTGACCCCATGATTTGGGTACCAAGTCGTTTAATCCTCACAACTACCTGGTGAGATCTTAACCCCATTTTATAACCAAGTAAACAGAGGCACACAGAAGTCGAGACTTGCTCACACAATGAGTAAGCGCACACTTGAGAGTCACACCTCAGCAGCTGGTCTCCAAAGCCTGAACTCAGAATTATTCGCTCTAATGCAAATGGGGCTTTGCTGGGGCGAGGCCCGCGGTGCGCATCAGACACCCTTCACTCCAGGGAATGAAACTCTCAGGTTTGTCTCTGTTCAAGTTAACGACAGAACCTGTCCTCTAGGAACTGGGCATGTACCTGGTACCCCTCTGGATCTTCAGAGGGCATGTGGGGTCACAGTAAAAGCACAAGTGCTAGGATCACAACGACCTCAGTTTGAGTCCTGACCCTACCATGTACCCGCTGTGTGACTTTGAGCAAGTTCCTTAATGTTATTGATACTCAGTTTCCTTACTTGCAAAATAAAGACGACAATAGTACCTGGCTCGTTGGGCTGTTGGAAGATGAAAGTACACAGTACATGTAAAACAACTAACACAGTGACAAGTACCGAGGAGGAATTAAACAAACCATGGTTCCTACCCTCCTCTTAGGAACTGTGAACACACAAGGCTCTTAGGACTGCTTGTGTATGGTGATGAGTGACTGGGGGATCCCCTGCTGGCCTCAGTAATGGGAAGTACCTTGAATCACTTATCATGGTGGTCTAACACATAAAAAGTTTTTGAGCCAGCTTCTTTTTTTTTTTTTTTTAGCGGTACGTGGGCCTCTCACTGTTGTGGCCTCTCCTGTTGCGGAGCACAGGCTCCGGACGCGCAGGCTCAGCAGCCATGGCTCACGGGCCCAGCCGCTCCGTGGCATGTGGGATCTTCCCGGACCGGGGCACGAACCCGTGTCCCCTGCATCAGCAGGTGGACTCTCAAACACTGCGCCACCAGGGAAGCCCCTGATGGCTTAATTTTGCAACCCATGTTTCTTTACGGTAATGTAAGACTAGATTTAGAGACAGAGGCTTCAGTGACTCCTAAAGCCTGGGGAGGGGACAGTGCACACATTGCTTGGCCCCGCTATTACTAGGATAGAGATCATGACCTTTCCTTGTTTTAGTTCTGATTTTGAAGAACAGCTAGAACTGTGGGCCACATCTCTCTTGGTTTCACGCACACTCAGACTCTGCCATGATTACAACAACAGTAATACAGTGGTTGGGGAGGGTCTGGGTTGCCGGGAGAAATGCAACGCCCCTCTTCTCTATGCTATCTGTGAGGGGCAGGCACTTACAGAAAAGTTAATCTTGATTTTGCCTCTCTTTTTTTTCTTAAACCCCACATTTGTTTATTTATTTATTTTTTTGGCTGTCTTGGGTCTTCGTTTCTGTGAGAGGGCTTCATCTAGTTGCAGCAAGCAGGGGCCACTCTTCATCGCGGTGCGCGGGCCTCTCACTATCACAGCGTCTCTTGTTGTGGAGCACAGGCTCCAGACGCGCAGGCTCAGTAGTTGTGGCTCACGGGCCTAGCTGCTCCGCGGCATGTGGGATCCTCCCAGACCAGGGCTCGAACCCGTGTCCCCTGCATTAGCAGGCAGACTCCCAACCACTGTGCCACCAGGGAAGCCTTGCCTTTCTTTTTAAACACATTTAAAAGAAATTTGCACCACCTTCTGGATTACCTTAGACATATCCTGGCTGGGGTTGTTTAATCACCGGAGTTGAAAATCACTCCTCTATTCTCATTCATTATTGCAAGAATGTCAAGTTTGTGCAGCCTCCCTGGAGAGCGCTTTGGCAAGAAGGATCAACGATAAATGGAGTTTCCCAGGTGTGGCCCTGGGCTCTCCTTTCTCATTCAATACTTTCTTCCTAGTGATACCATTCACACGTATGGCTTTAATCACCATCCATCCATCCACCCGTCCATCCATCCCATCTGAGTAAGCACCCGCTATGTGGCACATGTTCTTCTGGGTTCCGGGGCCACATCACTGATACGGTTGGATATCCAGGGTGACAGCTGCGTCCTTGGCACCTCACTTTGGATGTCTACAGGCACCTCACACTCATCTTCCCTCTCAAACCTGGTCCTCCTGTGGCATTCCTTACTCTGGATTTTAGTGAAGGAACCACATCTGTACTTTTAACACAAGCCAGAAACCTGGAGACCTGTAGCCCCCTTTCTCTCCATCACTTCCCTTCTAGCCATATCTAACTCCATCACTGAGGCCTGTTGATTCATCTCTTAAATGCCCCTGGAATCTTCTCTCTTGCTCCGTCCCCTCCATTGCCACAGTGAGGGCCACCATCGTGTCTTGTGACAGCCTCCTAACTGCTCTCCCGGGGTTCTGTGCTGGCCACCTTCCTGTACATTTTCCACTCGTGGCCAAGATGACTGTCTCCAAATGCAAGCCTGTTCCATCAGTTTCTTCCTTAAAACCTTTCGTGGGCTTCTCTCTGCTCTCAGGTTAAAGCAGAGCTTCTTACCAGGGCTCTGCAAGCCCCCGGCCACAACATGATACAGCCCCTGTGGACCTCCTTCACCAGTCCCTGCCCTCCGCCTCCATTTCTTTAAGCCCCTTGAGTTCTCCATGCTTCCTTCGATCCCACCACGCTGCTCCCTCCACCCAGAATGCCCTCCCCTCCCCTCTTTGGCAAATAACTCCTATGCACCCTGCAGTTGCCCTGCCGTCCCTGACCAGGTCAGAGCCCTGCACTTCTTCAAAGCAACTGTCATGATTAAAGTTTTACATGTGAGAGATTTTTCAGTTAAGGCCCCACCCTATTCCTCCCTGAGACCCTAAGATCTACAAGCACAGGGAGAGTGCCTGTTAGTTCCCCAATATTTTATAATGAAACATTTCAAATGTACAGCGAACAGGGAGGAATTTTACAGCCAACATCCATATACCCCATAACCTGGATTCTACCTGTTTCTGACCCCATTATATTTCCATCCTGCACTGTGCCTGGTATCTAGGAGGCCTGCGATAAATCTTTGTTGAATGAAAGTGGTTCATATCCTTCCACATCTAGGATGATAAAGATAAGATGAACAGGTATGTGTGAATAATATTTATGTCAGCCTCATCTATTAAGTGTGAAAAACTGGAAGCAACTTAAATGCCCATGATAGAGGACTGGCTAAATAAATTACGGTACATCCTTCAGAATGGGGTTCCTTGCCATCAGTGACAGCGATGATGTAGATCTGTGTGTATTGACATTGAAGGATGCTCCAGATGTACTGTTAGGAATGAAACTAAAGGAAATTGGGTATAATATGACATTATTCTTTTGTAAAGTTAAAAAATCAATACACGTGGATAGGTAGTGCCTATTTTATGTCAGGTACTATTCTAAGTACTTTACATATATCAATGCATTTTAATCCTCACAAAAATCCTACGGGGTGCGTATTCCCTATTATCCCCATTTGACAGGTAAAGAAACAGGCACAGAGAGGGGAAGTAACTTGCCTAGAATCACACAGCTCTTTCCATGGGAAAATGCCCTGGAAGTTCCACACAAAATATGATAGTAGTGACGATACCAAACGCTAGTGAGGATGTGAAGCAACAGGAACTCTCATTCATTGTTGGCGGGAACGCAAAACAGCCACTTTGGAAAAGAGTTTTGTGGTTTTCTTAAAAACTAAACGTACTCTACGGACTTCCCTGGTGGCGTAGTGGTTAAGAATCCGCCTGCCAATGCAAGGGACACAGGTTCAAGCCCTGGTCTGGGAAGATCCCGCATGCCGCAGAGCAACTAAGCCTGTGTGCCACAACTACTGAGCCTGTGCTCTAGAGCCTGTGAGCCACAACTACTGAGCCCGCGTGCCACAACTACTGAAGCCTGCGCACCTAGAGACCATGCAACGCAACAAGAGAAGCCACTGCAATGAGAAGCCCGTGCACCACAAGGAAGAGTAGCCCCCGCTTGCGGCAACTAGAGAAAGCCCGTGCGCAGCAATGAAGACCCAACGCAGCCAAAAATAAATAAAATAAAATAAATTAAAATTAAAAAAAACACCTAAATGTACTCTAACCACACGATTCAGCAACCGCGCCCTTGGTATTTACTCAAAGGAGTTGAAAACATGTCCACACAAAACTCTGCACGTGGACGTTTATGGCAGCTTTATTCATAACTGCCAAAACTTGGAAGCCACCAGGATGTCCTTCAGTAGGTGAATGGAAAATGGAATATTATTGGGCACTTAAAAAGAAAAAAAGAGCTATCAAGCCATGCAGAGACTTGGAGGAAACGAAAATGCATATTACTAAATAAAAGAAACTAATCTGAAAAGTTGTATGATTCCAACTACATGATATCCTGGAAAAGGCAAAAACTATGGCGACGGTAAAAAGATCTGTGGTTGCCAGGGGCTGCGCGGGGGCTGGGAGGGAGCACAGAGGATTTTCAGGGCAGTGAAACTATTCTTTTTTTTGGGGGGGGGATAGGTTCTTTTATTTGAAATAAAAATGTCCAGTTTTGAAAAGAAAAGAAGGTTTCTAAAAACATAAGTCCTCAAACCACAGGTTTCCACAGGTTGACGAGTTGAATTCCTGAACACTGCAGAGGGATTACTGGAGATGTTGATTACTTAAGGCACTAATAGGAAGGCACTGAAGAACAGCAGGGCCAGGCTTCAATCAGACAAATGTGCGCTGCCCTGGAGGAATTGCAGAGGCTGGCTTTGAAGTTGGCTTCTCCTTTGCTTCTTTTTATTTTGTTAAACTTGTAGCTTTACTTTCCTCAATTTCTAGAATATCAGTTTCTAGATATTTGGGTTTATGGGTTATCATCATTTTGCTTTATTATCACGTCCCTGATCTGTAACTTCACCCACCCCACTTCCCCTCTATGGACTCCACAGGTGGCTTTTAATGAATTCTCTGTCCTTTCTGTTACTGTGTAGTTACAGAGTGACCTGAGAAGTGAAACTCATAAATCGAGTTGACCTAATACCAGGGCTTTGTGCACAGAATCCACCAATCTGCTCAGAGATGGCCTGATCTGAACCACATCCCCCACCATGCTCCCTGGCTTCTGCTTAGGGCAGTAGATTTGGGATCAAAGGCACCTTCAGGACTGGACCATCTTCCCGGTGGAGCATCGTGATTTACAGGGCCTCTGGGTCCTCCCCGGGGTGGGCCTCATTATTGGTGGACCTGCTGGTCTCAGGACTTAATGAAGCTCAGGTTGTTGATGTCTCATCGCAGAAAGAATTCAGTGAGAGACAAAGTGATAGGTAAGACGTGGACTTATTTAGAGAGAAACACACTCCACAGACAGAGCGTGGGCCATCTCAGAAGGCGAGAAAGGCCAGGGCAGTGAAACGATTCTGTATGATATTATAATGGTGGATACATGTCATCACACATTTGTCCAAGCCCAAACCCATAGGATGTACAACACCAAGAGTGACCCCTACACAGCACTGTAAATCAACTACACTCCAATAAAATTAAAATGAAAAAGAGTGAACCCTAATATAAACCATGGACTTAGGGTGATTAGGATGTGTCAATGTAGGTTCATCAGTCCTGACAACTGTACCTCTCTGGTGCTGATGCTGATACATGGGGGAGGCTGTGTATGAGTGGGGACAGGGGGTACCTGGGAAATCTCTGTATCATCCTCTCAATTTTGCCATGAACATAAAACTGCTCTGAAAAACGTCTCTGCTCTCTATATGTATATATAGGGTTACTTCTGAGAGAGAAGATTGAGCATAATTTCGATTTTTCCTTTTGACTCTGTCACGCCTCCTTTTTCTCCAGTAATCACGTCTCACTTGTGTACTTTTTTCCAGGAACACTGCTTCTCAAGTAGTGAAGCAAAGTGAAGTCTGGAGAAGGGAACACTTGGCCACATACCTAAGAAGCCTCCCTCAACAGATGTCCCATCGTGATCAGATTCAACGCAATAGTTCAGTCACGTAACTATGTGAGAAAAGAGTTTCAATCACCTTTGTCGGAGCTGCAGAACTGGATCCCCACCTCGTGGAGGAGATGCTCCGTTTCCTCCAGCCAGGACAGTGACAGGCGCAAGATGTCCAGCGCCACCTTCTGGAGCCCTGAGACAGGAGGGCTGACCTGCAGGTGCTGCAGGAGGTCGACCTCCTTCTTCAGGTCATTGCTACAGCAAGACATTGTCATGCACGCCTGGAAAGAGATGAGGTCATGAGGAGCCCGGGCACCATCGCCAGAAATAGCACCTGACGCTTGTGACCCGCACAGAGCAGTGTTCTTGACGGGCCCGTGAAGCAGGCAGAGCCGTATGTTGGCCGCCCTGTGACGGCCCAGTTCTACTTCCCTTTTTGGGGGGGCGGAAGGAAGGAGGCAGCTTTTATTTCACGTGCACTCTAATTGGGACTCTGGATGGTCAAAGAGACCCTTTGTTTAGGTATAGGCAATTCCAAAGCCAAATTGCCAAGGACGATTTGGCTGAAAGGGGAAGCAAATTTGGTTACAGAATTCCTGCTGAGATCAACACACAAGCTGGTCATAAAGTGCGGTTTCCTGACTTGAAAGAGTGCTGACAAGCCAACATTTGCCCAGACTCCCCAGATAGCAGCTGCATATTTCCAGAGAAAGCAGAAGCAGCTGCCTGATGTGATAAGCTGGATCCCTGCGTGGGGGCCATGAAGTGGGGGCTCTGCCAGACCCTCTGGTCCAATAAGGGTAAGAGCAGCCTGCCACTGCTGGGACAGAAAAGAAAACTGCAAATAAAGAGCAGAATGTTTCTTTGGTTTCTCTGGAAATAACACGGGGCTGTTTTTTTTCCCCCGGGGTCTGGGGCCTCCCAAAGGCAGTACTTGGAGTGTGTCGGGCAGCTTCTCCTTGGCCACACCAAGTTCACCTGGGAGGCATTTCTGGAGGTCCTTTGTTTTCTGATCTCAAACAGATTTCTCCAACAAGAGAAAAGGTGGACTAAAAGCAGAGCTGGACAATTTCCTGAACAAGGAGCACAAAAATGAGACACAGGGGACATTTGAGGAATGGAGAAGGGGGCACCTGGCAACTGTCTAAGGATGTCTTCAGCTTCTTGATGTTCTGGGTGATTTCCTCCTCTTTGCAGCTGCTGAGCTGGGTCTCCTTCTGCAGGGTCCGCTTTTTCTGCCAAACGTTGATATTGTCCTCTGTGACCCTGGTGCTCTTTTCTAGTAACTGGTGAGAAAAAGAAAAAAAAAAGATTTAAAATGCAGGGTGGGGCTTCCCTGGTGGTGCGGTGGTTGGCAGTCTGCCTGCCAATGCAGGGGATGCGGGTTCAAGCCCAGGTCGGGGAAGATCCCACATGCCGTGGAGCAACTGGGCCTGTGAGCCACAACTACTGAGCCTGCGAGTCTAGAGCCTGTGCTCCGCAACAAGAGAGGCCGCGATAGTGAGAGGCCCGCGCACCGCGATGAAGGGTGGCCCCTGCTCGCCGCAACTGGAGAAAGCCCTCGCACAGAAACGAAGACCCAACCCAGCAAAAATAAATAAATTAATTAATTAAAATGCAGGGTGGCTCTGGGGGGAGGGGACCTGGAGGGCTTCAGCTTCAGCTCGGAGGAGGGAGGTCCTGGCGTGTTTTGGGGATGGCTCTGGAGGGTGGATATTGGCTCTGTCACCGGGGCATGTTTCCCTGGATCAGAGATGTTTTTTTAAGAGCCAAAGGCCTGTCATGTGGCCACGAGTGTGTTCTAGATTCTTCTGCATTCTGGGAGGGATTCATCACGCTGAGCCTGATGCTGTGGGCTCCTAAAAAGGAGGTCGTCTGAGAGAAGCCCGTGGTGTGATCTTGTGACCCGCGCGCTGACACCCAGGGTTGGAGAGGATAAACGGAAGGATAATAAGGCATCGTTACAGCCAGAGGCCCACCCTCACTGCCATCTGCCACTTCAGGAGGAACGAGCGAGCGAGGACGCACCGTCCATGCTGAGGCCGCCCCTTTCCTCGCGGGTCTAACGGAGGTTCACCGTGTGGGTCTGCCGACCAGACACAGTCCTGGGTGGTTTAATTTGATTTTCACAGAAACACTACAAGGGAGTTTAACTGGCTTTTACTTTAAAAGCAAGGAATTCCCAGAAAATCAAAACAAATCTTTATGGAGTAGCAACAGTGTGAAAATTATGTGCCACCAACAAAAAACAGGAACATATGCTCCCAGTGTCTGGAGCCCCGGGTCCCTGAAGGAGAAAGTGGGGAAGAGAGACGAGCCTGCTGATTGGAGACGGGTTTGTCCTGGAACGGTTTCACGCGTCCGCCAAGTGGCCTTGAGGACCTGACCTCTGAAAAGCTCCAGCTGCAGCACAAAGAAAGGGAAGGGGATGAGGTGAGTGGCGCAGCTGCAGCTGCAAGGCTGGGGGAGGCGCCTCCATCGCTGGGTCTGGGAGAAATCGGTGAGAAGGCTCTGCACGCCTTTAGTGGTCATTATGGGTAATTAACACCTTCACCTCTCACCGGAAGGGGCAGTGCCCACACAAGAGAGGGGGACAGCAGGTTTTAATGACTTTTCAGGTGTGCCCGCCTAACCTAGCCGACGCACACGGTCAGCACACACACGTCTCGGGCTCTCGGAAGAGCCACTTGCTGCCAATTATCCAGTGGGAAGTCCAGGGCCAGGAGCGCTCTTCCATAATTGCTACGTTGGCACCAGGATGTGAGATAAACATTGAGGCTGTCAGCCCCGGTAACTCGTGTCATCAGCAAGGGCGCCTGGGGAGAGAAGGAGGAGCTGCCTGCTGCCGTTTTGTGCCTTAGACCTTGCGTCCTGAAGACGACGTCTCCTGTATTCCTCTCCAGGTCCCCGGAGCCTGGTGCAGTGCCTGGCACACAGCAGGCACTCAATAAACGTTCATCGAATGCTTAGAACAGAAACACCTGTCAAGTCAGATGTTCAAAGTCCTCTCCTTCAGTTCAGCCAGTTTTTACTGAGTGCCTCCCTGATGCTGGTGTCTTCATATTATGGATGATGAGACAATGCAGTTAAATTAATTCAGGGCTTCTAGAATGACGAGTTCAAGATGCCCCAGGCTCATGAGACTTGAACGGCAAAGAAGCCCACGTTTCTCTGGAAATTTACCAACGTGATGGCCCTTGGCCTGGGTTTTTGGCTCACTGGCAAAATGTGGTCATGAAAGGCTCTAAAACAGAGCCCTGAAGGACCACAAGGGCCACACAATCAATGAGAACGTGAACAGGTCATAAGACACAGGAGTCTGCTGCACACCAGGGAGCTCTGGGAAGCCAAGTAGAGGAATTGTGACTCTCCTAAGGACACCTCTGCAGTCATCCTGCTGGAAGCCAGCTGGGTGATTGGAGGGACTCTGGGTCGTCTGCTGGTTTCATGGTCAAGGGAGGGTCCTAGCTCGCCCGAGGAAGAGGTTATGTAGAGGGTCCTGTGGGCAATGGCCCACGTTATCACCAGAGGCGCCCTACAGGACTGCTTGGTGGGGGGTGGGGGTGGGGAGGGACAGGTCCTGCTGGACGATGGGCTGAGTCCTGTGGTCACTGGCCTGGGGAAGGGCAGGACCTCAGGCCGGGAGCGGGCTGTGGAGACAAGGGGGTGAAGCAGGAAGGCCCAGGCAGCGCAGAGAAGCCTTGTTCGTCCTTTCTCTCTCGAGTCTAGACCTGGAGGAATCTCAGTGTCTCTGAGGGGCTTCCTGGATGACCCCTGGCCAGAGCCATGACCAGGCGCTCGGCAAGTGGCGCAGATCATGCCCTCAAGGCGGGTGTGCACCGTGGGTGCAGAGTGCCAGCAAGGTGAGGGGTAGCCCAGGTGCACGGAGGGAAGCCCAGGCTGGCGGGCTCTCTGCCTTGCTAAGGGGTCGGCATCCTGCAGGAGAAAGGACACCGGGGGTGATGGTGTGGAAGTTGGTTGAAGAGGCTTTCAAACCTGCCTGAGGGTCAGCATCGTCATTTAACTTGTGGTTGCCTCTGAAGTTCAGTGCGTGGGACAAATTCCGGTCACACTGATGGTTCAGGCTTGGATGCTACCAAACGCAAGGGCTTTGGGAGCTGAGCTGGGTGGGACGGAGGGCTCCTTTAAGGATCGTGGTTCTTAACCTTTTTTGGTGGTTTACAGATCCTTCTGAGCATCCAATGAGTGACGAGGTGGACTCACTCTCCCAGAAAAAGAAAAGCACAAACACATACATGCAAAACGTTCTTGGTCCCCCTGGAGCCGTGGCTGCCAGGAGAGGATGCCTTGTGGAGGGGGTCCAAGATGGGCTGCCCTCGGTGGGCTGTGTTCTGGAGGGCCAGTGCCCCATCTTGGGTTCTCGTTTGCTCTCCCTTAGCCTTTGGTGAAGGCTCGTTTGCATGTTCTGGCCCTCATGTCTGTGCCACGTGTCAGAGGAAGGGCCACTGGGCCATCTTGGGTCAGAGTCCTGGGAAATGGCCCACTCCCCACCCTGCCCACCTCCACCTGGCATAAGCTGTGGTATTCTGGGCTTTACTTTATTAAGAAAAGTGACAGGACTTCCCTGGCGCTCCAGTGGTTAAGACTCCATGCAGCCACTGCAGGGGGCACGGGTTCCATGCCTGGTCGTGGAACTAAAATCCGGCAAGCCACGCGGTTCGGCCAAACAAAACAAACAAACAAACAAACAAACAAACAGAAATTTGGCATTTCCCTGGGGACACTGACTGTAGCATCTGTTTGGGGTCCCAGAGGAAGAAAGATCGCTGTAAATGTCAGGACAAAAAATGTGAAGGAGAAAGTGCTAGAAACACCACCGGGGTCAAGAGCTCAAACCCTTCCCAAGAGGGAACCGCACAGCTGGTTCACTGGCGTGGGCCATGAGCTGGGACTGGCTGCTTGGTCAGGGTCTCAGGCAACAGCAAACACTGGAGTGGGCAGCTTCCCAGAAGGAAAAGCCTCTTTAGTGAAATCCACGGGGACGCGGAAGCCGCACAAAGCCCTGCCCCTGAGATAAGCGGGTGAACTAAGCCAGGCCGTCTTCCTCCTCATTCATCCCTGCCGGCCGCTTGGGTGCGGGATTCCGTGGAGAGCACGGGCCCGTGAAGGGGCTCTGCAGCACGCCTACCTGACCTACTGCCCTTTCCAAATTGGCTTTAATGAGGTTTGCTCTGTTCCTCATTTCTTGCAGCTGAAGCAATTTCCTTCTGGAATCCTCCCGAAGCTTCTCTTCCACCTGAAAGGATGATGAAAGCGTGGGCTTGCTGCTAATGTGATCATCATGCCCTCTGGGGAAACTCTTCTGGGGGGGCTGCTAATGGCAGTGGGGGAGTCCCTGAGGGGTAGGGACAGCTGCAGCCCAGCAGCCGGGGTCACAGGCATGCACAGGGTGGAGGCAAACTCACAGGGAGTTGCCCCCTACGGGAAAGGGCCGAGCTCTGCACCCGGGGCTCAACTATGTTCTACCGCACACTCCCATCCCAGCTCGGTCCCAAACAAGCCGTACGACACTCGGAAAGTTATTTCACTGCTCCGTGACTCAGTGTCCTCATCTGTCAAATGGGGATGATGATACTAGTATCACTGCATAGAGTTATTGTGGGGATTCAATGTTTGGCATAGTGCTTAAGGGCTCTGTGAGTGTGTTAAGTACTGTTGTAACCTAGGAAAGGTGGACGGGAATGTCCGCCATACAGTCTCGTTGTAATAACTCGTGATGGGTACTTGGAAATGTTATGATTGGGTTTATTATCATAACTGTTTGTCGTTACCACTTTGAACACACTCACTGGTGGTAACCTCTCTGGAGGCTTGCTAAAGCAATGTCTATTAAGAACTGCAGCCTGCCAAGGAAGGTATTTAAAGTGGAGAAGCTTGCCTAGTTTTCCCCCCTTGCTTGGGTAACAGTCAACGCACGGTAAGCTTGGGCGTGCTCCACGCTACCCTTGGCTGGCCAGTGTAGGCCTCGCAGCTGCTCAATTCTTGGATGTACCTGCTGAGCCCTGGGCCCTGGCACTAACAGGAAATGAGGAAAACTCTCATAAATAAATGGAAAGTTTTTGTGCTGAAACAAATTCACAGGCTGTGTTTTCAGGGATTTGAAGAGGGGGATCACAGGGATGTAATAAAAGACCCAGAAAAGCCCTTAAGAGCTTTCTTCTGAGTAGTGTGGTCCAGTGGAAGAGCCTCTACCCAGCTCCGTTACCTTGGAAAAGTCATCTAAGCTCTCTGGGCCTTAGTGTTCTCCCAGGTCTAAGCATGCTCTGACTTGTATGTCAGCAGCCTTTTTCATGTGCTGCAAAAGCCAAGTCCAGCCTTGGACTCTGCCCTTATCTGTGTTCTGCATGAACAGCCCCCGTTCCCGTCCCCAAGCCTCAGAGTCACCTTCAGCGGCCGCCCTGCTCCCTCCCTCACACTTGGTGGTCTCACGCCTGTCCTCCAGTCCCTCTAACATGCAAGCTGGACTGTGACAACTGGCCTCCTCGCCTCGAGTTTAGATTCTTCCAGTGCAATCTTAACGGTACTCTGAGAGTTACCCAGCTGTAAGGCAGCTCTGTCCAACAGAAATTTCTCCAGCGGTACAGGTACTCTGAGCGAGGCTGTGTTGTCTAATACGGCAGCCACCAGCCACATCTGGGGATCAAGCACTCGAAATGGGGCTGGTGTGACGGAGGAACTGAATTAAAAATTTTAGTTAATTTTTATTAATTTCAGTGAAAACAGTAGCATGTGGCTGTTTGCTACGCCAGGGTCACTGAAGTCAGACGAACCTGGAGTCAGACAAAACCGACTGTGCCATTGGGCTAGTTACTTTACTAGTAGCTAGTAGCCTTGACTTTCTCATCTGTAAAATGGAGAGGATGATTTCTAGATCACAGCGCTGTTGTGAAGATGAAGAGATGAAATGTTCAGGGGAACGCCTAGTACCTGAGAAATTGTAACGATCATTTTCACCCTGATTACTGTCCACAAATGTCATTGCATCAGTCACTTGTTCAGAAGCCTTAGGAGCTCCCCACTGCCTGTGTGGTACAGAGCCCAAGCGCCTGAACTAAGGCAAAACACCAAGCTAGGGATTCAAGAAGCCCCTACGAACTCTAAACGAGGTAAATAAAACTGAATCCACCCCTAGATAAACCATAATAAAACTGCTGGAAATCAAGGGAAAAGACAATCTTAAAAGCAACTGGAGAAAAAGACAGATTATGCAAAGGTACAACAGTTAGGCTTACAGATGACTTCTAAATAGAAATAATAGGAGCCACAAGACAATAGTGACATATCTAAAGCTGTATCTAATGTACTGAAAGAAAAGAATTGCCATTGTAGAATTCAATACGCAGTCAAATGTGTTTTAAGAATGGAGGTTAAATATACATCTCCAGACAGACACACAGGCACATTTGAGAATTTGTCATCAGCAGAGCCACAATGAGGGAAAACATTAAAGGGTATTCTTCAGACACAAGAAAAATGAACCCAGGTGGGTGATCAGAGATGCAGAAAAGACAAGCAACAGTAAGGGTAACGTGTGGATATAATACAGACTATAGCAAAACACTACTAATGTCTTGTGGGGTATTAACTATCAAGAGGAGTTTAGAAAATGACAGCAATGGCTTATAAATCTGGAGGGGGTAAGTGAAGTTAAGGTGTTTGAAACTCATTGCACTGTCAAGGAGAAGGGCATAATTATCAACTACTATTGCCTCTTGGGAAGTTAAGAATGCAGGGCTTCCCTGGTGGCGCAGTGGTTGAGAGTCCGCCTGCCGATGCAGGGGACATGGGTTCGTGTTCCGGTCCGGGAGGATCCCACATGCCGCGGAACGGCTGGGCCCGTGGGCCATGGCCACTGAGCCTGTGCGTCCGGAGCCTGTGCTCCACAACGGGAGAGGCCACAACAGTGAGAGGCCCACGTACCGCAAAAAAAAAAAAAAAAAGAATGCATATTGTAGTCTTCAGGATGACTACTAAGAGAATAGTAGAAGAGTGAAAAACTTAATTAATGTGTGATTTTGGTGAGTCAAGGATGAATGCTATTGTCTTACTATTACTAAAAGAATAGTAAAAAAGTGAAATATTTCCAAGCTAATAGAGGGGGAAAGTGGAATAAGAGAAAACCATCCACTCAGAAGGAGGCAAGAAAGGACAGAAAAAGGAACATAGCACAGATGGTACAACTGGTATTGAGCAAGAAGGTAGATTTAAACCCCAGTACACGAGTAATTACATAATATAAATGGACTAAAAGTCAAAGATTGTCAAACTGGATTTTGTAAAAATGATACGCTATTTGAAGGCATATGTCTAAACCTTAAGACAAAAATTGACAGAGAACATATGAAAAAGATATGGTATGAAAACTCTAACCAACAGAAAGCCAGTGATGAAGCTAAATGACAAAGGAGACGTTAAGGGAGAAACACTACTAGAGATGAAAAGGGACATTTCATGATGATCTAAAGTTTTGCTCCACAGGAAGTGTTAGGATTCTAAATTTATATGCACCTAGTAACACAGACTCAAAACATATAAAGCAAACATCGTTCATATTAAAAGAAGAAACACACAAATTACAAACATGTTGAGATTTTTAAAAACATTGTCAATGATGGAACAAAAAGACAAAAAAAAATCAATATGAGAATTTAAGTTGGAACAACATCATTGGCAAACTTGATGTAATGGATCAATTCTTTCTTAGATAATTTGACAATTAAGATTTGAAGGCAGTCTAGGGTTGTGGTTACACACAGGAGCTTTGGAGTCAGGCAGACCTGGATTCAAGTTCTGCCACAACTACTTTATGCAAGTGAACTTGGATAACTTCCTTCACCTCTATGAGCCTCAGTTTTCCCGACTGTAAAGTGGGGTTAATACCAGTATAGACCGCATGGGGTCATTGTGAGGATGAACAGAGATGATGCAGGTAGAGTGCTGGCCCCAGAGTGGTTCCCAGGCCGACCTGTCCCTGCCATACCTTGCTCTTTTCCCGCAGCGTCATAGAGATCAGGCTCTGCTCGGTACTGCTCCTTTTCAGCTCCACCCTGAGCTTCCTCATTTCTTTTTCCATGTCATGGATTTGCTGAAAGGGTTCCAACAACAGGGAAGTCAACTTCACAACGCATTTCATCCGGTTCATTAAGGCAGAAACCTAGTCTGGGATTCGCTTAACTCCTTCCCTTGGGGGACAATTCCACATCTTTGAGGCAAAGTAGACTTTCTTTCAACGGATGCAATGAAAGGGCTGGGTGAGGGAAAATTTGAGTTTCTTTTGAAGATCAGCATGGATCCTGGATTAAACAGTACAAGATACCTATCCACTCATTAGAATCTCTTTCCTTGGGGTATATTTTTGAGTTCAATCTAAATAAGGGCTGTTTGGAAGACACAATGGGCACAGTTTGGAAGCAAAGAACAATGACATTTTTCTTTATTCTCATTTGAGGCAGAGAAGTGTGCTCCTGACAGAGAGAAGAACACACGTCTCCTCCCCCCGTCCCAGGCACCGTCCTTCGCAACGGATGGAAAACGTATGCCTGGTGATGTGCACGAGGGTTCGGGCCTGTACAGGGGGTGAACATTTACATTGAGTGGTCATCTTTTCACTGTATTGATTTTTATGTTCACCTTCCATACAAGGCCAGTGATACATTTGCTTTTTATTTTGTTTTTATGAATTGTTGTAAAACTGAATGTATTTAAGCAAAAATACTTCAAGAAGAGTTGTGTTAATAACAGTGCTCAGGGCTGTGATAAAACTTGTGACAGTGGATCATGAAAGTCTGGGCATCACAAGTCCAGGGGTAGGGACCACGGTGAATTTCTAGCAGCATAGGGTGGCCACCTCCCGTCCCTTTCCCCAGGGGAAACCATATGAGGGGCCTTGAGCCAACTGCCCAGAAAATCTGGGGAGAGTGTGTTTTCCATGGTCTTTTCACCCATCTCTTTGAGGCTAGCAAATCAAAGCATTAGGAGACTACATTAACAGACAAACACCCAGAAAGCCCCAGAGCTTGTGCTAGCTAATGGGCCAAGGAACCCGTCCAAAACCCTCAAGGCCATAATCTAGGCTTTCAGTGGACACCTAGGGGTCAGGAGTTTCAACGCACGGTTTTGCAGAGTTTTAACTCTTTCTCTTGGGCTTCCCAGTTCTCCTTCTGGGCATCTTCCTTCTGTAACTCTTCTTTCAGCACTCAGCACTGTGGAGAAAAAGGACAAGGCCACAGGGGCTTGGCTGGGGGTCCCAAGTACCTGTGTTCACGCCCAGGAGTGTTTCCTGCTGTATAACGCAATCACACCTCTGAATTCTGAGAGGCGAGACCATTTGTGTGATGGGAGCACGGGATCCTGCAGTCATTCCCAGTTCATCCCTCTCATGAGTTCTGAGGAATAGAGCGTCTAAATTCCTCTTCAAAAGCCAGCAAGCTTCACTGCAGGGGAAATCCAGCTTTGTAGAGTCTGGGTACTTAGGGTGCAGGAATTGGGATGTTTTCACGCTGTGACCGGTGAGGGTGCAGGGGGCTGGGCCAGTGAGCTCAGGTCCATGTTAGGGCTTTTGTGCAGGTTGCATCTCAAGACACAACTGCCCCGACTGGTGTGGAGGGGAAAACGGAGCTGTCTTGCCCGAGGGCGGCTTGGCAACAGGCATTAAGTGCATAAGGATGGATGTGCCTTCTTTTGACCCAGCAATTCCCACTTTAGGAATGTACCTTAAGGACAATGACTGGAGAAATAAGTAAATCTGTAGTTTCAAGGATGCTCTTCACAGAATTGTCAGTAACAGTGGAAGAAAAGAAAAAAAAAAGAGGAAACAACCCAAGTGTTGTTTAGCACAGCAGACCACTTTATAACACTGGGTACATCCAGGAGAAAGTATGTAACTTTTAAGACGAATGATAAGAGTGTTGATTTATTAGAATGGGAAAATAATAAGTATTTAAAATTTTTTAAAATGTGCATAGTATAAATTCACTATAAAATGATTGATTGATTGATTTCTAGGCAATATATAGAAACAAGACTGGAAGAACATACATGAAAATATTAACACTGATTTCTCAAGGTAGCATTTCCTCTCCTCTCTTTTTATTTTTTCTTCTCAATGTCATCTACTTATTTTTCTAAAATTAACACACATGATGTATGTCATTTAAAAAAAGGCATCTCAAATGTTCACAAGAGCAGTACCCTTGGTGGTGACGAGCCCTTCTGCTGTTGGCCAGCAGTCTAGAGGAGAAGGGACCTCATTCCGAGGTCAACGAGGAAGGGGAAACGGGGACATAAATCATCCAAATGCACTTCAGGAGGTAGAAGAGCCAAGCAGGTGCTGTCTTTGCAGATTCCTTCTACATAGCACCAGCTCTGCATCCCCTTCACGTCCCCAGCACACACACACACACACACACACACACACACACACCACATTAAACAGCTATAGCACATGCCTGGGAAGACACTCTGCTTGGGAGAAACGAATGCAGAGGGTTTGGCCAGGCAGCCGACCCAGGGCAGAGGCAGAAGAGCACAACTAAAACCAGCCTCCCACTTCTCGGAAAATGATTTTGTCATCCCCATTTCACAGATCGGGAAATGGAGGCCAAATAAGTTACAATGAAAGAAAGCTCTGGTCTGTCTGATCCCAAAGCTCATGCAGTGCCTTTTACGAGCTCCAAACTGGGTATGGTACTACGTACCAGGTATTACTTACTGTGCCTTTTCCTTGGAACCTCAAGATCTGTTCTCACCCCACCCCCATGCAGACCTAGCTATCGGGTAGCCTCTGGGAATCTCTGAGTTGCCACCTGAGATGAAAGCTTTGAGGTTTTACCTTGACTCACAGAAACAGGCACATCATACAAATACTGAGAAATCTTATCCTATAGAGTCAGGATTCTAAAGTTAGCATTGAAGGCAAGATTTGCAAATAGTCAAAGTTAAATGTAAAAAGCTCTTTGCTTGCCTACCACATTCATCTTCCATAGAGGCATTCATTTCTTCTAAGGAAGAAATGAGAGTCTGCGTGTTTGCATCTGGATCTTCAAACATTCTGCTTTGAAGACAATTATGAGAACCAGTGGTGCTGGGACCATGATGCAGCCGTGTGGTCATCCTTGCTCACAGAGAGATCGTATTCTGCTTAATATTAAACTTTGCAATGGCAGTATATGCTCATAAGTGTGTTTGTTGCTGGGATTAAACAAACTCATTTATAATAGGGGTTAGAAAATGTTTGCTGGATTTGAAAATCTATTACGCTTATTCTGAGCCACATACATGCTGTCCTTTGAAAGGCCTCAGAGAAGTTGGCCACCTGCCCAGCAGCTACCCTCCCTGTGTCCTTGGGCACTGGCCTCATCTCACCACCGTGTGTCATGTGACTCCACTGTGTCTGCTTTTCACAGCTACAATTTGCTGATGACCCGACACTCACTCTGGAGCTGAGGGCTTCGAGCTGGTGATCCTTTTCTTTGTTCTCACTTTTCAGTTGATTCACCTCCTGTTTTCATTGTTGAACATGACCATCCTTTACTAACACGTCTCTTTGCCAAGATGACACCATCTCTGTAAAAGAACCAAACAAACCAAAACAAAAGACTCATGGAGGTCAAAGAGGCACGAAGAATTATTGGCAACACCATGGCTGTCAGCCAATGTTCGGACAAGACCTTCCAAGCCTGGGCCACCACCGGTGCCCGCTTAGAACTGGGGAGGCTTTTTCCAAGGGTCCCAGAGCAGGAATGGGAATGAGAGCAAAGTCCACGGAACAGGGTTTGAGGCTTCAGTGAGAATGAGGGGCAGTCAGCACCAGCGAGAGGAGAAACATTTGGGGGCCCCTTGTGGGCACAGGCCAGGCAAACCTGGGAGGAGAGGCCACACCATGGGCCTGGGGAACAGAGGCCCAGCACACGGAAGGTCCAGGAATTCTTCTCCAGAGGCCAGGAGACGGGCGTGTGGCAGAGGGCACTGCTGGACGCTATTGATGGGGTGGTGGTTTTCACAGTCCTCTGAGTTTGGACCCCTCTCTACCACTTATTACCTTGGTGGTCTTGGACAAGCTATTTCACCTCCCACTGTCTGTCCCACACAGAGTTATTGTAAGGGTCAAATGAGACAGTATGTCCCAAGAACACAAAGCGGCTAAATTATGTTTGTTCCATGGCGCCTATGATTTTTCTCGGCAGCCAGCTTCCAAAATGGCCCCAATGATCCCTGTGGCCTAGAATTCATGCCCTGTGTAGCCCCTCCCACCCTGAATAGGGCTGCCATGGGTAACCAATATGATACTGTGGAAATGACGGACTGTTTCCTCTCAGGCTGAGTCATAAAAGACACTGTGGCCAACTCTTTGCTCCCTCTTGAATCACTCACTCTGGGGGAAGCCAACTGCTGTGTCGTGAGGACACTCAAGCAGCCCTAGAGAGAAGCATGTGTGCTGAGGGACTAAGGCCTCCAGCCAATAGCCACATGAGCAGCCATTCTGAAGGGGGGATCCTCCGGCTCCCCCCGAGGCTTTAGATGACATGACTTATGCCCCAGCCGACATCTTGACTGCAACTCATGAGAACTAAGTCACCGCCCGCTCAAATTCCTGAACTACAGAAACTGGGGCAGATAATAAATATTGGTTGGGGTTTTATCCATTACATTTTGGGGTAACTTGTTATGCAGCAATAGATAACTACTCCATTACTGTAGCATCATTTTTTTAACATCTTTATGGCAGCATAATTGCTTTACAATGGTGTGTTAGTTTCTGCTTTATAACCAAGTGAATCAGTTATGCATATACATATCTCCCCATATCTCTTCCCTCTTGCACTGTAGTATCATTTTGAATAAAAGTGGGAAGAAGGGTGCATAAATGCAGTGGTATTGGGTTATCTCCTACGGTTCTTTTCTTGAAAGAACATCAGGCCCAGTTTTAGTGGTAGGTATCAATCAAGAATGTCTATGAAATAAAGCACAAAATGCTCCAGAATTTCAGTTTAAAAATGAGCTTTGCCTCCAGGACACAGTTCAGTTACTTGGAAATCCCTCTGGGGCTTGCCACACTTTGAGTGGGTCCAGCCCATCTCAAGCGTTATCCCAACCCAGGTCTGTCCGACTCCCTGATCGGAGAAGGAGGGATCTGAGACAGGCTCGATGCTTGGATGAGGTTTCACTGGCCGACATACGGGAGGAAGGTGAGGACCAGCGAGTTCATCCTTACATTCCTGGTGCCCAGAACAACACCTAGCCTGGGGGAGGTGCTCAGAAAATATCTGAGGACATCCCAAGTGAGGGAGGAGCATAAGCAGAGACCTGGGGTCAGCAGGGGGTGGGGCTGGGTGTGATTAAGTTGCAGAGTGAGGCAGAAGAAAAGCACAGATTCATACAGAGATGGGGATTCATGTGCGACTCAATGCTATGTCTGGCTTCTACAGCTGTGGGCATGTTTCCTGCTACGCGCTGGCTGCTTTCAGAGTGATGTGCCCCTCCGAGGCTCACTGCCTCCTCCCTGTCACCTGCTTCTTTCCCTCCCCTCGTCTGTGAGCGGTCCCATCCTCTTCAGGTCTCTAGGCATGTCAGTTCCTGCTTAAAAACCTCCACTGGATTCCCAACACCCTTGGAATAAAAACCCAGACCCCCCGACCCTGCCCAGCCCCACAATCCCCTGTTCACTCCACGCAGCCTCGCTTGCCCTTGGCTTGTCCTTGCCCACCTGAAACAGGTGCTCTCTAAAAGAAGGACATAGCCGTGGAGGATACAACATGAACTGGTTAGAATCGGCTAGGTCCAAGGGGGCATAAGATTCGACTTCCAGGGGAACTGGAGCTTCATTACAGGCTCATTGTAACACATGAGCGAAATGACACACCCACCAGCACCAGGACAGTTCCAAGGCTGACCATAAAGGTCAAAAAGTGGGTGGTGGGGCTGCCCTGGTGGCACGGTGGTTGAGAGTCCGCCTGCCGATGCAGGGGACACGGGTTCGTGCCCCGGTCCGGGAAGATCCCACATGCCGCGCAGCGGCTGGGCCCGTGAGCCATGGCCGATGAGCCTGCGTGTCCAGAGCCTGTGCTCCGCAACGGGAGAGGCCACAACAGTGAGAGGCTGGCGTACAGAAAAAAAATAAATAAATAAAAAATAAAAAGTGGGTGTTGGCCCAATTCCTGGAAATCCCCGCCCCTTCCCCAAAATATTAGAGTTGTCCCAATCCTCCCACTCATTAGCCTATAAAATTACCCAGCCCATAAAACTAACTGCCCCATATTTGGGGGCCTCTAGCCTTCTGAAATGGCCCACACTCTGTCTGTGGAGTGTGTTTCTCTCTAAGGAAATCCACTTCTTACTTTGTCTCTCACTGGATTCTTTCTGCGATGAGACATAAAGAACCTGAGCTTTATTAAGTCCCGAGACCAGATGCGTGATCTCGATTAAAATATAGTGGGGTCTGACTGGGTTCGAGTCCCAGCCCACGGGTTCAAGTCCCACCTGAGTTCCATGGTTGCACACCCACTAAGCTGGTCCCCCTTGGCCTCCCCCCTTGAAGCGCTGGCCACCACGACACACAGTTTATTTTCTCCACAGCACCACTGCTCTCTGAAGTGGGCTTGTTTATTCATCCGTTTACTTTTATTGTCTGTCACCCCCTCCCGAATCTGTGAGTACAGGAATCTGACTGTCTTGCTTGGCTCTCCCTCCCCGGAGCCTGGAACGGGGCCTGACACCTAGTAGGAGCTCAAGAAACATGTGGAAGCAATGAAGGAATCCAGGGAATCAAAGCTCAGTCACAGCTGTGCGTTGGCTGCCCCTCTCCCAACCCAAGCCCTTTATCAGGGAACCACCTCTGATCAAATTAGAAAATGGTTTCCCTTGGGCCCAAGTGCACTCGGCTGAAATGTGTGAGACAATGGGTGCCTTAAAGGAGTGACCCCATTTTGTCCACGCTCTAGTTTGCACTCAGGCTGCTTTGTGGAACCACCCAAGCCACAAGGCGACCTGTGTTCTCCCTGGTGGGGCCAGTGCTCAGGAGACCTTGTCGCCAAGAGATACCATTCTCTCAAATATTTACCAGGCCCTGCCCTCGGAACTGGGCGGCAAGAAACCTCCACTGAGGGAGAACTCTAATGCACCGACACGGGTGATCCCTGAGGCTGCACCCAGGTCAAGGGCACAGGTGTGCTGGTTGACTGGTGATGTCTGCAGGGGGAGGGCAGAAGCTCTGGGGCCGGAAGGCAGAAGCGCCTCACCTGACGTGATGGCGGCGTCCCTCCTTAAGTTCTCGGCCTCGTGCTTCAGGGAGGTGATTTCTAAGTTTCTCTCAGACAGGTTCTGGCACAGCACCTGGTTGTAGCCTTGCTGTAGGGCACTGATCTGTGGAAAGAGGCAACACACAGTCAGAGGGGGCCAGCCAGGCCTGCAGGACACGCCGGTACTTCTCCAACGTTGGGCAAAGAGTCGGGTTGATCTTGGATCGGGGTGTTGGGGAAACCAAGGTTTTCAGTTGTCACTTGTGGAAGGGGCAGGAGGGGGCCTGTTCCTTCAGTGACCACCATGTCATTGGTCCTCGAGACATGGACCTTATCTTTGTGGCCACCCAGGGGCTCGGGTGCTGCTGTCTTCCTATGACCTGTGGGTTTTCAGCCATAAATAGACCAGCTGTTGGTTCCAGATCATCCAGCACTGACTGGATGCACAGCAAAGTTCAAGAGCCAGGAGCAGGTTATGAAATGAATTCCCTCTAATGAGAATAGAGGGTAGTTTTTACCTCACAGAACACTCCAGAGTTTACAAAGCCCGTTCACACATGCTACACTGATACTCGTCATAGCGTTGCTGAAGGCTGACGTTCCCATTAATGTGTCCATTTTGCAAGGGAGCCAGGTTGAGACTCAGAGAGGCGAGGCCCCCTGCTCGGGATCATGTGGCTGGTCAGACGTTGAGTCTGATTCAAACCCAGTCTTTAGTTGCCTGGTTCCTCCTTCCCAGGTGGCTCTAGGAATGAACGTGAGAAGTTGGAGGCTGTAAAGCATGGCATGGACTCGGGAGCCGGACTGTGGCCTTCAAGTCCTGTCTCTGCCAGTTAACGGGCTTTGTGAACACAAGGAGGACACCATATTCTGTTTCCTTTTGTTCCGTCTGTACGCGGGGTGATGGTAGTCCCAACCTGATAGGATTGTTAGAAGTATTTTAATAAGTTAACACGTGTACAAGTGCTCAGATCATGCCTGGCACACGACACAGGGGGATGAGCTGTGACGGTCCTCTCCTCTGACTACCCACGGTGTGTTTTTTTTGTTTTGTTTCGGGGGTATTTTGTGTTTTTTTTTTTGTGGTACGCGGGCCTCTCACAGTTGTGGCCTCTCCCATTGCGGAGCACAGGCTCCGGACCCGCAGGCTCAGCGGCCATGGCTCACGGGCAGAGCCGCTCCGTGGCATGTGGGATCTTCCTGGACCGGGGCACGAACCTGTGTCCCCTGCATCGGCAGGTGGACTCTCAACCACTGCGCCACCAGGGAAGCCCCTATCCATTCATCTCTTGATGACACTTAGGTTGCTTCCATATCTTGGTAATTGTAAATAATGACGCTCTGAACATTGGGGTGCATGTATCTTTTCAAATACATGTTTTTGAAAACACGTGTTTTTGTTTTTTTCGGATTTATACCCAGGAGTTGAGTTTCGAGGTCATATGGTAGTTCTATTTTTAGTTTTCTGAGAACTCTCCATACTGTTTTCCACAGTGGCTGTGCCAGTTTACATTCCTACCAACACTGTACCAGGGTTCCATTTTCTCTAAAAATTGTAAATTTTCTTCCTAGGGGTAATTGAGATGGTAGTTCAATAATAACATAAGATCAGGTGAAGTCTAAAGAAATTTTAGAAAACCTGGATAAAGTAAGAAAACATCTGTTCGCTGGCATCTGAATGTTAGAGAGACACCAAGACATGTGGGCCAAGTTCTGGAGAGAAGGGAAACACAGACGCAAGCTTGACATTTGGTGCAGCTTTTCTCCTTGGGGCATTTGCGGATTCAAATCTTACAGCCCAGGAGCTGAAAAGCCAAGGAGTTCAAAAGACTCTAACCACAGAAGCTGCTGGCATCCCTTGACTTGTAGGTGCAGCACTCTAGTCCTGCCTCTGTGGTCACTGCCTCCGCCTCTTCTTTGTATATAATCTCCTCCTGTCTCTCACTTATAAGTACACTTACAGATGGCACTTAGGGCGAGGATAGTCTCAGCTCAAAATCCTTATATCCGCAAAACTTTACCTTGTAAGGTAACATTCTCAGGTCCCAGGGATTAGAGCCTGAGATCTTTGGGGCCACCAGTCAGCCCACTGTAAGCCCTAAACGTCTTCTCTCCTGAGGAGGGTCTAGGCTGGGCAGAAACCCCGACAGACATCTACCAGAGGCCAGATTGAGAGCCCTTTTAGAAGGTCAATTCTCAGCTCATTTGGAACCTTGCTATTGCCCTTTTTTTTTTTCTTTTCTTTTCGGTACGTGGGTCTCTCACTGTTGCGGCCTTTACCGCTGCGGAGCACAGGCTCTGGACGCACAGGCTCAGCAGCCATGGCTCACGGGCCCAGCCGCTCGGTGGCATGTGGGATCCTCCCGGACCGGAGCACGAACCCGTGTCCCCTGCACTGGCAGGCGGATTCTCAACCACTGCGCCACCAAGGAAGCCCTGCCCTTTCTTTTTTCCCCGGGTTTGTCCTCAACAGGGGGAAGCATTAAGAGTAAATGAGGGGCTTCCCTGGTGGAGCAGTGGTTCAGAATCCGCCTGCCAATGCAGGGGACACAGGCTCGAGCCCTGGTCCAAGAAGATCCCACATGCCGTGGAGCAACTAAGCCCGTGCGCCACAACTACTGAGCCTGCGTTCTTGAGCCTGCGAGCCACAACTACTGAAGCCTCCATGCCTAGAGCCTGTGCTCCGCAACAAGAGAAGGCCATGGAATGAGAAGCCCGCGCAACGCAACAAAGAGTAGCCCCTGCTCACAACAACTAGAGAAAGCCCGGGAGCAGCAACGAAGACCCAATGCAGCCATAAATTAAAAATAAAAATAATAATAATAATAAAATAAATGCATTAGCAGATTTTGTGTTTCCTCTCATCGTTAGTGTATTGCTTTCATTCCTAAGACCCTAAAAAATTGGAAACCACTCCACTTACCAGGAACACACTTTGCAACACGGATCCAGGGGAAGCTGTTTTCTTCCGTAGACACTTCATGACCCCGGTTTCCACAACAGCAGGCACTGCTGGCTCTGCCAAGTTGCTGGAGAAGGGCACCTTATCTGCAAAGCCACGAATCCAAATGGGCCCCCATTGGCAAGGGTGGAAGGAAGTTGTTTGGTTTAGCTTCTTGGGGGATCAGAAGATTGGGAGTTCTGGGGGGGGACTGCAGGTACCTTGCTGTCCCTTGGTACAACGTCAGGGGAAAGAAAGGTCGCTGGTAGCTTCTCAGAGCTACCAGTTGGGGCTGTGCAGAGCGTCTTAGTAAATGCCATTTTGGTTGCAAATAACAGAAACTCAAACCGGCTGAAGAAAAAAGGGGACATCTATGGAGAAGAAAAGATGGCTCCTGCCTGTCCAGACTCCTCCGCTTTGCTTGCCCTTTGTTTCTCTAACCTTCCGCATTTCCCTTCAGTAAACTCCTTTTCTGTTTAAGTTAGCCACAGGAGATTTCTGTTGGTTGCAACCAGAGAATCTTGAGTGATACAAAAAGTCCTAGTGGAACCCAAGGGCAGGCATTGGAATGGGCCTTTCCAAGGAAAGAAACCAGGAACCAGAAAGTCATCAGGAATCAGGGCAACTTTCTGCATCAGTTGGAATGCCTTCAGCTTTTTTTTTTTTCCTTCATGGAGCTCATAATCCATTCATTTTTTCAATAAGCAATTATTGAGTATCTATCCTGTGCCAGGCACCCTGCTAGGTCTTAGAGTTCCATACAGGTATAAAATATGCAAAGACCCCTGCCCTCAAGTAGCTCACATTCTAGTGAAGATAAGACATGTGAGCACATAGAGTATATTCACAACACAGAATACGAAGAGCTATGCCATGGACACATATACACCAGCAAACATAAAATAGATAGCTAGTGGGAAGCAGCCGCACAGCACAGGGAGATCAGCTCGGCGCCCCGCGACCACCTAGAGGGGTGGGACAGGGAGGGCGGGAGGGAGGGAGACGCAAGAGGGAAGAGACATGGGAACACATGCACATGCATAACTGATTCACCCTGCCACAAAGCAGAAACCGACACACCATTGTAAAGCAACTACACTCCAACAAAGATGCAAAAAAAAAAAAAAAAAAAAAAAACAAGAACTATGCCAGAGGGATGAAGCATGACTGTCTTCATAGACGTAGAAAGCCCAGATGCAATTATCCTGGTAGAGAGGGCCTGGGCAGAGAATCGCAGGTAGGTGAACCTGTGTGCACAGAGAACATGGTATGTATGAGAAGCTGCAAGTTTTCAACATCCGTGGAGCAAAAGAGTTCTTGCAAAAGTAGTGGGAGACGTGGCTGAAGAAATTGGTTGAGGATGAAGCATAAAAAATCCACTGAGGGCTTCCCTGGTGGCGCAGTGGTTGGGAGTCCGCCTGCAGATGCAGGGGACACGGGTTCGTGCCCCGGTCTGGGAGGATCCCGATTGCCGCGGAGCGGCTGGGCCCGTGAGCCATGGCGCTGGGCCTGCGCGTCCGGAGCCTGTGCTCCGCAGGGGGAGAGGCCACAGCAGTGAGAGGCCCGCCTACCGCAAAAAAAAAAAAAAAAAAAAAAAAATCCACTGAAGTGTGATCTTCTTTTCCTGAGGAGGCATGGGGGAGCCATGGAAGATTTTTAACCTGTTTGAGAACATGGTCAATTCTCTGGGTTTCACAAAAGTCCCTCTGGTGTCTGGGATGTGGTGAAAGTTGGGCTGGACCTTTCACCAGCGGGCATGCTCAGTGGCTCAGGAAAGGTTTTCGCTCTGCCTTGGGAAATTCTTCACGCCACTCTGGCAGAGGAGCTCGCCCCGCCCACGGCTTCTCCTCATTGGATTGGTTGAACTCAGGGAGGCTACCAGGAGGCCCAGTTGACCTCCCAACTCCACACCCCCGCCCCCGCCCGTTAACGCTCTGGGCGCGTGCTGCCTTCAGCTTTAAATAACAGAAAACTGGATGTGGGTAGATGGTAAAAATTTGGAGCCCCTCCCAAATGAGCTCTAGCCATGTGGCTTGCTTTGTCTGATGAGATGTTGGCAAACACATGGCAGGTGGAGACTTGAAAAGTGTGCTTTGGGGCTTTCTCTCTCCTGTTGCTCTTGGAAACCTGTACCCACCACACGTGGCCTGGTCTGGCCTGCTGGGTGATGAGGGACCACACCGGGCAGAATCAGACGTCCCAGCTGAGGCCTTTCTAGACCAGGGTTTCTCATTCTCGGTACTATTGACATATTGGATCAAATAAGTCTTAGTTGTGGGCAGCTGTTCTGTGCACTGCAGGATGTTTAGCAGCATCCCTGGCCTCTACCCCGAGATGATAGGATCACCCCCACCCCAGTTTAACAACCAAAGTGTGTCCAGACATTGCCCAATGCCCCCTGGGTGGCAAAATCGCCCCCAGTTGAGAACCACTGTCCTAACCCAGCTTGCCTGGCAATGACCAGGCAGGCATGTACACGAAGCCACCCTAAACGAGCCCCAGCCAAACCAACCAGACCAGTACAAGTGGCCAGCTTGACGCCTGGAATCATGAGAACTAATAGTTGCCATTTTAAGTCACTAACTTTTGAGTCGTTGGCTCCACAGCACAAACAGGTACATCTGACTACAGTGGCTGAAACTGAGAGGATTGATTTATTTATACAACAGGATGTACAGAGGTAGGCAGTTCAGGTACAGTGCAGAGCACAGTGATGCCACTAGGCTCCCACCCAGGCTTTTCATGTCTTTCCACTCCATTGTCCTTTGAGGTTGGCTTTGGTCTCTTGCTTGTTACCTGGTGATCCCCAACATGGCTGTTCCAGCTCCAAGACCAAGCTCCAGGAGAGGAAAAGGAGACAATGCAAAGGGACAAAGAGAAAAACTTTCTCCTAGCAAAGCCTTGTCTTTAATTCCAGAAGGGAAGCCCTGCCCAGGGCCTTCACCTGCATGTCACTGGCCAGAACTGAACAACACAGCCAGGTCTAGCTGCAAGGGAGGCTGGGAAATGAGGGCATTTCGCGTGCTGCTTATACAGTAGAGGGAGGCAATGACTAAGGGGCTTGTAGTGTCTGCTGCACTGTCTCTCTGGGGGTCGTCTTGGTTTCTTCTTCTTCTTTTTTTTTTTGCCACACGGTGTGGCTTATGCGATCCTAGCTAACTGACCAGGGATTGAGTCCGGGCCCTTGGCAGTGAAAGGGCAGGGTGGACTGCCAGGGAATTCCCTGGGTCTTGGTTTCTTGTCTCTACCTGTTGCTTATCTATCCTGGCCATCTCTTTCTAAGACTGGCTTTGTTTCTCCAAACACAGTGGGAGAAATGGCCACCCCAGCTGGGAACTGCATCAAGACTTTCAGCTCCGGACCCTTAATGACCTGTGTGGTAACTCCGTGTCCCACTTCCAAATATCAAGGGCACAGGTGCTGATTGGCCCAGCTTGGGTTAGAAGAGAAACCTGATTGGTCTGGCTTGGGTAGACTATCTACTGATCAGCCAGTCAGGTGCGGCCAAGAGAGCAGCAGTAGGTAGGGTAAACCTGGTTGGGGAATGTGCATTCTCAGAGAAAGGGGTGTGTGGCTGAGGAGACACCTAAAGAACCATCTAGTTCAAGGAGTGAAGAAAGGACATTGCCATTGTGGGTTGCAATGTTGATACGGTAAAGATTAACACGTCCTTTGAAAGACCTCAAATACAGTGGAGTCACATAGGCATTACATTTAACTTATGCAAATTCAAATATTTGTATTCAACCAAAGTAGTTTTTTTCCCACACAATTTGGCTTCCAAACATGAGCCAGCTACTTAACTACTGCCTGACCAAGTGATCTTTTCTGGTGCTGGAGATTGCTGTTTTGGATTTGGGGGATATGGTACAGTATAAGTAATATGTTCTTTATGGAAAACTGCTGGGATTTTCAAGATTATTTTTAAGGTCAGGTGATGCTCACCCTTCTCACTGTGTAAGAAGTACCTTTAGTGGAAGATCATGCAAATCATTTTTCCCATTTCCTTCTAGTTTTAATCAGTATAAAGAATGCATTTGGTTTTAAAATATCAAAATACTTTTATTGTGGCTTTTTAAAAATAAAAAATAAATGATATTCATGGCTTCTGGCTCTTCCTCCTGGGTTTTTTTTTTTTTTTTTTTTGGTGGTCTCTGGCCATACAAGAAAGGCAGGGAGAGAACAGATGGCTGGAGAGAAGGCAAAAATGAGGGTCTCTTCAAACACCACGGGAAAGGGGTGTGTCCACCTGGGCAGTGTGTGTTCTTTGATGACTGGGTACTTGGTCTGTCCTGATGGCCTGGGACTTGACCTACTGGGCTGTCTTGGCGCGGCAGAATGGGCAGCGTGAGATGGAGTTAGAAACCTGGGTTCCAGACCCAATTCTTGAATTTACTAGCTGTGTGACTTTAGACGGGCCATTTAACCTCTCTGGGCCTCAGCTTCCTCATTTGTAAAATGGGGAACATAATGCTATTTACCTCCCAGGGCTTGAGAGAGGATTAGACGAGAAGTGTTTTGAACACCGCAGAGCGCCATATAAACATGACTCACTGTTATGGAAGCGATAAAACTGGTTGCTGTTCACACTTATTATAATCAATTCAGATATAAATGCACTATACCATGGCCCCAACAGCCCTGAGGTTACCATTCTGTCCTGTGGCCCCAGTACACGCCCTGGGTTTTCTCAACTGCGGGCTTCTCAGAGCTCCTTGGAGGTGTGACATTTGGGTTTGTCACTACCCAAACACATAATTGCATCTACCAGGCCTAGGAGTCTGAATTTCAAACTTATTCTTCATATGCCTGCGTATGTTTACATTCATAATATCTGTGAAAAGAACCCCTCTCCTCACACACTCCAAAATACAGTATTGTGCAAAATACCAGTCTAGGAAGCAACACACTAGGGTAGCAACCTTTAATGTCCTAAAAAAGCATCTTAGTAGTTTGACGCAGAAGAGTTACACTGACTCACGGAGGATCACGCAAGGCCCAGCGGGACGACGTTTCTAGTTCCTTCCACCAGGTTTAGAAAACAGAAGGCTCTGGCTGGATTTGCTGGACATTTCTCTCTTCAGCATCTCCCTTCCTTGGTCCATCTTTGGGGTGCCTTTTCTGGCTCCAACCTACAACAAGCAAGAGCAACAAATGCCCAAACTCTATAATTGTAGGGAGATCCCCAAATATTTCTCAAATGGCATTTTTTTTTACTGAAAATAAAATCTTTGTTGTAAAAAGTATTTATATACACACATAGACGTGAGCAAAACGAAGGTAAAGTGATCCACCATTATCAAACTACCCACAGGTAATCTTATTCACATTTTGGTGTACACTCTTCCAGATACACAGATAACGTTTTCTTCTGACATTTGCATCTTTTTTTGAACCAGCAGTTTCTGATGATAGGCAATTTCATTGGGATGGACTTTCTCTCGAAAAGCTGTTACTGAACTGAATGCCTTATGTCTCTGATGTCTTAGGAGGGTAAAATGCAGCATACTCTAGGGGGTCTGTCTAACCCTTTTCTGAGCACTACTCCTGGATCCAGGCAGCCATGTGTATGACTCTGTCCCTGGTCATAGCTGATCGGGCACTTGGCACGGGCTGGGCTTTTAAGATGGTCACTCCCACTATTTGGGTTATGGGTTCTAAGATGCTACTTGCTTCCTGGGCTGGTCCTTTGAACTGGGGGACCATGAGGTCATTCCTTCCTGTCACATGACTGGAGAGAGCAGAGATCAGGGGAGCCACACAGAGACACAGAGAGGAGATACGGCCTGTGTGTGCATGTGCGCATGCTTGTGTGTGTGTAAAAGAGATGATGCCTGAGATCTGATGGCTTACCAGTTCTATTTCGAGGCCAGGCTCTCTTTCAGCTCCCAGTTTTTATGAGGCACTCACCCCTATATCCTTAAAAAAGCCCCCTCCCCACCTTTTTTTATTTTTTGCGGTACGCGGGCCTCTCAGTGTTGTGGCCTCTCCAGTTGCGGAGCACAGGCTCCGGACACGTAGGCTCAGCGGCCATGGCTCACAGGCCCAGCCGCTCCGCGGCATGTGGGATCTTCCCAGACCGGGGCATGAACCCGTGTCCCCTGCATCGGCAGGCGGACTCTCAAACACTGCGCCACCAGGGAAGCCCAAGGCCCACTCTTGGGGAAGGAGTCGCCCAAGTTACACTTGGCAAGGAAACTGGAGGAAACCTTTCTGTACTGAGGAGATCCTAGACACCAAACTTCTAAGCTCAGGCTGGAGGGCAGGGAGAATGGGAAGCTGGCTCTTTGCTCTTAGCCGAAGCACCATCTGCCCCGCTTCTGTTAAAGCCAGAGGCAGCGTGAAGTTCCAGGGCGTCTCACATCTCAGAGAAGCACAATGTTCCCACAACATCCGGCGCCCATCCCAATATCTCCTCTGCCATTTCACATCCGCAGGTGGTCCTCAGACAAAACCTAGATGTAGGGCAGTTTCTGCCTCCTCCCAGCTCAGTCATATATGTGAGTGAATAAGTAACAAACTTCCAGTCGTTTCCACTTTGCAGGGTGGCAAACGTCTCAGATCAAGTGGGGCCCTCAGGATGCTCTCTATCCTCTTAACATCCTGCTCTGGGGAGTAACCACCTTCTGGTCTTAGCACAAGGATGCTGGTTGAGAAGCTTCTATTTTTCAAATATATCCCTCACCTAGAATATCTTCGTTTCTTCCCATGATAATTTGGTTGCCTCAGCATGACTGTGGCCTTTTATCAAACTTGAATGTCTCCTCTCTCATATTCAACCAAAATGTGTTTGGCTTTCTAGCTTCCTGAGAGCTCGCCTCTACTGTCTGCAAAGTGGGAACGTGGACTGGCTTAATTCCAGTTCCAGGGCTGATTTGTCAATGGCAATGTTTCAACATGTTCAAGATTTCATAGTCTTAATTCTCGACTTTGAAGAGAATTCTAGAGGATGCTTCCTTGAAATTTAAGAGAAATACCACTGGAAATGTATCAGGTTTATTACCTGGAGGTTTATAACCTAAAGGAGGAAAAGCTAGCACTCACCTGGGTGTCAGATCTGCACTGATTCCCAGCTCTCCTACTGAGCTGTGTGGCTCTGGACAAAGAAAGTCTCTGAGCCTCAGACACCTCATCTGTAAATTGGGTATAATAACAACACCCACCCCATAGGGTTGTTGTGAAGCTTAAAGGAGATACTGCACGTCGGGTGTTTGGCTCTGTGCCCGGCACATGCCAAATGCTCAGTACATAATAGATGTGGGATAACTGTCCACTGGGCTTCCTGCTGACGTTCTAGGGTTTTCTCTCTTCTCTCTTCTGGCTCACCTGGAAATGTGAGTTCTGCATCTTTGAGTTCTTCATCAGCTCTCCAAACATTCGTCTCTTTAACACAGAAAGAATATTGACAACATTTAGCTTATGTTCTTCTTTGCCTTTTGCATCAGAGAAAAATGGATTTTTCTCAACTTTCAGATGCTACCCATTTGGATGGAATGTTGAGCCTTCCTAGGTGAGGAGGTGAGGATAGAGGTCTGCAGAAGGGGGTGTGGCTTTGGGGTAACGCTACACTGTCCTGCTGCACCTTTTAGGGAATCTCTGTTCCAGATTCCAGCAGAGAAGGAGGTGGTCAACCAAGAAGGCTACGAAGGATACTGTATTCTTCTTGGAGGACAGATCTGCTTTAGCTGGAAGCAGAGCCTCCTAGATCAGTGGAAGAGGCTGTAGATGTCCAGTGGCTTTCCACCCAGTGGAAATGTTGAAAGCCCCAGTGGCTAACCTCCCTGGCAGGGACTACAGGGGCCTGTTGGGAAGCCAGCATCACTGAAAACCTGGAGCTTGCCGCTCCCCTGGGGTTTGATGACTATTGCTGACCCTGATCTGCTCAAGACCCTGCACCTCAGGGGCAGCTCATCAAAGAAAGAGCACCCCCTAGGCACTGGATACACAAAAGTGAGAGGGAACTGGGGTCTCCCTTGCAGACTGACACTCCGCAGGTGAATGTGCAGTGGTGTCAGGAAGGAGACGTTCTCCTAGAGCCCTGAGCATCCACTGGGGTCGCCAACCTGATTCCTACAGCGGCCAGGAAAGTAAAAGAAGTGGGTGAAGTGAGCTGGGGTGGTGGTGGACAGCAGCAAACACACGAGCCCAGCGCCTTTCTAAGGGGCCTGGAAGATGGAGGCTTGTGATGGTGGCTTGTGGGTCTGTGGGCCTAGGGTCGCCAGATCTTCCAAGTTTCCCAGAGAAGCTGGAAATCCAGAGTATTCCAGGAAACTGCCCTATTTTGAAATGTAACTTAAAAAAAACTCCCATGAGCCAAATGGAATATATCTGTGGGCTGCCATCTTGCGACACCTGGTTCAGAACCTCCCTGCTTGGTGTCTAGTTGGTGCTCAGTAAATGTTGGAGGGGTTGCCAAATAAAATACAGGATGCCCAGTTAAATCTGAATTTCAGAATGAAGCCAACAAATTTGTGAGTGTGAATATGCCCCGTGTAATATTTAGGACATTTATACCGAATAGCTTTTGTTGTTTATCTGAAATTAAAATTTAACTGGGCATCGTGTTTTTGGTTTTTGTTTTCCCCTCAATCTGGCAACCCTACCGGGTAGTCACACAACTCAGGGAGGAAATAAGGCTGTCTTTTGGGACAGGGCATAGGTGCTTACGAGCCTCTTCCCTTCTCCCAGAAGGATGCTAACTCTACCCTCAGAGGACTGTCCGTGAAGGCTGATGGGCCCGTATTGAACTGACAATTGCCCTCCAGGCGTTTTCCGTGGAGAACGCCTCCAGCCTGCGGCCACTCGGTATTTATCACAAACTCCGTTGAGACAATCACTATCCAAATTCCCAGATATTACAGAGCAGGGCTTAGTTTTAAACCAACAGCCTTCTTCTCTCCCACCCCATCCCCCCCCCCGTTTTGTTTGCAGAACCGTTTATCCAAGCAAAATCCCATGAGGAACTTGGGGTATAAGATAACGCAGAGCTTCTCTGGCGGGAGAAAGGTGTGTGTGCTTTGAGAGTCACACCCTTCCATGGCACCCAAAGGCTCCAGGGAACCCCAGTTTGAACATTGCTGCAAAATTCCTTCCTGGATTAAGTTCCATCAGTGGGCAGCTGGGCACTGAGGGCAGAGCCTGGCCCCTGTGCACCTGCTTTTCCTGAACTTTACTGAACTCACTGGGATGTGATGAAGGGGGTGCGGGAGGGTCTTTTTCTTTAGCCTTCTTCTATCCGTATGCTGCATAGGCCTGGCCACATGGTTCTACTTCATCATTGTGGGCGGAAGAGCACCACCCGAAGCCCCTCCAATCCCACGCCCCTCCTACACAACATCTACCAATTGTGGGGCTTCCCTGGTGGCGCAGTGGTTGAGAGTCGACTTGTCGATGCAGGGGACACGTGTTCGTGTCCCGGTCCAGGAGGATCCCACATGCCGCCGAGCGGCTGGGCCCGTGAGCCATGGCCGCTGAGCCTGCGCGTCCGGAGCCTGTGCTCCGCAACGGGAGAGGCCACAACAGTGAGAGGCCTGCGTACCGCAAAAACAAACAAAGTAACAAACAAACAAAACACACAAGTGGCACGGAGGAAGCCAGAATCTTGAGAATACCTGGGCCCAAGGAAATCTTGGAAGATAGTGAGTTAAAGAGAATAGTGAGCATAATGACGATGGTAGGAGAGCATGTATGCTTTGTGGTCCTATGTGCTAAGGGTTTTGTATACAAGCTCCCATTGGGAAGGCTACGAGCTAGGTGCCATTTTTATTCTCATCTTAAAGAAGAGGGATCTGAGCTAATTAAGCAGAGGGAAGGTTAGGGGGTTTTCCTGGCTGAGACCACAAGGCAAAGCAGTGGTCACGCCGCTAGCCAGGACTTGATTGGCTGGAAATTTGATTGGCAGGAGAGCTGAGCGGCTTCTCCTGCCAGAAGCAGCCGGTGCCCTTCAGCCTTTCTTACACTTCAAGCCCTAAGAAAGGGCTTGCGTGCTTCCCAAGTGGCAACTTCTGTGCATTTAAAAATTTCCTCTTGAAAATCCCAGCCTTAGCCCTTTCACAAAAGGTATCTGGGTCCTTTCTTGGCCGTGGCCCTAGTCGTATTCACCAAAGAGAAGAGCACGTCCCATAAGAGCTGGCGGCTTTGGGAGGACCGGGGAAGGCGTCGGCTGGCAGGAAGCTCCCTGAAAGAATTAGAGGAATCCCCACCCATCCATGAGCTGCCTATTCTTCCCCCTTAGAAACGGGGCTTGTGATGTGCCAGGCACTGCAGGCATTTTGCCATTTAACCCTCCCGCTGCCCCACGCAGTAGGCCCCTTGCTAACAGTTTTGGTTGCTTTTGTTGAGGAACCTGGGATACAGAGGTCAAGCCACTTACTCAGGGTCATTCGGGGCAGCGGTTGGGCTTGACCCCTATATGTTTGACTCCAAATCTGGCCTCTGAACTCTGAGAGACACTGCCGGCTTCTCGAGGGATGTGGGATGTGGATTCGAGTGAGCACGGCCTGGGCCGCGGTTCCCGTCCCTCTGCCACATGGACAGAGCCACAGGCCCAGTTCGCTGTGAAGGCCCAGCATCTTATACCAAGTCTCATTTTCACAGCCAGAGATATTAGTGTGGAAATAGGACTTTTGATTCTTGAAAGGTCTGCTTGGTGAAGAGATGGTCAAACATTAAAACTACAAACTCCATTTTTTTTGGGGGGGGGCAATCCTGAGGCTTAAGATGTGTCATTTCATCTCAGTGCTTCAACCTTGCCACCTCTGTGAACGGGTGAAGAGTTTCAAAGTTTTATACAGGAGGCTAAAAAACTAAGGCTCCTTGTGAAAATACTAAGTGTAAAACTTAGAAAAGAGGAATTCTACTTTCTGTTCATTTCTGCTTAAAGACAACGAAGATATACTCCCTGGAAGGAACGGATGCCAAGACAGATGTATACAAGTGCCCTTTAGGATCCAGCAAAACATAAAATGTATTATTGTTTTCTTCCTGACAAACAAGGATTTCTGACAACATATTAACAACAAGCCTGAAATGCAAACCTGAGTCCTGGAGTGAAACCCCCAGGAGCAATGGTGCGAGGTATCCAAGGGGGCCACCCTGGTAAGGGAGACACAGAAGGAGGGGGTGTGGAAAAGTGAACCTGGGCGGGGGAGGGCAGCAGGTGGGGAGGAAATCCAGTTTCTGCCACTTAGTAGCCAGGGAAGGGTACCCTCTGTCAAATCAGCTTTCCCCTCTCTCTAAGGGGACGACACTTGCCAGCATCCCTTGCGGGTTGATGGGAGAGATGAAGCATGTGCGGTGTGGAGCAGGTGCCTTCCTCTTGGTAAGTCTTTCCCCCAGTTGTGAATTCCACAAATTTGAAAGCTACTAGCTGTAGCTCTTCTGGGGACCCTGACACAGGTTCAACTTGGCCATTTCATACCCTTCTCGGCTGAGGGATGTCTAGCGCCAAACAGGCAGGCATGTCCCTTGCCATGTGTGTGAATGAGGCAGCCCAGGAATAAAGCATGTGAAGCCTGATTATGTAAATCCTCAGGCTTTCAGTACATGACAATGGCCTTTTTTGGGCCCTTCGCTGTCCCATTCTGTGGTCTGGTGTCTCTGCTTTGGGGCCTAGTCTGCCAAGCCCTGGGGGCGGGGGGGGGGGCACTTCGGGGAGGGGTGAGCTCTGCAGAGGGCACATCAAAGGGAAAGTCACAACTCTGTCACTGGCCCAGCTCTCCCTGGCATTGCTTGGTGTGAAAGGAAACTGTCCTCTGCCTGAGGCAGCCCCATGACATATGCAGACTAAGGTTTGTGATGTTTAATTCACAGCAGTGAGCACTGGAAACACTTCATCCAGGCTCCCTCAGAGCAGGACAGCCACTTTTCATTTCTGGGGCTCTAAGCCAGAGAGCCTGCTGTCTGGAAACCTATTGCCTGGAAGGTTCGCAGGATGGGGGGCAGGCTTCTGCAAGGAACTATCTGACCATCACCTCCTGGTTGAGCAGAAGGGCACCGTTCTATGACCTTGGCCTCCTTAGAGCTCATGCAGGCAACAAACACACACATACAAATACACACACATGCCAACACACAGCACATACTCACATGTACACACATACACGCAAGCATGCGTGTACAAATACACAGCCCCAAGTCAGAAAGACTGGAGTACTATTCTGGCTACTCAGAAGAGCAAACCCAGATCTTTATTCTCAGAGAGCTTATTCCTCGGTGTATCCCTGGCACCTGGCAGAACAATGACAGTCAGAATCGCCGCCTTTGAAAACACTCGGGCTGTTCACTCAACTGATTGTGGTCATCATTGCAGGAGGCAGGGAAGTCAGATCATGACGCTGGACACCCTTAAACTCAGTACAGTGCTGTGTGACAATTATGTCTCAATAAAACTGGTGGAAAAAATAGTTATCTGGATAGAAAGAACAAAATAAAATACACGAATTATCAAAAGTTAAAAAAATACAGACGAGCTAGACTATGAGTCTCAGAAAGCACTGTTCACAACAGCCAGGACATGGAAGCAGCCTAAATGTCGATGGAGGAGTGGATAAAGAAGATGTGGTACAAATATACAGTGGAATACTACTCTGCCATAAAAAAGAATGAAGTAATGCCATTTGCAGCAACATGGATGGACCTAGAGACTATCATACTATGTGAAGTAAGTCAGACAAAGACAAATATCATTTGATATCACTTATATATGGAATCTAAAAAAATGATACAAATGTGCTTATTTACAAAACAGAAACAGAATCACAGACTTTGAAAACAAACTTATGGTTACCAAAGTGGAAATGTGTTGGGGAGGGACAAATTAGGAGTTTGGGATTAACATATGCACACTATTATACATAAAATATGTAATCAACAAGGCCCTACTGTATAGCACAGGGAACTCTACTCAATATTCTGTAATAACTTATATGGGAAAAGAATCTGAAAAAGAATAGATATATGTATATGTATAACTGAATCACTTTGCTGTACACCTGAAACTAACACAACTCTGCAAATCAACTATACTCCAATATAAAATAAAAATTAACTTAAAGAAAAAGAAAGTTTAAAAAAATAGAGGCAGCTAGACTATGAGTCTCAGAGAGGTTAATCTAGCACATATATATGGAATCTAAAAAAAAAAAAAAAACAAGGTTCTGATGAACCTAGGGGCAGCCAGGAATAAAGACACAGAGGTAGAGAATGGACTTGAGGACATGGGGAGGGGGAAGGGTAAGCTGAGACGAAGTGAGAGAGTGGCATGGACATATATACACTACGAAACATAAAATAGATAGCTAGTGGGAAGCAGCTGCATAGCACAGGGAGATCAGCTCAGTGCCTTGTGACCACCTAGACGGGTGGGATAAGGAGGGTGGGAGGGAGACAGAAGAGGGAGGGATCTGAGTATATACGTATGCATATAGCTGATTCACTTTGTTATACAGCAGAAATGAACACAACACTGTAAAGCAATTATACTCCAATAAAGATGTTAAAAAAATAAAAGCTGCCTGAAGTCACACAGTAAATGGCAGAACAAGAGTCTAAACCTAAGTCTGCCTAACGCTAAAGCTATTCTGCCACCTTCCTTTGCAATGAGCGAATGCATTCTGTGCTGCCTGGATCCCACTGGGACCTCAGTTGGCTGTTTCTAAAGGGAGCTGAGGGGCAGCCTCAGAGGCTCTGCTCCGAGCAGGGACCTCTCACCTTCTGCTGCCTGATCGCCCTGGTGACCCTCTTCTCCTGGTGCAGCCGCTCTTCCATGTGCGCCAGGGCCTCCTTCAGCAGCGCCTTTTCTTCGGCCTCTTTGGAGTTGTCGTCCTTCAGCTTTGCCACCTGTGACTGGTACATCTGAACCGACACTTTGCTCTGCCTGAGCACACGGGAGAGACAAAGTCTCTTTTCTCCTCAGCTTTCTCACTCACCAACAATGCTCCTGACCTGGGAGATCCTCAGAACACTTCCATATATGCCTGGCTTCGCGGTTTCCTTACAAGTGGGGGGAAGGCTGAAGATGTGGGGACTAGAGGGCAGAATAAATAGCCCATTGGCTGTGGACGTGCAGCACGAAGGGGGCAACGGTTATGCTACCAGCCCCTCCCAATTTCCCAGAGAGGGTGGGGGAACGGATACCACTGAAAATAGGATGGAATTACGAAAAGCACACACATGGTGAAACATCAGACACATTTATAAAAGGTGCACCTTATTCCTTAACAGTAGGGTACTTTAACTGCTGCTTTCTTGCCCAGAGACTTGGGTCCATAAGGCCCTGAGTCACCATCCCGCCTCCCCCCTCCACACCCAGGCCTCTGTCCTCTTGTCCTGGTCCCTACGGGTCTGCAGCTGCACCGAGGTTTAGCCTGGAGAATGGAGGCCTGGGCCTTTTGCCGGGGACACGGGCCATACTTGAGCTGTTCAATGTCCTCCTCGTATCGTCTCAAAAGCTCTTCTTTTCTCTGCAGCTGGTTCTTGAGTAGGGTGATCTTATCAAACACCAGGTACAGGTCTCTTTGTCGAAGCTGGTAGACTCTCTCCCTCTCTTTTGGGGAGAGGTGTTTCATGGACACGTGACCTGACATATCTTTGATGTTCATCAAACTCCCGAGGGTTTTGCTCATATCCATGTACTACGAGAAAGCATTTCTCAGGTAATAGGCCTGGCCCAAGACCGCTGGTGGCCACTTTGAGGAGGCAAACATCTAACTCTGTTTCATTCATTTTCTGCAGTTGCAGAGAAGAAACACATGCTTTGCAAATGAGTGCATTTGGGGTTTTTAGTACGACTTTCATTTTCCCCCGCATCCATTTACACTATGCCTTTTTAAGAATTGGGGTGGGGGAGGGGGAATGACAACAGACATAAACATTCATTCTTACTACCCAGTCTTCCAAGGAATTGGGCTCTGCAATTTCCAGCCCATGCTGGGATAGGAGATGGGTCTCGTGGAGCTACTGTAACAACTAAACATGTATGTGGAGTTGATGTTTAAACTATCTGCAGGGCACGCACGTTTGGACAGGAGGGGACTGATGCTGGGTATACCTACCAGGTTTTCACTAAGATCTAAAGCGTCAGCCACATCCATTTTCCCTAACTTCTCAGAGACCATGATGGACCCTGGGCTGGAAAGGCCATTTTGAGGCTGAAATAAAAAAAAAGAAAAACTCTCTTGGCATTCCATTATGATTTTCTACATCCAGAATAATAACCCAAAGAATAATGGAAGAACTGGAAAGTTACTAAAGAATAATTTGAGAGAGTTAATTTTTTTAACACCTTTATTGGAGTATAATTGCTTTACAATGGTGTGTTAGTTTCTGCTGTATCAAAAAGTGAATCAGCTATACGTATCCATATATCCCCATATCCCCTGCCTCTTGCATCTCCCTCCCACCCTCTCTATCCCACCCCTCTAGGTAGACACACAGCAACGACCTGCTCTCCCTGTGCGATGCAGCTGCTTCCCACTAGCTATCTATTTTACCTTTGGTAGCGTGTGTGTGTATATATGTCCACGCCAAGAGAGTTGGTTTTAAATCCATTCTGACTCTGAGAACTGCTTTCTTTATGACTGTGCTCCTACCCCTTCAGAGCACAACTGCCTTTGAAATGATGCATCACTTGTGCCGTTCTTTGGCCACCGTCTCGTCTGTCTTCCCTTTAGGCCAGTGGTTCTCAACCGGGGGTGACTCTGGCCACCCTACCCCCTCCAGGACATTTAGCAATGCCTGGACACATTTGTGGTTGTCATAATTGCTGCTGGCGTCTAGTGGGTAGAGGACAAGGATGCTGCTAAACACCCCATGATGCATAGGGCAGTCTCCCAAACAAAGAGTTACCTGGCTCAAAAAATCAGTACCGCTGATGTTGAGAAGACAAGCTCCAGAAAAATGGGGACCATGCGGCTTTTGCTCACTATCTCCCTCCTTGTGCCCAGCATGGCACCTGTCACCGAGTGGTGCATAGTGGTCATGTTTGTTGAATGAACGAATGAAGGTTTAGTGGAAAATGGCCTCCCTCCTTTTTACTAAAGGAATCTCATTTCTGTGCAGCAGAAACCATACCCTCACAAAATTCAGCCCAACCTTCTCCTAGCTCTGGAACCTGGTGGGTGGGCATCCCTTCAGAACCTTTCCAGAGACAATGCAGATAGTGTTTGCAGCTGCATCTCCCTAAGACCCCAACCAGCCAGCTGGCTGCTGGAAGCCCAACTGACTGCATGGAAAGGCCACCAGACTGAATAGGGGACCTGATCTGAACGACTACAAATAACCATAACAAGCCTCCTTAAAAAATAAATTGGCTTTTAATGCTTGCCATGAGCCTCTCTTAGCCCTAGCATTTGTTGGCACTACCCTGAAAACCTCTGAGATTAAAAGCAAAACAACTACAAAAATATAAACGCCCCCAAAGTGACTGTGATAGATAAGAGTGGACATATTTGTCTATGTACCTATGGAGATGAGAATAAAAGAGGGTATCTGAAGATGACAATAAACCGGGCAGATCTGCTGCAAAAAGAACCTGAGATGCTGTTCAGTGTCTTCAGCTACCCTGAGCTGCATCCTCTGTACCTCTCCAGACGCCCCCTCTTTTCCTGAGGGGAGGGTCACTAAGGAAGAGCCTGGGCTACAGGATCCAAGCACACAGTCCCCACCTGGTCTCTGCAGGCTAGCAGACACACCACCAGGGACACACCCCTGGTGTGTCTTCAATCATTATTCTGTGACCTTGGGTGAGGTACTTGACCTCCTGAAGCCTTAATTTTTCTTATCTGTTAAATGGGGACAATAATAGTAACTATGACACAAGGCTGCTACGAAGGTTAAATGACATAAGGCATGGAGCCGGCTGAGCTCAACGCCTGGCACACAGTAAGCAGTTCACAGATGTCAGCTATTCTTCCTCCTGCTCTTTCCTTTAATTACTGCCAACCTTGGAGGATTGAGAGTTGGGAGGTTTCCTGCTCTGTGGTGTCAGTGGTGGGATGAGGGCTTGTTGCCAAGGGGAAGGTCAATCTTGGAAGCAGGACCATCAGGACGTGAGATCCAGCTGAGCTCCCCACCTGGAGACGGTCCCTCTACTCCCAACCTCAGAGAAGGAAGATTCGATTTTACCAGGAAGACCAACACGTTTCTGAAGACTCACATCTCTAGACGTGTGAGCAAATGTCTAGAAAAATTGTAGGAGAAAATGCTGGTACAGATAGGATGGCTTTATTATGTTTTCCAAAAGCTGGTTTAGACCAGCTGCCGCAGCAAGCCACGCTGACCTGAGCTGTCCATTGTCATGTGTCAGTCAAACACCTGATCAAACATCCATTTAGGATACACGGCACCTTCAACCTAACAATCAAATTACTTCTGAAAATCCTGGAAAACACAAACTATGCTCCCTAAGAAAGGAAGGTTTTCTTGGATAATACTCTTTAAATACTGTTTGACAATAATAACTATCATCTATTAAAGTGCTCGCTATGAGCTAGGCACTGGGATAAGCACTTTACATGATGATCTCCTTTAATTTTTCCATCATCATTTTACAGCTGGGAAATGAAGTCCCAGAAAGGTTAGGAGCCTGCCCAAGGTCACAGAGCTTGCAGAGCTGGGATTAGGACACAGGTCTCTGATTCTAGAACTTGTGTCTTCTTAATCATCATGGCTCCCTTCTGCTGCCCTTTATGTGTTCATGTTTTTCAGTTTATAGCAAAAAGCAAATGTTAGGCAAGCTCATGACATACTGTTGTACATTAGCTTGTTGGATATTTTCTGCAGAATACAACATGTGATGTGAAAAGGAGGGCCCAGAGATTGACCTGGCCAGCATCAGTGCAATGATATATCATGCTGTACATGATGGGAAGCCGCCTTTCTATTCAAACATTGGATCGCTGGTACGGCCAGGCACCGACCAGTCCATACAGGTGCCAGCCCATCAGGGAGGACCTGGCCTCGAACCAATGATGTATACAGTGGTGCCAGGGCACACGGCTCGTGTCTGTCCTCATGCCCACCCTCCCCACGTGTCAGTCAATGCAGAGACAAAGTTTCTTTGGTTACCGTTCCGATCTCTACTCTTGAAAAAGTTGGCAAGTCAGGTTTTACATCGAATATTTTCCGAACATTTTTTTCCATCCCGAGGGTCTTTAAGTCTAGAAATGATCCATCCATGTGGTCCTTGTGATCTATAAAAGAAATAATTTACACTCAAAAGAAAGGCTCAGGAAGAAGTTACTGCATGTAAAAGTCACAGCTGCTATTTACTGGACCCTTACCACAGGCCAGTACTAATTAGCTCACCATCCTCCCTTGGCAGGTGAGGCATCGAGGCCCAGAGAGGTGAAATGACTTGTCCAAGGCCACACAGCTCATATGAGGCTGCAGCCTCCCAGGGCGGGGGCACTGAGGGGGAACCTTCGGCCACAGGTGTGAGGATGGACTTGAACCCAGGCTTCTGTGTCCTAGCCCAGGGCTCCACCCAGCAGCAAGCTTGGTTTCTTGAAAGCCCTATTCCCTCTAAACAGGGTATTTATCCTGGGAAGTTCCCCAAGGTTGGTCCTTGCACAGCATCCATCTATGAAAGAGTCCCAGGGGAGGGGCCATCATTCACCTGGAGTGATCACTGCTTGGCTGAGGCCCCACTGGGCGTGGGCACGCGTGGGTGTGCAGAGTTGGAGGGGATGGCGTGTCAGAATGGAAGAGGTGGTTGGGTGAATGATGCCTCCCCCCCAAAGATGTCTGGGTCCTAATCCGTAGAGCCTATGAACATTACCTGACAGGGCAGAAGGACCTTTGCAGATGTGATGAAGGTAAGGATCTTGAGATGCGGGCTTATCCTGGATTAGCTGGGGGGACCCAACATAGGCGCATGGGTTCTTACAAGCAGCAGACACAGGGAGTCTGACTACAGACAGACAGAGACGGTGTTGTGACAGAAGCAGAGAGTTGAAGGTGCTCCTCTGCCGTGAGCCAAGGAAAGCGGGGAATTTTTATTTCCTCGCCTTTTCCAGTCTAGAGACTAGAAAAGGCAAGGAAACGGATTCTTTCCTAGAGCCTCCAGAAGGAAGCAGCCCCTTGCCTTTACCTTAGCGAAACTGATTTTGGACCTTTGGCCTCCAGAACTGTAAAAGAATAAATATGAGTTGTGTTAAGCCCCTAAGTTTGTGGTAATTTGTTAGAACAGCCATAGGAAACTAATATGGGGGGTGAAGGCAGGAGGTAGGATGAGAGGTGGGGAAATGCAGTGCATGTTCTGGAAGAGCTTAATTGGGGTAGAGCAGATGATGGGGGAGGGGAGGAGTAGAGGGAAGAGTCGGGATGGAAAGCTGAGCTCAGTTTGTGGCCAGCCTAGAACCGTAGCCTAAAGAGTATAAACTTGATTTAAACATCACTGAAATGTCACGAGTGTGACCTGTGTGCCCGGCCCTCTGCCAAGCAATCAACGCATCACCCCACTGTATTGTCCCACCATCGCCTCCTTTTACACACGAGGCGGTCGGGCTCTGAGACCTGTGGCTGCTGGACGCCACACAGCTGGCAAATGGCTGAGCCAGGGATTGGGATCACAGTGGTGTGACTCCAGGGTCTGAGTCACTGCTATTTCAGCTTCTGATGGAGCAGTGAGCTGGCTTAATGAAGGGTGATTTTTTTTTTTTCAGAAAAATAACCGGGATGTATTAGAGACGAAGGAGCCAGCAGCATTTCTCAACTGCAGCATCTCGACGTGTTGGGCTGGACAGTCCTCGTTGTGGGAGCCGTCCTGGGCACCGTAGGACATTTAGCAGCATCCCTGGCCTCCACCTACTGGCTGCCAGGAGCATCACCCACCCAAGCTGTAATTATCAAAGATGAGAGGGTTTCAAGAAAGCAAACCGAGAGGGTTGGGTAGGCCAGAGAGAACATGGTGGTGGGAGGAAGCTGGGGCTTCAGTGCAGGGGGGCCACGTCAGTTGCCAAAGAGGCAAAGACAATGTGGGAAGTTGGTGGTGAGCACACAGGGTGTAATGCATTTCAAGGTCTTAGTGGGACAGGAGTACAAGCAGTAGAAAAGGAGCTAAAGAAGCAGTGGTCCCAGTGAAGATGCACCAGCTTGAAGCGCATGTTTGATGACGAAGGAGAAAGATGGAGTGGGAGGCTTTAGACGCTGAAGAAGGAGGTCGTGATTCAGGAGCTTGTGCACAAGGTGGTCTGGGAGGGAGAGAGAAGGGGAGACTCAGGGAGGGAAGAGCTGCATTTGGAAAGAGAACGTAGTGAGGGAAGATGGAGGGAAAGGAGGAAAGGTGGGTGCGGAGAGAGACAGGAGGGGAGCTGAACCGGCTCGTGCCTGGGCCCTTGACCTCTGACAATGCCACTTGCTGAGAATTTCCAGCTTGGAAGAGTGAGAATAATAATATTATAATAATAGCTATTCAGTATTAACCACTTGCCGTGTGCCAGGCACCATGCCAGAAGTTTACCACGTGATATTTTCTGATCATTACAAACAGCCCAGCAAGGAAATGTGTTTGCATTTATAGGTGAGACACAGACGCCCAGCAAGGTTAAGCTATGGAGCTGGTAAGCAGTAGGATCAGAATTCAGACCTGGGTCTGTCATTCTCTTTTCAGAGAGACTAGAGGCTGGAGAGTGAAGGGCTGGGCTGGCTGATGTGAAGGGTGCATGAGGAGAGGGGCGCTGGGCGGATCCCGAGATGGCAGAGATGGGTGATGCGGACTTGGGCTGTTGGAAAGAGGGATTTTCTTCTCTGGGAGAAGAAGCAATTCTTGATTATAGTTCTGGTTACAAAAGTTACATATGCCTGTTACACAAATCCAAACAGGGCAGAAACCCATAAAGTGGAAAGTGTCCCCCCGCTGTATCCTCAGTGGCCGGCACACAGTAGGGCTGCAATAAATAGTTGTTGAACGACTGCGGGAAAGTCAAGGCTCACGCAGTCTCATCATGCTGGGATAATACTCTCAACACTTTTATGTCTTTTCCTCCAGATTTCTCCTGTGGTTGGATATTGGCATTTGAAAAAAAAAAAAAAAGAAAAAAAAAGGGGAGAACAGTGTGCATATTGTATTACAACTTTCTTTTTTTTCACATAAAAATACTGTGTATCTTGGATATCTGAGAAAGAGCGATTTTCTATGTATGCAGGGAATCCTTTTATTTGCAACAAAGTCTTGCAGAAATAGACACAATCAACTGAGCTTGCAAAGATCAATGTAAAAAGTCCTTTCTTTCCCTTATCAAAAGAAGCTGAGAAACCAGGCAGGAGGAGAGGGGAGCTGACTTTTAAGGTCCTCCTTAGATGTTTCCTGTCTTCCAGTGGGACCACACAGTAATCCTTCAGCAATCAGATTTTTTTTTTTTTAGGTCGCAGCTTTTTTATTTTTTAATTGAGATATAGTCAATGTAAAATATTGTATGTTTCAGGTGTACAACATAGTGATTCACAATTTTTAAAGGTTATATTCCATTTATAGTTATTATAAAATATTGGCTATGGGCTTCCCTGGTGGCGCAGTGGTTGAGAGTCTGCCTGCTAATGCAGGGGACACGGGTTCGGGCCCTGGTCTGGGAGGATCCCAAATGCCGCGGAGCGACTAGGACCGTGAGCCGCAACTACTGAGCCTGCGCTTCTGGAGCCTGTGTTCCGCAACGAGAGAGGCCGCGACAGTGAGAGGCCAGTGCACCACAATGAGGAGTGGTCCCCGCTTGCCACAACTAGAGAAAGCCCTCGCACAGAAACGAAGACCCAAGAGAGCCAAAAAAATAAATAAATAAACAAATGTGGGGTTTAAAAAAAAAAGAAAAGAATTAAAAAAAATTAGGAAAAACTGAAATTAAAAAAATATATATTGGCTATATTCCCTGTGCTGTAAAATATATCATTGTAGCTTATTTATTTTATACATAGTAGTTTGTACCTCTTTTTTTTAAATTGGAGTATAGCTGCTTTACGATGTTGTGTTAGTTTCAACTGTACAGCAACGTGAATCAGCTCTATGTATTCATATATCCCCTCTTTTTTGAATTTCCTTCCCATTCTGGTCACAAAAGGATGGAACGCTTCATGAATTTCCGTGTCATCCTTGCACAGGGGCCATGTTAATCTTCTCTGTATTGTTCCAATTTTATATATGTGCTGCTGAAGTGAGCACAGTAGTTTGTTCCTCTTATTTCCCTACCTCTAACTTGTCCCTCCCCCTTTCCTGCTCCCCACTGGTAACCACTAGTTTGTTTTCTATATCTGTGAGTCTATTTCTTTTTTTCTTATATTCACTAGTTTTATTTTTTAGATTCCACATAAAAGTCATATCATACAGTATTTGTCTTTCTCTGCCTGACTTATTTCACTAAGCATAGTACCCTCCAAGTCCATCCATGTTGCTGCAAATGGCAAAATTGCATTCTTTTTTATGGCTGTGTAGTATTCCACTGCATATATAGATATAGATATAGATATAGATATAGATATAGATATAGATATAGATATATCACATCTATTTTTGGGGGGTGGCCACACCATGTAGCTTGTGGGATCTTAGTTCCCCAACCAGGGACTGAACCTGGGCCGTAGCAGTGAAAGCGTCAACTCCTATCCACTGGACCGCCAGGGAATTCCCTACTGCATCTTCTTTATCCACTCATCTGTTGATGGGCACTTAGGTTGCTTTCATGTCTTGGCTATCGTATATAATGCTGCTATGAACATTGGGGTGCATGTATCTTTTTGAATTAGTGGTTTTCATTTTAGGGGAATAAATACCCAGGAGTGGAATTGCTGGATCATATGATAGTTCTATTTCTAGTGTTTTGAGAAACCTTCAAACTGTTTTCCGTAGTGGCCACACCAATTTACATTTCCACCAACAGTGTACAAGGGTTCCCTTTTCTCCATATCCTCGCCAACAGTTGTTATTTGTGTTCTTTTTGGTGACGGCCATTCTGACAGGTGTTAGGTGATATCTTAACCAATCAGATCTTTAGTAGTGACCCCAATCTCCTGGGCTGCTCATGACATGATCCAACAATAGTTACTCAAACTGGATTTCCCTGAGGGATTTATTTCAGGATTTTACAGACCTAGCTCGTTACGTGCGTTTTATCCCTTAGGACAATATTTTAAAAGGCAGGTAGTATGGTGGTTCAGAGCAGGGGCTTTGAGGTCAGAGGGACCTGGATGGAGTCCCAGCTTTACCACTCGGCAGCTAGGAAATGCAGCCCATTGTCAAGAGCCGAGGAAGAAGGCCTGGGAAGAGAACTGAGTGCTCATGGCTAAGAAAATCTGACTAGCTGTCAAATAGAGATGCGGCAGGGGTCACAGGTAAAGGCACCTCAGCGTGAGTAAATCAAGCTGCCCTGCCTGTGCGCATACCCATCTGCTTGCCATCCACATTTAGTTCACATTCAATCAACAAGTATTCAAGGCTGATGCGGATGGCAGCTACCATTTACTAAGGCTTATGTGTGACCCCATGATTTGGGTACCAAGTCGTTTAATCCTCACAACTACCTGGTGAGATCTTAACCCCATTTTATAACCAAGTAAACAGAGGCACACAGAAGTCGAGACTTGCTCACACAATGAGTAAGCGCACACTTGAGAGTCACACCTTAGCAGCTGGTCTCCAAAGCCTGAACTCAGAATTATTTGCTCTAATGCAAATGGGGCTTTGCTGGGGCGAGGCCCGCGGTGCGCATCAGACACCCTTCACTCCAGGGAATGAAACTCTCAGGTTTGTCTCTGTTCAAGTTAACGACAGAACCTGTCCTCTAGGAACTGGGCATGTACCTGGTACCCCTCTGGATCTTCGGAGGGCATGTGGGGTCACAGAAAAAGCACAAGTGCTAGGATCACAACAACCTCAGTTTGAGTCCTGACCCTACCATGTACCAGCTGTGTGACTTTGAGCAAGTTCCTTAATGTTATTGATACTCAGTTTCCTTACTTGCAAAATAAAGACGACAATAGTACCTGGCTCGTTGGGCTGTTGGAAGATGAAAGTACACAGTACATGTACAACAACTAACACAGTGACAAGTACCGAGGAGGAATTAAACAAACCATGGTTCCTACCCTCCTCTTAGGAACTGTGAACACACAAGGCTCTTAGGACTGCTTGTGTATGGTGATGAGTGACTGGGGGATCCCCTGCTGGCCTCAGTAATGGGAAGTACCTTGAATCACTTATCATGGTGGTCTAACACATAAAAAGTTTTTGAGCCAGCTTCTTTTTTTTTTTTTTTTTTTTTTAGCGGTACGTGGGCCTCTCACTGTTGTGGCCTCTCCTGTTGAGGAGCACAGGCTCCGGACGCGCAGGCTCAGCAGCCATGGCTCACGGGCCCAGCCGCTCCGCGGCATGTGGGATCTTCCCGGACCGGGGCACGAACCCGTGTCTCCTGCATCAGCAGGCGGACTCTCAACCACTGCGCCACCAGGGAAGCCCCTGATGGCTTAATTTTGCAACCCATGTTTCTTTACGGTAATGTAAGACTAGATTTAGAGACAGAGGCTTCAGTGACTCCTAAAGCCTGGGGAGGGGACAGTGCACACATTGCTTGGCCCCGCTATTACTAGGATAGAGATCATGACCTTTCCTTGTTTTAGTTCTGATTTTGAAGAACAGCTAGAACTGTGGGCCACATCTCTCTTGGTTTCACGCACACTCAGACTCTGCCATGATTACAACAACAGTAATACAGTGGGTGGGGAGGGTCTGGGTTGCCGGGAGAAATGCAACGCCCCTCTTCTCTATGCTATCTGTGAGGGGCAGGCACTTACAGAAAAGTTAATCTTGATTTTGCCTCTCTTTTTTTTCTTAAACCCCACATTTGTTTATTTATTTATTTTTTTGGCTGTCTTGGGTCTTCGTTTCTGTGAGAGGGCTTCATCTAGTTGCAGCAAGCAGGGGCCACTCTTCATCGCGGTGCGCGGGCCTCTCACTATCGCACCGTCTCTTGTTGTGGAGCACAGGCTCCAGACGCGCAGGCTCAGTAGTTGTGGCTCACGGGCCTAGCTGCTCCGCGGCATGTGGGATCCTCCCAGACCAGGGCTCGAACCCGTGTCCCCCGCATTAGCAGGCAGACTCCCAACCACTGTGCCACCAGGGAAGCCTTGCCTTTCTTTTTAAACACATTTAAAAGAAATTCGCACCACCTTCTGGATTGCCTTAGACATATCCTGGCTGGGGTTGTTTAATCACCGGAGTTGAAAATCACTCCTCTATTCTCATTCATTATTGCAAGAATGTCAAGGTTGTGCAGCCTCCCTGGAGAGCGCTTTGGCAAGAAGGATCAACGATAAATGTTGGAGTTTCCCAGGTGTGGCCCTGGGCTCTCCCTTCTCATTCAATACTTTCTTCCTAGTGATACCATTCACACGTATGGCTTTAATCACCATCCATCCATCCACCCGTCCATCCATCCCATCTGACTAAGCACCCACTATGTGGCACATGTTCTTCTGGGTTCCGGCGCCACATCACTGATATGGTTGGATATCCAGGGTGACAGCTGCGTCCTTGGCACCTCACTTTGGATGTCTACAGGCACCTCACACTCATCTTCTCTCTCAAACCCGGTCCTCCTGTGGCATTCCTTACTCTGGATTTTAGTGAAGGAACCACATCTGTACTTTTAACACAAGCCAGAAACCTGGAGATCTGTAGCCCCCTTTCTCTCCATCACTTCCCTTCTAGCCATATCTAACTCCATCACTGAGGCCTGTTGATTCATCTCTTAAATGCTCCTGGAATCTTCTCTCTTGCTCCATCCCCTCCATTGCCACAGTGAGGGCCACCATCGTGTCTTGTGACAGCCTCCTAACTGCTCTCCTGGGGTTCTGTGCTGGCCACCTTCCTGTACATTTTCCACTCGTGGCCAAGATGACTGTCTCCAAATGCAAGCCTGTTCCATCAGTTCCTTACTTAAAACCTTTCGTGGGCTTCTCTCTGCTCTCAGGTTAAAGCAGAGCTTCTTACCAGGGCTCTGCAAGCCCCCGGCCACAACATGATACAGCCCCTGTGGACCTCCTTCACCAGTCCCTGCCCTCCGCCTCCATTTCTTTAAGCCCCTTGAGTTCTCCATGCTTCCTGCGATCCCACCACGCTGCTCCCTCCACCCAGAATGCCCTCCCCTCCCCTCTTTGGCAAATAACTCCTATGCACCCTGCAGTTGCCCTGCTGTCCCTGACCAGGTCAGAGCCCTGCACTTCTTCAAAGCAACTGTCATGATTAAAGTTTTACATGTGAGTGATTTTTCAGTTAAGGCCCCACCCTATTCCTCCCTGAGACCCTAAGATCTACAAGCGCAAGGAGAGTGCCTGTTAGTTCCCCAATATTTTATAATGAAAGATTTCAAATGTACAGCGAACAGGGAGGAATTTTACAGCCAACATCCATATACCCCTTAACCTGGATTCTACCCGTTTCTGACCCCATTATATTTCCATCCTGCACTGTGCCTGGTATCTAGGAGGCCTGCGATAAATCTTTGTTGAATGAAAGTGGTTCATATCCTTCCACATCTAGGATGATAAAGATAAGATGAACAGGTATGTGTGAATAATATTTATGTCAGCCTCATCTATTAAGTGTGAAAAACTGGAAGCAACTTAAATGCCCATGATAGAGGACTGGCTAAATAAATTATGGTACATCCTTCAGAATGGGGTTCCTTGCCATCAGTGACAGCGATGATGTAGATCTGTGTGTATTGACATTGAAGGATGCTCCAGATGTAGTGTTAGGAATGAAACTAAAGGAAATTGGGTATAATATGACATTATTCTTTTGTAAAGTTAAAAAATCAATACACATGGATAGGTAGTGCCTATTTTATGCCAGGTACTATTCTAAGTACTTTACATATATCAATGCATTTTAATCCTCACAAAAATCCTACAGGGTAAGTATTCCCTATTATCCCCATTTTACAGGTAAAGAAACAGGCACAGAGAGGGGAAGTAACTTGCCTAGAATCACACAGCTCTTTCCATGGGAAAATGCCCTGGAAGTTCCACACAAAATATGATAGTAGTGACGATACCAAACGCTAGCGAGGATGTGAAGCAACAGGAACTCTCATTCATTGTTGGCGGGAACGCAAAACAGCCACTTTGGAAAAGAGTTTTGTGGTTTTCTTAAAAACTAAATGTACTCTACGGACTTCCCTGGTGGCCTAGTGGTTAAGAATCTGCCTGCCAATGCAAGGGACACAGGTTCAAGCCCTGGTCTGGGAAGATCCCGCATGTCGCAGAGCAACTAAGCCTGGGTGCCACAACTACTGAGCCTGTGCTCTAGAGCCTGTGAGCCACAACTACTGAGCCCACGTGCCACAACTACTGAAGCCTGCGCACCTAGAGACCATGCAACGCAACAAGAGAAGCCATTGCAATGAGAAGCCCGTGCACCACAAGGAAGAGTAGCCCCCGCTTGCGGCAACTAGAGAAAGCCCGTGCGCAGCAATGAAGACCTAACGCAGCCAAAAATAAATAAAATAAAATAAATTAAAATTTAAAAAAACACCTAAATGTACTCTAACCACACAATTCAGCAACCGCGCCCTTGGTATTTACTCAAAGGAGTTGAAAACATGTCCACACAAAACTCTGCACGTGGACGTTTATGGCAGCTTTATTCATAACTGCCAAAACTTGGAAGCCACCAGGATGTCCTTCAGTAGGTGAATGGATAATGGAATATTATTGGGCACTTAAAAAGAAAAAAAGAGCTATCAAGCCATGCAGAGACTTGGAGGAAACGAAAATGCATATTACTAAATAAAAGAAACTAATCTGAAAAGTTGTATGATTCCAACTACATGATATCCTGGAAAAGGCAAAAACTATGGCGATGGTAAAAAGATCTGTGGTTGCCAGGGGCTGCGCGGGGGCTGGGAGGGAGCACAGAGGATTTTCAGGGCAGTGAAACTATTCTTTTTTTGGGGGGGGATAGGTTCTTTTATTTGAAATAAAAATGTCCAGTTTTGAAAAGAAAAGAAGGTTTCTTAAAAACATAAGTCCTCAAACCACAGGTTTCCCCATGACGAGTTGAATTCCTGAACACTGCAGAGGGATTACTGGAGATGTTGATTACTTAAGGCACTAATAGGAAGGCACTGAAGAACAGCAGGGCCAGGCTTCAATCAGACAAATGTGCGCTGCCCTGGAGGAATTGCAGAGGCTGGCTTTGAAGTTGGCTTCTCCTTTGCTTCTTTTTATTTTGTTAAACTTGTAGCTTTACTTTCCTCAATTTCTAGAATATCAGTTTCTAGATATTTGGGTTTATGGGTTATCATCATTTTGCTTTATTACCACGTCCCTGATCTGTAACTTCACCCACCCCACTTCCCCTCTATGGACTCCACAGGTGGCTTTTAATGAATTCTCTGTCGTTTCTGTTACTGTGTAGTTACAGAGTGACCTGAGAAGTGAAACTCATAAATCGAGTTGACCTAATACCAGGACTTTGTGCACAGAATCCACCAATCTGCTCAGAGATGGCCTGATCTGAACCACATCCCCCACCATGCTCCCTGGCTTCTGCTTAGGGCAGTAGATTTGGGATCAAAGGCACCTTCAGGACTGGACCATCTTCCCGGTGGAGCATCGTGATTTACAGGGCCTCTGGGTCCTCCCCGGGGTGGGCCTCATTATTGGTGGACCTGCTGGTCTCAGGACTTAATGAAGCTCAGGTTGTTGATGTCTCATCGCAGAAAGAATTCAGTGAGAGACAAAGTGATAGGTAAGACGTGGACTTATTTAGAGAGAAACACACTCCACAGACAGAGCGTGGGCCATCTCAGAAGGCGAGAAAGGCCAGGGCAGTGAAACGATTCTGTATGATATTATAATGGTGGATACATGTCATCACACATTTGTCCAAGCCCAAACCCATAGGATGTACAACACCAAGAGTGACCCCTACACAGCACTGTAAATCAACTACACTCCAATAAAATTAAAATGAAAAAGAGTGAACCCTAATATAAACCATGGACTTTGGGTGATTCGGATGTGTCAATGTAGGTTCATCAGTCCTGACAACTGTACCTCTCTGGTGCTGATGCTGATACATGGGGGAGGCTGTGTATGAGTGGGGACAGGGGGTACCTGGGAAATCTCTGTATCATCCTCTCAATTTTGCCATGAACATAAAACTGCTCTGAAAAACGTCTCTGCTCTCTCTATGTATATATAGGGTTACTTCTGAGAGAGAAGATGGAGCATAATTTCGATTTTTCCTTTTGACTCTGTCACGTCTCCTTTTTCTCCAGTAATCACGTCGCACTTGTGTACTTTTTTCCAGGAACACTGCTTCTCAAGTGGTGAAGCAAAGTGAAGTCTGGAGAAGGGAACACTTGGCCACATACCTAAGAAGCCTCCCTCAACAGATGTCCCATCGTGATCAGATTCAACGCAATATTTCAGTCATGTAACTATGTGAGAAAAGAGTTTCAATCACCTTTGTCGGAGCTGGAGAACTGGATCCCCACCTCGTGGAGGAGATGCTCCGTTTCCTCCAGCCAGGACAGTGACAGGCGCAAGATGTCCAGCGCCACCTTCTGGAGCCCTGAGACAGGTGGGCTGAATTGCAGGTGCTGCAGGAGGTCGACCTCCTTCTTCAGGTCATTGCTACAGCAAGACATTGTCATGCATGCCTGGAAAGAGATGAGGTCGTGAGGAGCCCGGGCACCATCGCCAGAAATACCACCTGACGCTTGTGACCCGCACAGAGCAGTGTTCTTGACGGGCCCGTGAAGCAGGCAGGGCCGTATGTTGGCCGCCCTGTGACGGCCCAGTTCTACTTCCCTTTTTGGGGGGGCGGAAGGAAGGAGGCAGCTTTTATTTCACGTGCACTCTAATTGGGACTCTGGATGGTCAAAGAGACCCTTTGTTTAGGTATAGGCAATTCCAAAGCCAAATTGCCAAGGACGATTTGGCTGAAAGGGGAAGCAAATTTGGTTACAGAATTCCTGCTGAGATCAACACACAAGCTGGTCATAAAGTGCGGTTTCCTGATTTGAAAGAGTGCTGACAAGCCAACATTTGCCCAGACTCCCCAGATAGCAGCTGCATATTTCCAGAGAAAGCAGAAGCAGCTGCCTGATGTGATAAGCTGGATCCCTGCATGGGGGCCATGAAGTGGGGGCTCTGCCAGACCCTCTGGTCCAATAAGGGTAAGAGCAGCCTTCCACTGCTGGGACAGAAAAGAAAACTGCAAATAAAGAGCAGAATGTTTCTTTGGTTTCTCTGGAAATAACACGGGGCTGTTTTTTTTTCCCCCAGGGTCTGGGGCCTCCCAAAGGCAGTACTTGGAGTGTGTCGGGCAGCTTCTCCTTGGCCACACCAAGTTCACCTGGGAGGCATTTCTGGAGGTCCTTTGTTTTCTGATCTCAAACAGATTTCTCCAACAAGAGAAAAGGTGGACTAAAAGCAGAGCTGGACAATTTCCTGAACAAGGAGCACAAAAATGAGACACAGGGGACATTTGAGGAATGGAGAAGGGGGCACCTGGCAACTGTCTAAGGATGTCTTCAGCTTCTTAATGTTCTGGGTGATTTCCTCCTCTTTGCAGCTGCTGAGCTGGGTCTCCTTCTGCAGGGTCTGCTTTTTCTGCCAAACGTTGATATTGTCCTCTGTGACCCTGGTGCTCTTTTCTAGTAACTGGTGAGAAAAAGAAAAAAAAAAAGATTTAAAATGCAGGGTGGGGCTTCCCTGGTGGTGCGGTGGTTGGCAGTCTGCCTGCCAATGCAGGGGATGCGGGTTCAAGCCCAGGTCGGGGAAGATCCCACATGCCGTGGAGCAACTGGGCCTGTGAGCCACAACTACTGAGCCTGTGCGTCTGGAGCCTGTGCTCCGCAACAAGAGAGGCCGCGATAGTGAGAGGCCCGCGCACCGCGATGAAGGGTGGCCCCTGCTCGCCGCAACTGGAGAAAGCCCTCGCACAGAAACGAAGACCCAACCCAGCAAAAATAAATAAATAAATTAATTAAAATGCAGGGTGGCTCTGGGGGGAGGGGACATGGAGGGCTTCAGCTTAAGCTCGGAGGAGGGAGGTCCTGGCGTGTTTTGGGGATGGCTCTGGAGGGTGGATATTGGCTCTGTCACCGGGGCATGTTTCCCAGGATCAGAGATGGTTTTTTAAGAGCCAAAGGCCTGTCATGTGGCCACGAGTGTGTTCTAGATTCTTCTGCATTCTGGGAGGGATTCATCACGCTGAGCCTGATGCTGTGGGCTCCTAAAAAGGAGGTCGTCTGAGAGCAGCCCGTGGTGTGATCTTGTGACCCGTGCGCTGACACCCAGGGTTGGAGAGGATAAACGGAAGGATAATAAGGCATCGTTACAGCCAGAGGCCCACCCTCACTGCCATCTGCCACTTCAGGAGGAACGAGCGAGCGAGGACGCACCGTCCATGCTGAGGCCGCCCCTTTCCTCGCGGGGCTAACGGAGGTTCACCGTGCGGGTCTGCCGACCAGACACAGTCCTGGGTGGTTTAATTTGATTTTCACAGAAACACTACAAGGGAGTTTAACTGGCTTTTACTTGAAAAGCCAGGAATTCCCAGAAAATCAAAACAAATCTTTATGGAGTAGCAACAGTGTGAAAATTATGTGCCACCAACAAAAAACAGGAACATATGCTCCCAGTGTCTGGAGCCCCGGGTCCCTGAAGGAGAAAGTGGGGAAGAGAGACGAGCCTGCTGATTGGAGACGGGTTTGTCCTGGAACGGTTTCACGCGTCCGCAAGTGGCCTTGAGGACCTGACCTCTGAAAAGCTCCAGCTGCAGCACAAAGAAAGGGAAGGGGATGAGGTGAGTGGCGCAGCTGCAGCTGCGAGGCTAGGGGAGGCGCCTCCATCGCTGGGTCTGGGAGAAATCGGTGAGAAGGCTCTGCACGCCTTTAGTGGTCATTATGGGTAATTAACACCTTCACCTCTCACTGGAAGGGGCAGTGCCCACACAAGAGAGGGGGACAGCAGGTTTTAATGACTTTTCAGGTGTGCCCGCTTAACCTAGCCGACGCACACGGTCAGCACACACACGTCTCGGGCTCTCGGAAGAGCCACTTGCTGCCAATTATCCAGTGGGAAGTCCAGGGCCAGGAGCGCTCTTCCGTAATTGCTACGTTGGCACCAGGATGTGAGATAAACATTGAGGCTGTCAGCCCAGGTAACTCGTGTCATCAGCAAGAGCGCCTGGGGAGAGAAGGAGGAGCTGCCTGCTGCCGTTTTGTGCCTTAGACCTTGTGTCCTGAAGACGACGTCTCCTGTATTCCTCTCCAGGTCCCCGGAGCCTGGTGCAGTGCCTGGCACACAGCAGGCACTCAATAAACGTTCATCGAATGCTTAGAACAGAAACACCTGTCAAGTCAGATGTTCAAAGTCCTCTCCTTCAGTTCAGCCAGTTTTTACTGAGTGCCTCCCTGATGCTGGTGTCTTCATATTATGGATGATGAAACAATGCAGTTAAATTAAATCAGGGCTTCTAGAATGACGAGTTCAAGATGCCCCAGGCTCATGAGACTTGAACGGCAAAGAAGCCCACGTTTCTCTGGAAATTTACCAACGTGATGGCCCTTGGCCTGGGTTTTTGGCTCACTGGCAAAATGTGGTCATGAAAGGCTCTAAAACAGAGCCCTGAAGGACCACAAGGGCCACACAATCAATGAGAACGTGAACAGGTCCTAAGACACAGGAGTCTGCTGCACACCAGGGAGCTCTGGGAAGCCAAGTAGAGGAATTGTGACTCTCCTAAGGACACCTCTGCAGTCATCCTGCTGGAAGCCAGCTGGGTGATTGGAGGGACTCTGGGTCGTCTGCTGGTTTCATGGCCAAGGGAGGGTCCTAGCTCGCCCGAGGAAGAGGTTATGTAGAGGGCCCTGTGGGCAATGGCCCGCGTTATCACCAGAGGCGCCCTACAGGACTGCTTGGTGGGGGGTGGGGGTGGGGAGGGACAGGTCCTGCTGGACGGTGGGCTGAGTCCTGTGGTCACTGGCCTGGGGAAGGGCAGGACCTCAGGCCGGGAGCGGGCTGTGGAGACAAGGGGGTGAAGCAGGAAGGCCCAGGCAGCACAGAGAAGCCTTGTTCATCCTTTCTCTCTCGAGTCTAGACCTGGAGGAATCTCAGTGTCTCTGAGGGTCTTCCTGGATGACCCCTGGCCAGAGCCATGACCAGGCGCTCGGCAAGTGGCGCAGATCATGCCCTCAAGGCGGGTGTGCGCAGTGGGTGCAGAGTGCCAGCAAGGTGAGGGGTAGCCCAGGTGCACGGAGGGAAGCCCAGGCTGGCGGGCTCTCTGCCTTGCTAAGGGGTCGGCACCCTGCAGGAGAAAGGACACCGGGGGTGATGGTGTGGAAGTTGGTTGAAGAGGCTTTCAAACCTGCCTGAGGGTCAGCATCGTCATTTAACTTGTGGTTGCCTCTGAAGTTCAGTGCGTGGGACAAATTCCGGTCACACTGATGGTTCAGGCTTGGATGCTACCAAACGCAAGGGCTTTGGGAGCTGAGCTGGGTGGGACGGAGGGCTCCTTTAAGGATCGTGGTTCTTAACCTTTTTTGGTGGTTTACAGATCCTTCTGAGCATCCAATGAGTGACGAGGTGGATTCACTCTCCCAGAAAAAGAAAAGCACAAACACATACACGCAAAACGTTCTTGGTCCCCCTGGAGCCGTGGCTGCCAGGAGAGGATGCCTTGTGGAGGGGGTCCAAGATGGGCTGCCCTCGGTGGGCTGTGTTCTGGAGGGCCAGTGCCCCATCTTGGGTTCTCGTTTGCTCTCCCTTAGCCTTTGGTGAAGGCTCGTTTGCATGTTCTGGCCCTCATGTCTGTGCCACGTGTCAGAGGAAGGGCCACTGGGCCATCTTGGGTCAGAGTCCTGGGAAATGGCCCACTCCCCACCCTGCCCACCTCCACCTGGCATAAGCTGTGGTATTCTGGGCTTTACTTTATTAAGAAAAGTGACAGGACTTCCCTGGCGCTCCAGTGGTTAAGACTCCACGCACCACTGCAGGGGGCACGGGTTCCATCCCTGGTTGGGGAACTAAAATCCTGCAAGCCACGCGGTTCGGCCAAACAAAACAAACAAACAAACAAACAAACAAACAGAAATTTGGCATTTCCCTGGGGACACTGACTGTAGCATCTGTTTGGGGTCCCAGAGGAAGAAAGATCGCTGTAAATGTCAGGACAAAAAATGTGAAGGAGAAAGTGCTAGAAACACCACCGGGGTCAAGAGCTCAAACCCTTCCCAAGAGGGAACCGCACAGCTGGTTCACTGGCGTGGGCCATGAGCTGGGACTGGCTGCTTGGTCAGGGTCTCAGGCAACAGCAAACACTGAAGTGGGCAGCTTCCCAGAAGGAAAAGCCTCTTTAGTGAAATCCATGGGGACGCGGAAGCCACACAAAGCCCTGCCCCTGAGATAAGCGGGTGAACTAAGCCAGGCCGTCTTCCTCCTCATTCATCCCTGCCGGTCGCTTGGGTGCGGGATTCCGTGGAGAGCACGGGCCCGTGAAGGGGCTCTGCAGCACGCCTACCTGACCTACTGCCCTTTCCAAATTGGCTTTAATGAGGTTTTCTCTGTTCCTCATTTCTTGCAGCTGAAGCAATTTCCTTCTGGAATCCTCCCGAAGCTTCTCTTCCACCTGAAAGGATGATGAAAGTGTGGGCTTGCTGCTAATGTGATCATCATGCCCTCTGGGGAAACTCTTCTGGGGGGGTGCTAGTGGCCGTGGGGGAGTCCCTGAGGGGTAGGGACAGCTGCAGCCCAGCAGCAGGGGTCACAGGCATGCACAGGGTGGAGGCAAACTCACAGGGAGTTGCCCCCTACGGGAAAGGGCCGAGCTCTGCACCCGGGGCTCAACTATGTTCTACCGCACACTCCCATCCCAGCTCGGTCCCAAACAAGCCGTACGACACTCGGAAAGTTATTTCACTGCTCCGTGACTCAGTGTCCTCATCTGTCAAATGGGGATGATGATACTAGTATCACTGCATAGAGTTATTGTGGGGATTCAATGTTTGGCATAGTGCTTAAGGGCTCTGTGAGTGTGTTAAGTACTGTTGTAACCTAGGAAAGGTGGACGGGAATGTCCGCCATACAGTCTCGTTGTAATAACTCGTGATGGGTACTTGGAAATGTTATGATTGGGTTTATTATCATAACTGTTTGTCGTTACCACTTTGAACACACTCACTGGTGGTAACCTCTCTGGAGGCTTGCTAAAGCAATGTCTATTAAGAACTGCAGCCTGCCAAGGAAGGTATTTAAAGTGGAGAAGCTTGCCTAGTTTTCCCCCCTTGCTTGGGTAACAGTCAACGCACGGTAAGCTTGGGCGTGCTCCACGCTACCCTTGGCTGGCCAGTGTAGGCCTCGCAGCTGCTCAATTCTTGGATGTACCTGCTGAGCCCTGGGCCCTGGCACTAACAGGAAATGAGGAAAACTCTCATAAATAAATGGAAAGTTTTTGTGCTGAAACAAATTCACAGGCTGTGTTTTCAGGGATCTGAAGAGGGGGATCACAGGGATGTAATAAAAGACCCAGAAAAGCCCTTAAGAGCTTTCTTCTGAGTAGTGTGGTCCAGTGGAAGAGCCTCTACCCAGCTCCGTTACCTTGGAAAAGTCATCTAAGCTCTCTGGGCCTTAGTGTTCTCCCAGGTCTAAGCATGCTCTGACTTGTATGTCAGCAGCCTTTTTCATATGCTGCAAAAGCCAAGTCCAGCCTTGGACTCTGCCCTTATCTGTGTTCTGCATGAACAGCCCCCGTTCCCATCCCCAAGCCTCAGAGTCACCTTCAGCGGCCGCCCTGCTCCCTCTCTCACACTCAGTGGTCTCACTCCTGTCCTCCAGTCCCTCTCACATGCAAGCTGGACTGTGATAACTGGCCTCCTCGCCTCGAGTTTAGATTCTTCCAGTGCAATCTTAACGGTACTCTGAGAGTTACCCAGCTGTAAGGCAGCTCTGTCCAACAGAACTTTCTGCAACGGTACAGGTACTCTGAGCGAGGCTGTGTTGTCTAATACGGCAGCCACCAGCCACATCTGGGGATCGAGCACTCGAAATGGGGCTGGTGTGACGGAGGAACTGAACTAAAAATTTTAGTTAATTTTCATTAATTTCAGTGTAAACAGTAGCATGTGGCTGTTTGCTACGCCAGCGTCACTGAAGTCAAACGAACCTGGAGTCAGACAAAACCGACTGTGCCATTGGGCTAGTTACTTTACTAGTAACTAGTAGCCTTGACTTTCTCATCTGTAAAATGGAGAGGATGATTTCTAGATCACAGTGCTGTTGTGAAGATGAAGAGATGAAATGTTCAAGGGAACGCCTAGTACGTGAGAAATTGTAACGATCATTTTCACCCTGATTACTGTCCACAAATGTCATTGCATCAGTCACTTGTTCAGAAGCCTTAGGAGCTCCCCACTGCATGTGTGGTACAGAGCCCAAGCGCCTGAACTAAGGCAAAACACCAAGCTAGGGATTCAAGAAGCCCCTACGAACTCTGAACGAGGTAAATAAAACTGAATCCACCCCTAGATAAACCATAATAAAACGGCTGGAAATCAAGGGAAAAGACAATCTTAAAAGCAACCGGAGAAAAAGACAGATTATGCAAAGGTACAACAGTTAGGCTTACAGATGACTTCTAAATAGAAATAATAGGAGCCACAAGACAATAGTGACATATCTAATGTGCTGAAAGAAAAGAATTGCCATTGTAGAATTCAATACGCAGTCAAATGTGTTTTAAGAATGGAGGTTAAATATACATCTCCAGACAGACACACAGGCACATTTGACAATTTGTCATCAGCAGAGCCACGATGAGGGAAAACATTAAAGGGTATTCTTCAGACACAAGAAAAATGAACCCAGGTGGGTGATCAGAGATGCAGAAAAGACAAGCAACAGTAAGGGTAATGTGTGGATATAATACTGACTATAGCAAAACACTAATAATATCTTGTGGGGTATTAACTATCAAGAGGAGTTTAGAAAATGACAGCAATGGCTTATAAATCTGGAGGGGGTAAGTGAAGTTAAGGTGTTTGAAACTCATTGCACTGTCAAGGAGAAGGGCGTAATTATCAACTACTATAGCCTCTTGGTAAGTTAAGAATGCAGGGCTTCCCTGGTGGTGCAGTGGTTGAGAGTCCGCCTGCCGATGCAGGGGACATGGGTTCGTGTTCCGGTCCGGGAGGATCCCACATGCCGCAGAGCGGCTGGGCTCGTGAGCCATGGCCGCTGAGCCTGTGCTCCACAACGGGAGAGGCCACAACTGTGAGAGGCCCACGTACAGGAAAAAAAAAAAAAAAAGAATGCATTTTGTAGTCTTCAGGATGACTACTAAGAGAATAGTAGAAGAGTGAAAAACTTAATTAATGTGTGATTTTGGTGAGTCAAGGATGAATGCTATTGTCTTACTATTACTAAAAGAATAGTAAAAAAGTGAAATATTTCCAAGCTAATAGAGGGCGAAAGTGGAATAAGAGAAAACCATCCACTCAGAAGGAGGCAAGAAAGGACAGAAAAAGGAACATAGCACAGATGGTACAACTGGTATTGAGCAAGAAGCTAGATTTAAACCCCAGTACACGAGTAATTACATAATATAAATGGACTAAAAGTCAAAGAATGTCAAACTGGATTTTGTAAAAATGATACGCTATTTGAAGGCATATGTCTAAACCTTAAGACAAAAATTGACAGAGAACATATGAAAAAGATATGGTATGAAAACTCTAACCAACAGAAAGCCAGTGATGAAGCTAAATGACAAAGGAGACGTTAAGGGAGAAACACTACTAGAGATGAAAAGCCACATTTCATGATGATCTAAAGTTTTGCTCTACAGGAAGTATTAGGATTCTAAATTCATATGCACCTAGTAACACAGCCTCAAAATATATAAAGCAAACATCGTTCATATTAAAAGAAGAAACACACAAATGACAAACATGTTGAGATTTTTAAAAACATTCTCAATGATGGAACAAAAAGACAAAAAAAATCAATATGAGAATTTAAGTTGGAACAACATCATTGGCAACCTTGGTTTAATGGATCAATTCTTTCTTAGATAATTTCACGATTAAGATCTGAAGGCAGTCTAGGGTAGTGGTTACACACAGGAGCTTTGGAGTCAGGCAGACCTGGATTCAAGTTCTGCCACAACTACTTTATGCAAGTGAACTTGGATAACTTCCTTCACCTCTGTGAGCCTCAGTTTTCCCGACTGTAAAGTGGGGTGAATACCAGTATAGACCGCATGGGGTCATTGTGAGGATGAACAGAGATGATGCAGGTGGAGTGCTGGCCCCAGAGTGGTTCCCAGGCCGACCTGTCCCTGCCATACCTTGCTCTTTTCCTGCAGCGTCATAGAGATCAGGCTCTGCTCGGTACTGCTCCTTTTCAGCTCCACCCTGAGCTTCCTCATTTCTTTTTCCATGTCATGGATTTGCTGAAAGAGTTCCAACAACAGGGAAGTCAACTTCAGAACTCATTTCATCCGGTTCATTAAGGCAGAAACCTAGTCTGGGATTCGCTTCATTCCTTCCCTTGGGGGACAATTCCACATCTTTGAGGCAAAGTAGACTTTCTTTCAACGGATGCAATGAAAGGGCTGGGTGAGGGAAAATTTGAGTTTCTTTTGAAGATCAGCATGGATCCTGGATTAAACAGTATAAGATACCTATCCACTCATTAGAGTCTCTTTCCTTGGGGCACATTTTTGAGTTCAATCTAAATAAGGGCTGTTTGGAAGACACAATGGGCACAGTTTGGAAGAAAAGAACAATGACATTTTTCTTTTTTCTCATTTGAGGCAGAGAAGTGTGCTCCTGACAGAGAGAAGAACACACGTCTCCTGCCCCCGTCCCAGGCACCGTCCTTCCCAACGGATGGAAAACGTATGCCTGGTGATGTGCACAAGGGTTCGGGCCTGTACAGGGGGTGAACATTTACATTGAGTGGTCATCTTTTCACTGTATTGATTTTTATGTTCACCTTCCATACAAGGCCAGTGATACATTTGCTTTTTATTTTGTTTTTATGAATTGTTGTAAAATTGAATGTATTTAAGCAAAAATACTTCAAGAAGAGTTGTGTTAATAACAGTGCTCAGGGCTGTGATAAAACTTGTGACAGTGGATCATGAAAGTCTGGGCATCACAAGTCCAGGGGTAGGGACCACGGTGAATTTTTAGCAGCATACGGTGGCCACTTCCCGTCCCTTTCCCCAGGGGAAACCTGATGAGGGGCCTTGAGCCAATTGCCCAGAAAATCTGGGGAGAGTGTGTTTTCCATGGTCTTTTCACCCATCTCTTTGAGGCCAGCAAATCAAGGAATTAGGAGACTACATTAACAGACAAACACCCAGAAAGCCTCAGAGCTTCTGCTAGCTAATGGGCCAAGGAACCCGTCCCAAACCCTCAAGGCCATAATCTAGGCTTTCAGTGGACACCTAGGGGTCAGGAGGTTCAACGCACGGTTTTGCAGAGTTTTAACTCTTTCTCTTGGGCTTCCCAGTTCTCCTTCTGGGCATCTTCCTTCTGTAACTCTTCTTTCAGCACTGAGCACTGTGCATAAAATGGACAAGGCCACGGGGGCTTGGCTGGGGGTCCCAAGTACCTGTGTTCACGCCCAGGAGTGTTTCCTGCTGTATAACCCAATCACACCTCTGAATTCTGAGAGGCGAGACCATTTGTGTGATGGGAGCACGGGATCCTGCAGTCATTCCCAGTTCACCCCTCTCATGAGTTCTGAGGAATAGAGCGTCTAAATTCCTCTTCAAAAGCCAGCAAGCTTCACTGCAGGGGAAATCCAGCTTTGTAGAGTCTGGGTACTTAGGGTGCAGGAATTGGGATGTTTTCACGCTGTGACCGGTGAGGGTGCAGGGGGCTGGGCCAGTGAGCTCAGGTCCATCTTAGGGCTTTTGTGCAGGTTGCATCTCAAAGACACAACTGCCCCGACTGGTGTGGAGGGGAAAACGGAGCTCTCTTGCCCGAGGTCGCCTTGGCAACAGGCATTAAGTGCATAAGGTTGGATGTGCCTTCTTCTGACCCAGCAATTCCCACTTTAGGAATGTACCTTAAGGACAATGACTGGAGAAATAAGTAAATCTGTAGTTTCAAGGATGCTCTTCACAGAATTGTCAGTAACAGTGGAAGAAAAAAAAAAAAGAGGAAACAACCCAAGTGTTGTTTAGCACAGCAGACCACTTTATAACACTGGATACATCCAGGAGAAAGTATGTAGCTTTTAAGATGAATGATAAGAGTGTTGATTTATTAGAATGGGAAAATAATACGTATTTAAAATTTTTTAAAATGTGCATAGTATAAATTCACTATAAAATGATTGATTGATTGATTTCTAGGCAATATATAGAAACAAGACTGGAAGAACATACATGAAAATATTAACACTGATTTCTCAAGGTAGCATTTCCTCCTCTCTTTTTATTTTTTCTTCTCAATGTCATCTACTTATTTTTCTAAAATTAACACACATGATGTATGTCATTTAAAAAAAGGCATCTCAAATGTTCACAAGAGCAGTACCCTTGGTGGTGACGAGCCCTTCTGCTGTTGGCCAGCACAGTCTAGAGGAGAAGTGACCTCATTCCGAGGTCAACGAGGAAGGGGAAATGGGGACATAAATCATCCAAATGCACTTCAGGAGGTAGAAGAGCCAAGCAGGTGCTGTCTTTGCAGATTCCTTCTACTTAGCACCAGCTCTGCATCCCCTTCCCGTCCCCAACACACACACACACACACACACACACACACACACACCACATTAAACAGCTATAGCACATGCCTGGGAAGACACTCTGCTTGGGAGAAACGAATGCAGAGGGCTTGGCCAGGCAGCCGACCTCGGGCAGAGGCAGAAGAGCACAACTAAAACCAGCCTCCCACTTCTCGGAAAATGATTTTGTCATCCCCATTTCACAGATCGGGAAATGGAGGCCAAATAAGTTACAATAAAAGAAAGCTCTGGTCTGTCTGATCCCAAAGCTCATGCAGTGCCTTTCACCAGCTCCAAACTGGGTATGGTACTACGTACCAGGTATTACTTACTGTGCCTTTTCCTTGGAACCTCAAGATCTGTTCTCACCCCACCCCCATGCAGACCTAGCTATCAGGTAGCCTCTGGGAATCTCTGAGTTGCCACCTGAGATGAAAGCTTTGAGGTTTTACCTTGACTCACAGAAACAGGCACATCATGCAAATACTGAGAAATCTTACCCTATAGAGTCAGGATTCTAATGTTAGCATTGAAGGCAAGAGTTGCAAATAGTCAAAGTTACATGTAAAAAGCTCTTTGCTTGCCTACCACGTTCATCTTCCATAGAGACATTCTACACACTAAAGTCTAAGGAAGAAATGAGAGTCTGCGTGTTTGCATCTGGATCTTCAAACAGTCTGGTTTGAAGACAATTATGAGAACCAGTGGTGCTGGGACCATGATGCAGCCGTGTGGTCATCCTTGCTCACAGAGAGATCGTATTCTGCTTAATATTAAACTTTGCAATGGCAGTGTATGCTCCTAGGTGTGTTTGTTGCTGGGATTAAACATTCTCATTTATAATAGGGGTTAGAAAATGTTTGCTGGATTTGAAAATCTATTACGCTTATTCTGAGCCACATACATGCTGTCCTTTGAAAGGCTTCAGAGAAGTTGGCCACCTGCCCAGCAACTACCCTCCCTTTGTCCTTGGGCACTGGCCTCATCTCACCACCGTGTGTCATGTGACTCCACTGTGTCTGCTTTTCACAGCTACAATTTGCTGATGACCCGACACTCACTCTGGAGCTGAGGGCTTCGAGCTGGTGATCCTTTTCTTTGTTCTCACTTTTCAGTTGATTCACCTCCTGTTTTCATTGTTGAACATGACCATCCTTTACTAACACGTCTCTTTGCAAAGATGACACCATCTCTGTAAAAGAACCAAACAAACCAAAACAAAAGACTCATGGAGGTCAAAGAGGCAGGAAGGATTATTGGCAACACCATGGCTGTCAGCCAATGTTCGGACAAGACCTTCCAATCCTGGGCCACCACCGGTGCCTGCTTAGAACTGGGGAGGCTTTTTCCAAGGGTCCCAGAGAAGGAATGGGAATGAGAGCAAAGTCCACGGAACAGGGTTTGAGGCTTCAGTGAGAATGAGGGGCAGTCAGCACCAGCGAGAGGAGAAACCTTTGGGGGCCCCTTGTGGGCACAGGCCAGGCAAAGCTGGGAGGAGAGGCCACACCATGGGCCTGGGAAACAGAGGCCCAGCACAGGGAAGGTCCAGGAATTCTTCTCCAGAGGCCAGGAGACGGGCGTGTGGCAGAGGGCACTGCTGGACGCTATTGATGGGGTGGTGGTTTTCACAGTCCTCTGAGTTTGGACCCCTCTCTACCACTTATTACCTTGGTGGTCTTGGACAAGCTATTTCACCTCCCACTGTCTGTCCCACACAGAGTTATTGTAAGGGTCAAATGAGACGGTATGTCCCAAGAACACAAAGTGGCTAAATTATGTTTGTTCCATGGCGCCTATTATTTTTCTCGGCAGCCAGCTTCCAAAATGGCCCCAATGATCCCTGCTGCCTAGAATTCATGCCCTGTGTAGCCCCTCCCACCCTGAATAGGGCTGCCATGGGTAACCAATATGATACTGTGGAAATGACGGACTGTTTCCTCTCAGGCTGAGTCATAAAAGACACTGTGGCCAACTCTTTGCTCCCTCTTGAATCACTCACTCCGGGGGAAGCCAACTGCTGTGTCGTGAGGACACTCAAGCAGCCCTAGAGAGAAGCATGTGTGCTGAGGGACTAAGGCCTCCAGCCAATAGCCACATGAGCAGCCATTCTGAAGGGGGATCCTCCGGCTCCCCTCAAGGCTTTAGATGACAGGACTTAGGCCCCTGCCGACATCTTGACTGCAACTCATGAGAACTAAGTCACCCCCCGCTCAAATTCCTGAACTACAGAAACTGGGACAGATAATAAATGTTGGTTGGGGTTTTATCCATTACATTTTGGGGTAACTTGTTATGCAGCAATAGATAACTACTCCATTACTGTAGCATCATTTTTTAAACATCTTTATTGGAGTATAATTGCTTTACAATGGTGTGTTCGTTTCTGCTTTATAACCAAGTGAATCAGTTATGCATATACATATCTCCCCATATCTCTTCCCTCTTGCATTGTAGTATCATTTTGAATAAAAGTGGGAAGAAGGGTGCATAAATGCAGTGGTATTGGGTTATCTCCTACGGTTCTTTTCTTGAAAGAACATCAGGCCCAGTTTTAGTGGTAGGTATCAATCAAGAATGTCTATGAAATAAAGCACAAAATGCTCCAGAATTTCAGTTTAAAAATGAGCTTTGCCTCCAGGACACAGTTCAGTTACTTGGAAATCCCTCTGGGGCTTGCCACACTTTGAGTGGGTCCAGCCCATCTCAAGCGTTATCCCAACCCAGGTCTGTCCGACTCCCTGATTGGAGAAGGAGGGATCTGAGACAGGCTCGATGCTTGGATGAGGTTTCACTGGCCGACATACGGGAGGAAGGTGAGGACCAGCGAGTTCATCCTTCCATTCCTGGTGCCCAGAACAGCACCTAGCCTGGGGGAGGTGCTCAGAAAATATCTGAGGACATCCCAAGTGAGGGAGGAGCATAAGCAGAGACCTGGGGGCAGCAGTGGGTGGGGCTGGGTGTGATTAAGTTGCAGAGTGAGGCAGAAGAAAAGCACAGATTCATACAGAGATGGGGATTCACGTGCGACTCAATGCTATGCCTGGCTTCTACAGCTGTGGGCATGTTTCCTGCTACGCGCTGGCTGCTTTCAGAGTAATGGTCCCCTCCGAGGCTCACTGCCTCCTCCCTGTCACCTGCTTCTCTCCCTCCCCTCGTCTGTGAGTGGTCCCATCCTCTTCAGGTCTCTAGGCATGTCAGTTCCTGCTTAAAAACCTCCACTGGATTCCCAACACCCTTGGAATAAAAACGCAGACCCCCCGACCCTGCCCAGCCCCACAATCCCCTGTTCACTCCATGCAGCCTCTCTTGCCCTTGGCTTGTCCTTGCCCACCTGAAACAGGTCCGCTCTAAAAGAAGGACATAGCCGTGGAGGATACAACATGAACTGGTTAGAATCGGCTAGGTCCAAGGGGGCATAAGATTCGACTTCCAGGGGAACTGGAGCTTCATTACAGGCTCATTGTAATACATGAGCGAAATGACACACCCACCAGCACCAGGACAGTTCCAAGGCTGACCATGAAGGTCAAAAAGTGGGTGGTGGGGCTTCCCTGGTGGCACGGTGGTTGAGAGTCCGCCTGCCGATGCAGGGGACACGGGTTCGTGCCTCGGTCCGGGAAGATCCCACATGCCGCGGAGCGGCTGGGCCCGTGAGCCATGGCCGCTGAAACTGCGCGTCCGGAGACTGTGCTCCGCAACGGGAGAGGCCACAACAGTGAGAGGCCCGCGTACAGAAAAAAAATAATAATAAAAAATAAAAAGTGGGTGTTGGTCCAATTCCTGGAAATCCCCGCCCCTTCCCCAAAATATTAGAGTTGTCCCAATCCTCCCACTAATTAGCCTATAAAATTACCCAGCCCATAAAAACTAACTGCCCCATACTTGGGGGCCTCTAGCCTTCTGAAATGGCCCACACTCTGTCTGTGGAGTGTGTTTCTCTCTAAAGAAATCCACTTCTTACTTTGTCTCTCACTGGATTCTTTCTGCGATGAGACATAAAGAACCTGAGCTTTATTAAGTCCCGAGACCAGATGCGTGATCTCGATTAAAAGATAGTGGGGTCTGACTGGGTTCGAGTCCCAGCCCATGGGTTCAAGTCCCACCTGAGTTCCATGGTTGCAAACCCACTAAGCTGGTCCCCCTTGGCCTCCCCCCTTGAAGCGCTGGCCACCACGACACACAGTTTATTTTCTCCACAGCACCACTGCTCTCTGAAGTGGGCTTGTTTATTCATCCGTTTACTTTTATTGTCTGTCACCCCCTCCCGAATCTGTGAGTACAGGAATCTGACTGTCTTGCTTGGCTCTCCCTCCCCGGAGCCTGGAACGGGGCCTGACACCTAGTAGGAGCTCAAGAAACATGTTGAAGCAATGAAGGAATCCAGGGAATAAAAGCTCAGCCACAGCTGTGCGTTGGCTGCCCCTCTCCCAACCCAAGCCCTTTATCAGGGAACCACCTCTGATCAAATTAGAAAATGGTTTCCCTTGGGCCCAAGTGCACTCGGCTGAAATGGGTGAGACAATGGGTGCCTTAAAGGAGTGACCCCATTTTGTCCACGCTCTAGTTTGCACTCAGGCTGCTTTGTGGAACCACCCAAGCCACAAGGCGACCTGTGTTCTCCCTGGTGGGGCCAGTGCTCAGGAGACCTTGTAGCCAAGAGATACCATTCTCTCAAATATTTACCTGGCCCTGCCCTCGGAACTGGGCAGCAAGAAACCTCCACTGAGGGAGAACTCTAATGCACCGACACAGGTGATCCCTGAGGCTGCACCCAGGTCACGGGCACAGGTGTGCTGGTTGACTGGTGATGTCTGCAGGGGGAGGGCAGAAGCTCTGGGGCCTGAATGCAGAAGGGCCTCACCTGACGTGATGGCGGTCTCCCTCCTTAAGTTCTCGGCCTCGTGCTTCCGGGAGGTGATTTGTAAGTTTCTCTCAGACAGCGTCTGGCCCAGCACCTAGTTGTAGCCTTGCTGTAGGGCACTGATCTGTGGAAGGAGGCAACACACAGTCAGAGGGGGCCAGCCAGGCCTGCAGGACACGCCGGTACTTCTCCAACGTTGGGCAAAGAGTCGGGTTGATCTTGGATCGGGGTGTTGGGGAAACCAAGGTTTTCAGTTGTCACTTGTGGAAGGGGCAGGAGGGGGCCTGTTCCTTCAGTGACCACCATGTCATTGGTCCTCGAGACATGGACCTTATCTTTGTGGCCACCCAGGGGCTCCGGTGCTGCTGTCTTCCTATGACCTGTGGGTTTTCAGCCATAAATAGACCAGCTGTTGGTTCCAGATCATCCAGCACTGACTGGATGCACAGCAAAGTTCAAGAGCCAGGAGCAGGTTATGAAATGAATTCCCTCTAATGAGAATAGAGGGTAGTTTTTACCTCACAGAACACTCCAGAGTTTACAGAGCCCGTTCACACATGCTACACTGATACTCGTCACAGCGTTGCTGGAGGCTGACGTTCCCATTAATGTGCCCATTTTGCAAGGGAGCCAGGTTGAGACTCAGAGAGGCGAGGCCCCCTGCTCGGGATCATGTGGCTGGTCAGACGTGGAGTCTGATTCAAACCCAGTCTTTAGTTGCCTGGTTCCTCCTTCCCAGGTGGCTCTAGGAATGAACGAAGTTGGAGGCTGTAAAGCATGGCATGGACTCGGGAGCCGGACTGTGGCCTTCAAGTCCTGTCTCTGCCAGTTAACGGGCTTTGTGAACACAAGGAGGACACCATATTCTGTTTCCTTTTGTTCCGTCTGTACGCGGGGTGATGGTAGTCCCAACCTGATAGGATTGTTAGAAGTATTTTAATAAGTTAACACGTGTACAAGTGCTCAGATCATGCCTGGCACACGACACAGGGGGATGAGCTGTGACGGCCCTCTGCTCTGACTACCCACGGGGTGTTTTTTTTGTTTTGTTTCGGGGGTTTTTTGTGTTTTTTTTTTTGCGGTACGCGGGGCTCTCACAGTTGTGGCCTCTCCCATTGCGGAGCACAGGCTCCGGACCCGCAGGCTCAGCGGCCATGGCTCACGGGCAGAGCCGCTCCCTGGCACGTGGGATCTTCCTGGACTGGGGCACGAACCTGTGTCCCCTGCATCGGCAGGCGGACTCTCAACCACTGCGCCACCAGGGAAGCCCCTATCCATTCATCTCTTGATGACACTTAGGTTGCTTCCATATCTTGGTAATTGTAAATAATGACGCTCTGAACATTGGGGTGCATGTATCTTTTCAAATACATGTTTTTGAAAACACGTGTTTTTGTTTTTTTCGGATTTATACCCAGGAGTTGAGTTTCGAGGTCATATGGTAGTTCTATTTTTAGTTTTCTGAGAACCCTCCATACTGTTTTCCACAGTGGCTGTGCCAGTTTACATTCCTACCAACACTGTACCAGGGTTCCATTTTCTCTAAAAATTGTAAATTTTCTTCCTAGGGGTAATTGAGATGGTAGTTCAATAATAACATAAGATCAGGTGAAGTCTAAAGAAATTTTAGAAAACCTGGATAAAGTAAGAAAACATCTGTTCGCTGGCATCTGAATGTTAGAGAGACACCAAGACATGTGGGCCAAGTTCTGGAGAGAAGGGAAACACAGACGCAAGCTTGACATTTGGTGCAGCTTTTCTCCTTGGGGCATTTGCGGATTCAAATCTTACAGCCCAGGAGCTGAAAAGCCAAGGAGTTCAAAAGACTCTAACCACAGAAGCTGCTGGCATCCCTTGACTTGTAGGTGCAGCACTCTAGTCCTGCCTCTGTGGTCACTGCCTCCGCCTCTTCTTTGTATATAATCTCCTCCTGTCTCTCACTTATAAGTACACTTACAGATGGCACTTAGGGCGAGGATAGTCTCAGCTCAAAATCCTTATATCCGCAAAACTTTACCTTGTAAGGTAACATTCTCAGGTCCCAGGGATTAGAGCCTGAGATCTTTGGGGCCACCAGTCAGCCCACTGTAAGCCCTAAACGTCTTCTCTCCTGAGGAGGGTCTAGGCTGGGCTGAAACCCCGACAGACATCTACCAGAGGCCAGATTGAGAGCCCTTTTAGAAGGTCATTTCTCAGCTCATTTGGAACCTTGCTATTGCCCTTTTTTTTTTTCTTTTCTTTTCGGTACGTGGGTCTCTCACTGTTGCGGCCTCTACAGCTGTGGAGCACAGGCTCTGGACGCACAGGCTCAGCAGCCATGGCTCGCGGGCCCAGCCGCTCGGTGGCATGTGGGATCCTCCCGGACCGGAGCATGAACCCGTGTCCCCTGCACTGGCAGGCGGAATCTCAACCACTGCGCCACCAAGGAAGCCCTGCCCATTCTTTTTTCTCCTGTTTGTCCTCAACAGGGGGAAGCATTAAGAGTAAATGAGGGGCTTCCCTGGTGGTGCAGTGGTTAAGAATCCGCCTGCCAATGCAGGGGACAATGGCTCGAACCCTGGTCCAGGAGGATCCCACATGCCGCGGAGCAACTAAGCCCGTGCGCCACAACTACTGAGCCTGCGTCCTTGAGCCTGCGAGCCACAACTACTGAAGCCTCCATGCCTAGAGCCTGTGCTCCGCAACAAGAGAAGGCCATGGAATGAGAAGCCCGCGCAACGCAACAAAGAGTAGCCCCTGCTCGCCACAACTAGAGAAAGCCCGGGAGCAGCAACAAAGACCCAATGCAGCCATAACTTTAAAAATAATAATAATAATAAAAAATAAATGCATTAGCAGATTTTGGGTTTCCTCTCATCGTTAGTGTATTGCTTTCATTCCTAAGACGCTAAAAAATTGGAAACCACTCCACTTACCAGGAACACACTTTGCAACACGGATCCAGGGGAAGCTGTTTTCTTCCATAGACAGTTCATGACCCCAGTTTCCACAACAGCAGGCACTGCTGGCTCTGCCAAGTTGCTGGAGAAGGGCACCTTATCTGCAAAGTCACGAATCCAAATGGGCCCCCACTGGCAAGGGTGGAAGGAAGTTGTTTGGCTTAGCTTCTTGGGGGATCAGAAGATTGGGAGTTCTGGTGGGGGGACTGCAGGTACCTTGCTGTCCCTTGGTACAACGTCAGGGGAAAGAAAGGTCGCTGGTAGCTTCTCAGAGCTACCAGTTGGGGCTGTGCAGAGCGTCTTAGTAAATGCCATTTTGGTTGCAAATAACAGAAACTCAAACCGGCTGAAGCAAAAAAGGGGACATCTATGGGGAAGAAAAGATGGCTCCTGCCTGTTCAGACTCCTCAGCTTTGCTTGCCCTTTGATTCTCTAACCTTCCGCATTTCCTTTCAGTAAACTCCTTTTCTGTTTAAGTTAGCCACAGGAGATTTCTGTTGGTTGCAACCAGAGAATCTTGAGTGATACAAAAAGTCCTAGTGGAACCCAAGGGCAGGCATTGGAATGGGCCTTTCCAAGGAAAGAAACCAGGAACCAGAAAGTCATCAGGAATCAGGGCAACTTTCTGCATCAGTTGGAATGCCTTCAGCTCTTTTTTTTTTTCCTTCATGGAGCTCATAATCCATTCATTTATTCAATAAGCAATTATTGAGTATCTATCCTGTGCCAGGCACCCTGCTAGGTCTTAGAGTTCCATACAGGTGTAAAATATGCAAAGACCCCTGCCCTCAAGTAGCTCACATTCTAGTGAAGATAAGACATGTGAGCACATAGAGTATATTCACAACACAGAATACGAAGAGCTATGCCATGGACACATATAAACCAGCAAACATAAAATAGATAGCTAGTGGGAAGCAGCCGCACAGCACAGGGAGATCAGCTCGGCGCCCCGCGACCACCTAGAGGGGTGGGACAGGGAGGGCGGGAGGGAGGGAGACGCAAGAGGGAAGAGACATGGGAACACATGCACATGCATAACTGATTCACCCTGCCACAAAGCAGAAACCGACACACCATTGTAAAGCAACTACACTCCAACAACGATGCAAAAAAAAAAAAAAAAAACAAGAACTATGCCAGAGGGATGAAGCATGACTGTCTTCATAGACCTAGAAAGCCCAGATGCAATTATCCTGGTAGAGAGGGCCTGGGCAGAGAATCGCAGGTAGGTGAACCTGTGTGCACAGAGAACATGGTATGTATGAGAAGCTGCAAGTTTTCAACATCCGTGGAGCAAAAGAGTTCTTGCAAAAGTAGTGGGAGACGTGGCTGAAGAAATTGGTTGAGGATGAAGCATAAAAAACCCACTGAAGTGTGATCTTTTTTTCCTGAGGAGGCATGGGGGAGCCATGGAAGACTTTTAAGCTGTTTGAGTTCATGGTCAATTCTCTGGGTTTCAGAAAAGTCTCTCTGGAGTCTGGGATGTGGTGAAAGTTGGGCTGGACCTTTCACCAGCGGGCATGCTCAGTGGCTCAGGAAAGGTTTTCGCTCTGCCTTGGGAAATTTTTCACGCCGCTCTGGCAGCGGAGCTCGCCCCGCCCACGGCTTCTCCTCACTGGATTGGTTGAACTCAGGGAGGCTACCAGGAGGCCCAGTTGACCTCCCAACTCCACACCCCCGCCCCCGCCCGTTAACGCTCTGGGCGCGTGCTGCCTTCAGCTTTAAATAACAGAAACCTGGATGTGGGTAGATGGTAAAAATTTGGAGCCCCTCCCAAATGAACTCTAGCCATGTGGCTTGCTTTGTCTGATGAGATGTTGGCAAACACATGGCAGGGGGAGACTTGAAAAGTGTGCTTTGGGGCTTTCTCTCTCCTGTTGCTCTTGGAAACCTGTACCCACCACACGTGGCCTGGTCTGGCTTGCTGGGTGATGAGGGACCACACCAGGCAGAATCAGACGTCCCAGCTGAGGCCTTTCTAGACCAGGGTTTCTCATTCTTGGTACTATTGACATATTGGATCAAATAAGTCTGGGTTGTGGGCAGCTGTTCTGTGCACTGCAGGATGTTTAGCAGCATCCCTGGCCTCTACCCCTAGAGGATAGGATCACCCCCACCCCAGTTTAACAACCAAAGTGTGTCCAGACATTGCCAAATGCCCCCTGGGTGGCAACATCGCCCCCGGTTGAGAACCACTGTCCTAACCCAGCTTGCCTGGCAATGACCAGGCAGGCATGTACACGAAGCCACCCTAAACTAGCCCCAGCCAAACCAACCAGACCAGTACAAGGGGCCAGCTTGACGCCTGGAATCATGAGAACTAATAGTTGCCATTTTAAGTCACTAACTTTTGAGTCGTTGGCTCCACAGCACAAACAGGTACATCTGACTACAGTGGCTGAAACTGAGAGGATTGATTTATTTATACAACAGGATGTACAGAGGTAGGCAGTTGAGGTACAGTGCAGAGCACAGTGATGCCACTAGGCTCCCACCCAGGCTTTTCATGTCTTTCCACTCCATTGTCCTTTGAGGTGGGCTTTGGTCTCTTGCTTGTTACCTGATGATCCCCAACATGGCTGCTCCAGCTCCAAGACTGAGCTCCAGGAGAGGAAAAGGAGACAGTGCAAAGGGACAAAGAGAAAAACTTTCTCCTAGCAAAGCCTTGCCTTTAATTCCAGAAGGGAAGCCCTGCCCAGGGCCTTCACCTGCATGTCACTGGCCAGAACTGAACAACACAGCCAGGTCTAGCTGCAAGGGAGGCTGGGAAATGAGGGCATTTCGCGTGCTGCTTATACAGTAGAGGGAGGCAATGACTAAGGGGCTTGTAGTGTCTGCTGCACTGTCTCTCTGGGGGTCGTCTTGGTTTCTTCTTCTTCTTTTTTTTTTTGCCACACGGTGTGGCTTATGCGATCCTAGCTAACTGACCAGGGATTGAGTCCGGGCCCTTGGCAGTGAAAGGGCAGGGTGGACGGCCAGGGAATTCCCTGGGTCTTGGTTTCTTGTCTCTACCTGTTGCTTATCTATCCTGGCCATCTCTTTCTAAGACTGGCTTTGTTTCTCCAAACACAGTGGGAGAAATGGCCACCCCAGCTGGGAACTGCATCAAGACTTTCAGCTCCGGACCCTTAATGACCTGTGTGGTAACTCCGTGTCCCACTTCCAAATATCAAGGGCACAGGTGCTGATTGGCCCAGCTTGGGTTAGAAGAGAAACCTGATTGGTCTGGCTTGGGTAGAATATCTACTGATCAGCCAGTCAGGTGTGGCCAAGAGAGCAGCAGTAGGTAGGGTAAACCTGGTTGGGGAATGTGCATACTCAGAGAAAGGGGTGTGTGGCTGAGGAGACACCTAAAGAACCATCTAGTTCAAGGAGTGAAGAAAGGACATTGCCATTGTGGGTTGCAATGTTGATACGGTAAAGATTAACACGTCCTTTGAAAGACCTCAAATACAGTGGAGTCACATAGGCATTACATTTAACTTATGCAAATTCAAATATTTGTATTCAACCAAAGTAGTTTTTTTCCCACACAATTTGGCTTCCAAACATGAGCCAGCTACTTAACTACTGCCTGACCAAGTGATCTTTTCTGGTGCTGGAGATTGCTGTTTTGGATTTGGGGGATATGGTACAGTATAAGTAATATGTTCTTTATGGAAAACTGCTGGGATTTTCAAGATTATTTTTAAGGTCAGGTGATGCTCACCCTTCTCACTGTGTAAGAAGCACCTTTAGTGGAAGATGATGCAAATCATTTTTCCCATTTCCTTCTAGTTTTAATCAGTATAAAGAATGCATTTGGTTTTAAAATATCAAAATACTTTTATTGTGGCTTTTTAAAAATAAAAAATAAATGATATTCATGGCTTCTGGCTCTTCCTCCTGTTTTATTTGGTGGTCTCTGGCTGTACAAGAAAGGCAGGGAGAGAACAGATGGCTGGAGAGAAGGCAAAAATGAGGGTCTCTTCAAACACCACGGGAAAGGGGTGTGTCCACCTGGGCAGTGTGTGTTCTTTGATGACTGGGTACTTGGTCTGTCCTGATGGCCTGGGACTTGACCTACTGGGCTGTCTTGGTGCGGCAGAATGGGCAGCGTGAGATGGAGTTAGAAACCTGGGTTCCAGACCCAATTCTTGAATTTACTAGCTGTGTGACTTTAGACGGGCCATTTAACCTCTCTGGGCCTCAGCTTCCTCATTTGTAAAATGGGGAATATAATGCTCTTTACCTCCCAGGGCTTGAGAGAGGATTAGATAAGAAGTGTTTTGAACACCGCAGAGCGCCATATAAACATGACTCACTGTTATGGAAGCGATAAAACTGGTTGCTGTTCACATTTATTATAATCAATTCAGATATAAATGCACTATACCATGGCCCCAACAGCCCTGAGGTTACCATTCTGTCCTGTGGCCCCAGTACACGCCCTGGGTTTTCTCAACTGCGGGCTTCTCAGAGCTCCTTGGAGGTGTGACGTTTGGGTTTGTCACTACCCAAACGCATAATTGCATCGACCAGGCCTAGGAGTCTGAATTTCAAACTTATTCTTCATATGCCTGAGTATGTTTACATTCATAATATCTGTGAAAAGAACCCCTCTCCTCACACACTCCAAAATACAGTATTGTGCAAAATACCAGTCTAGGAAGCAACACACTAGGGTAGCAACCTTTAATGTCCTAAAAAAGCATCTTAGTAGTTTGACGCAGAAGAGTTACACTGACTCACGGAGGATCACGCGAGGCCCAGTGGGACGACGTTTCTAGTTCCTTCCACCAGGTTTAGAAAACAGAAGGCTCTGGCTGGATTTGCTGGACATTTCTCTCTTCAGCATCTCCCTTCCTTGGTCCATCTTTGGGGTGCCTTTTCTGGCTCCAACCTACAACAAGCAAGAGCAACAAATGCCCAAACTCTATAATTGTAGGGAGATCCCCAAATATTTCTCAAATGGCATTTTTTTTTACTGAAAATAAAATCTTTGTTGTAAAAAGTATTTATATACACACATAGACGTGAGCAAAACGAAGGTAAAATGATCCACCATTATCACACTACCCACAGGTAACCTTATTCACATTTTGGTGTACACTCTTCCAGATACACAGATAACGTTTTCTTCTGACATTTGCATCTTTTTTTGAACCAGGAGTTTCTGATGATAGGCAATTTCATTGGGATGGACTTTCTCTCGAAAAGCTGTTACTGAACTGAATGCCTTATGTCTCTGATGTCTTAGGAGGGTAAAATGCAGCATACTCTAGGGGGTCTGTCTAACCCTTTTCTGAGCACTACTCCTGGATCCAGGCAGCCATGTGTGTGACTCTGTCCCTGGTCATAGCTGATCGGGCACATGGCACGGGCTGGGCTTTTAAGATGGTCACTCCCAGGATTTGGGGTTATGGGCTCTAAGATGCTACTTGCTTCCTGGGCTGGTCCTTTGAACTGGGGGACCATGAGGTCATTCCTTCCTGTCACATGACTGGAGAGAGCAGAGATCAGGGGAGCCACACAGAGACACAGAGAGGAGATACGGCCTGTGTGTGCATGTGCGCATGCTTGTGTGTGTGTAAAAGAGATGATGCCTGAGATCTGATGGCTTACCAGTTCTATTTCGAGGCCAGGCTCTCTTTCAGCTCAAGGTTTTTATGAGACACTCACCCCGATATCCTTAAAAAAGCCCCCTCCCCACGTTTTTTTATTTTTTGCGGTACACAGGCCTCTCAGTGTTGTGGCCTCTCCCGTTGCAGAGCACCGGCTCCGGACACACAGGCTCAGCGGCCATGGCTCACAGGCCCAGCCGCTCCGTGGCATGTGGGATCTTCCCAGACCGGGGCATGAACCCGTGTCCCGTGCATCGGCAGGCGGACTCTCAACCACTGCGCCACCAGGGAAGCCCAAGGCCCACTCTTGGGGAAGGAGTTGCCCAAGTTACCCTTGGCAAGGAACCTGGAGGAAACCTTTCTGTACTGAGGAGATCCTAGACACCAAACTTCTAAGCTCAGGCTGGAGGGCAGGGAGAATGGGAAGCTGGCTCTTTGCTCTTAGCCGAAGCACCATCTGCCCCGCTTCTGTTAAAGCCAGAGGCAGCGTGAAGTTCCAGGGTGTCTCACATCTCAGAGAAGCACAATGTTCCCACAACATCCGGGACCCATCCCAATATCTCCTCTGCCATTTCACATCCCCGCTGGTCCTCAGACAAAACCTAGATGTAGGGCAGTTTCTGCCTCCTCCCAGCTCAGTCATATATGTGAGTGAATAAGTAACAAACTTCCAGTCGTTTCCACTTTGCAGGGTGGCAAACGTCTCAGATCAAGTGGGGCCCTCAGGATGCTCTCTATCCTCTTAACATCCTGCTCTGGGGAGTAACCACCTTCTGGTCTTAGCACAAGGATGCTGGTTGAGAAGCTTCTATTTTCCAAATATATCCCTCACCTAGAATATCTTCGTTTCTTCCCATGATAATTTGGTTGCCTCAGCATGACTGTGGCCTTTTATCAAACTTGAATGTCTCCTCTCTCATATTCAACCAAAATGTGTTTGGCTTTCTAGCTTCCTGAGAGCTCGCTTCTACTGTCTGCAAAGTGGGAACATGGACTGGCTTAATTGCAGTTCCAGGGCTGATTTGTCAATGGCAATGTTTCAACATGTTCAAGATTTCATAGTCTTAATTCTCAACTTTGAAGAGAATTCTAGAGGATGCTTCCTTGAAATTTAAGAGAAATGTCACTGGAAATGTATCAGGTATATTACCTTGAGGTTTATAACCTAAAGGAGGAAAAGCTAGCACTCACCTGGGTGTCAGATCTGCACTGATTCCCAGCTCTCCTACTGAGCTGTGTGGCTCTGGACAAAGAAAGTCTCTGAGCCTCAGACACCTCATCTGTAAATTGGGTATAATAACAACACCCACCCCATAGGGTTGTTGTGAAGCTTAAAACAGATACTGCACGTCGAGTGTTTGGCTCTGTGCCCGGCACATGCCAAAGGCTCAATACATAATAGATGTGGGATAACTGTCCACTGGGCTTCCTGCTGACGTTCTAGGGTTTTCTCTCTTCTCTCTTCTGGCTCACCTGGAAACGTGAGTTCTGCATCTTTGAGTTCTTCATCAGCTCTCCAAACATTCGTCTCTTTAACACAGAAAGAATATTGACAAAATTTAGCTTATGTTCTTCTTTGCCTTTTGCATCAGAGAAAAATGGATTTTTCTCAACTTTCAGATGCTACCCATTTGGATGGAATGTTGAGCCTTCCTAGGTGAGGAGGTGAGGATAGAGGTCTGCAGAAGCGGGTGTGGCTTTGGGGTAACGCTACACTGTCCTGCTGCACCTTTTAGGGAATCTCTGTTCCAGATTCCAGCAGACAAGGAGGTGGTCAACCAAGAAGGCTACGAAGGATACTGTGTTGTTCTTGGAGGACAGATCTGCTTTAGCTGGAAGCAGAGCCTCCTAGATCAGTGGAAGAGGCTGTAGATGTCCAGTGGCTTTCCACCCAGTGGAAATGTTGAAAGCCCCAGTGGCTAACCTCCCTGGCAGGGACTACACGGGCCTGTTGGCAAGCCAGCATCACTGAAAACCTGGAGCTTGCCGCTCCCTTGGGGTTTGATGACTATTGCTGACCCTTATCTGCTCAAGACCCTGCACCTCAGGGGCAGCTCATCAAAGAAAGAGCACCCCCTAGGCACTGGAGACACAAAAGTGAGAGGGAACTGGGGTCTCCCTTGCAGACTGACACTCCGCAGGTGAATGTGCAGTGGTGTCAGGAAGGAGACGTTCTCCTAGAGCCCTGAGCATCCACTGGGGTCGCCAACCTGATTCCTACAGCGGCCAGGAAAGTAAAAGAAGTGGGTGAAGTGAGCTGGGGTGGTGGTGGACAGCAGCAAACACACGAGCCCAGCGCCTTTCTAAGGGGCCTGGAAGATGGAGGCTTGTGATGGTGGCTTGTGGGTCTGTGGGCCTAGGGTCGCCAGATCTTCCAAGTTTCCCAGAGAAGCTGGAAATCTAGAATATTCCAGGAAACTGCCCTATTTTGAAATGTAACTTAAAAAAAACTCCCATGAGCCAAATGGAATATATCTGTGGGCTGCCATCTTGCGACACCCGCTTCAGAACCTCCCTGCTTGGTGTCTAGTTGGTGCTCAGTAAATGTTGGAGGGGTTGCCAGATAAAATACAGGATGCCCAGTTAAATCTGAATTCCAGAATGAAGCCAACAAATTTGTGAGTGTGAATATGCCCCGTGTAATATTTAGGACATTTATACTGAATAGCTTTTGTTGTTTATCTGAAATTAAAATTTAACTGGGCATCGTGTTTTTGGTTTGTTTGTTTTCCCCTCAATCTGGCAACCCTACCGGGTAGTCACACAACTCAGGGAGGAAATAAGGCTGTCTTTTGGGACAGGGCATAGGTGCTTACGAGACTCTTCCCTTCTCCCAGCAGGATGCTGACTCTACCCTCAGAGGACTGTCCGTGAAGGCTGATGGGCCCGTATTGAACTGACAATTGCCCTCCACGCATTTTCCGTGGAGAAGGCCTCGAGCCGGCGGCCACTCGGTATTTATCACAAACTCCGTTGAGACAATCACTATCCAAATGCCCAGATATTATAGAGCAGGGCTTAGTTTTAAACCAACAGCCTTCTTCTCTCCCACCCCAACCCCCGCCTTTTTTTTTTGCAGAACCGTTTATCCAAGCAAAATCCCATGAGGAACTTGGGGTATAAGATAACGCAGAGCTTCTCTGGCGGGAGAAAAGTGTGTGTGCTTTGAGAGTCACACCCTTCCATGGCACCCAAAGGCTCCAGGGAACCCCAGTTTGAACATTGCTGCAAAATTCCTTCCTGGATTAAGTTCCATCAGTGGGCAGCTGGGCACTGAGGGCAGAGCCTGGCCCCTGTGCACCTGCTTTTCCTGAACTTTACTGAACTCACTGGGATGTGATGAAGGGGGTGCGGGAGGGTCTTTTTCTTTAGCCTTCTTCTATCCGTATGCTGCATAGGCCTGGCCACATGGTTCTACTTCATCATTGTGGGCGGAAGAGCACCACCCGAAGCCCCTCCAATCGCACGCCCCTCCTACACAACATCTACCAATTGTGGGGCTTCCCTGGTGGCGCAGTGGTTGAGAGTCCACCTGCCGATGCAGGGGACACGGGTTCGTGTCCCGGTCCAGGAGGATCCCACATGCCGCCGAGCGGCTGGGCCCGTGAGCCATGGCCGCTAAGTCTGCGCGTCCGGAGCCTGTGCTCCGCAACGGGAGAGGCCACAACAGTGAGAGGCCTGCGTACCGCAAAAACAAACAAAGTAACAAACAAACAAAACACACAAGTGGCACGGAAGAAGCCAGAATCTTGAGAATACCTGGGCCCAAGGAAATCTTGGCAGATAGTGAGTTAAAGAGAATAGTGAGGATAATGACGATGGTAGGAGAGCATGTATGCTTTGTGGTCCTATGTGCTAAGGGTTTTGTATACAAGCTCCCATTGGGAAGGCTACGAGCTAGGTGCCATTTTTATTCTCATCTTAAAGAAGAGGGATCTGAGCTAATTAAGCAGAGGGAAGGTTAGGGGGTTTTCCTGGCTGAGACCACAAGGCAAAGCAGTGGTCACGCCGCTAGCCAGGACTTGATTGGCTGGAAATTTGATTGGCAGGAGAGCTGAGCGGCTTCTCCTGCCAGAAGCAGCCGGTGCCCTTCAGCCTTTCTTACACTTCAAGCCCTAAGAAAGGGCTTGCGTGCTTCCCAAGTGGCAACTTCTGTGCATTTAAAAATTTCCTCTTGAAAATCCCAGCCTTAGCCCTTTCACAAAAGGTATCTGGGTCCTTTCTTGGCCGTGGCCCTAGTCGTATTCACCAAAGAGAAGAGCACGTCCCATAAGAGCTGGCGGCTTTGGGAGGACCGGGGAAGGCGTCGGCTGGCAGGAAGCTCCCTGAAAGAATTAGAGGAATCCCCACCCATCCATGAGCTGCCTATTCTTCCCCCTTAGAAACGGGGCTTGTGATGTGCCAGGCACTGCAGGCATTTTGCCATTTAACCCTCCCGCTGCCCCACGCAGTAGGCCCCTTGCTAACAGTTTTGGTTGCTTTTGTTGAGGAACCTGGGATACAGAGGTCAAGCCACTTACTCAGGGTCATTCGGGGCAGCGGTTGGGCTTGACCCCTATATGTTTGACTCCAAATCTGGCCTCTGAACTCTGAGAGACACTGCCGGCTTCTCGAGGGATGTGGGATGTGGATTCGAGTGAGCACGGCCTGGGCCGCGGTTCCCGTCCCTCTGCCACATGGACAGAGCCACAGGCCCAGTTCGCTGTGAAGGCCCAGCATCTTATACCAAGTCTCATTCTCACAGCCAGAGATATTAATGTGGAAATAGGACTTTTGATTCTTGAAAGGTCTGCTTGGTGAAGAGATGGTCAAACATTAAAACTACAAACTCCATTTTTTTTTGGGGGGGGGCAATTCTGAAGCATAAGATGTGTAATTTCATCTCAGTGCTTCAACCGTGCAACCTCTGTGAACGGGTGAAGAGTTTCAAAGTTTTATACAGGAGGCTAAAAAACTAAGGCTCCTTGTGAAAATACTAAGTGTAAAACTTAGAAAAGAGGAATTCTACTTTCTGTTAATTTCTGCTTAAAGACAACGAAGATATACTCCCTGGAAGGAACGGATACCAAGACAGATGTACACAAGTGCCCTTTAGGATCCAGCAAAACTTAAAATGTATTATTGTTTTCTTCCTGACAAACAGGGATTTCTGACAACATATTAACAACAAGCCTGAAATGCAAACCTGAGTCCTGGAGTGAAACCCCCAGGAGCAATGGTGCGAGGTATCCAAGGGGGCCACCCTGGTAAGGGAGATAAAGAAGGAAGGGGTGTGGAAAAGTGAACCTGGGCGGGGGAGGGCAGCAGGTGGGGAGGAAATCCTGTTTCTGCCACTTAGTAGCCAGGGAACGGTACCCTCTGTCAAATCAGCTTTCCCCTCTCTCTAAGGGGCCGACACTTGCCAGAATCCCTTGCGGGTTGATGGGAGAGATGAAGCATGTGTGGTGTGGAGCAGGTGCCTGCCCCTTGGTAAGTCTTTCCCCCAGTTGTGAATTCCACGAATTTGAAAGCTACTAGCTGTAGCTCTTCTGGGGACCCTGACACAGGTTCAACTTGGCCATTTCAGACCCTTCTCGGCTGAGGGATGTCCAGCGCCAAACAGGCTGGCACGTCCCTTGCGTTGTGTGTGAATGAGGCAGCCCAGGAATAAAGCATGTGAAACCTCATTATGTAAATCCTCAGGTTTTCAGTACATGACAATGGCTTTTTTTTTGGGCCCTTCTCTGTCCCATTCTGTGGTCTGGTGTCTCTGCTTTGGGACCTAGTCTGCCAAGCCCTGGGGGCGGGGGTGGGCACTTCGGGGAGGGGTAAGCTCTCCAGAGGGCACATCAAAGGGAAAGTCACAACTCTGTCACTGGCCCAGCTCTCCCTGGCATTGCTTGGTGTGAAAGGAAACTGTCCTCTGCCTGAGGCAGCCCCATGTCACACAGAGACTAAGGCCTGTGATGTTTAATTCACAGCAGTGAGCACTGGAAACACCGCATCCAGGCTCCCTCAGAGCAGGACAGCCACTTTTCATTTCTGGGGCTCTAAGCCAGAGAGCCTGCTGTCTGGAAACTTATTGCCTGGAAGGTTCGCAGGATGGAGGGCAGGCTTCTGCAAGGAACTATCTGACCATCACCTCCTGGTTGAGGAGAAGGGCACCCTTCTATGACCTTGGCCTCCTTAGAGCTCATCCAGGCAACAAACACACACAAATACACACACATGCCAACCCACAGCACATACTCACATGTACACACATACATGCAAGGATGCGTGTACAAATACACAGCCCCAAGTCAGAAAGACTGGAGTACTATTCTGGCTACTCAGAAGAGCAAACCCAAATCTTTATTCTCAGAGAGCTTCTTCCTCGGTGTATCCCTGGCACCTGGCAGAGCAATGAAAATCAGAATCGCTGCCTTTAAAAACACTCGGGCTGTTCACTCAACTGATTGTGGTCATCATTGCAGGAGGCAGAGAAGTCAGATCATGATGCTGGACACCCTTAAGCTCAGTACAGTGCTGTGTGTCAATTATGTCTCAATACAACTGGTAGAAAAAAGAGTTATCTGGATAGAAAGAACAAGATAAAATACACGAATTATCAAAAGTTAAAAAAATACAGACGAGCTAGACTATGAGTCTCAGAAAGCACTGTTCACAACAGCCAGGACATGGAAGCAGCCTAAATGTCGATGGAGGAGTGGATAAAGAAGATGTGGTACAAATATACAGTGGAATACTACTCAGCCGTAAAAAAGAATGAAGTAATGCCATTTGCAGCAACATGGATGGACCTAGAGACTATCATACTATGTGAAGTAAGTCAGACAAAGACAAGTATCATATGATATCACTTATATGTGGAATCTAAAAAACATGATACAAATGTGCTTATTTATAAAACAGAAACAGACTCACAGGCTTTGAAAACAAAGTTATGGTTACCAAAGTGGAAATGTGGTGGGGAGGGATAAATTAGGAGTTTGGGATTAACATATACACACTATTATATATAAAATATGTAATCAACAAGGACCTACTGTATAGCACAGGGAACTCTACTCAATATTCTGTAATAACTTATATGGGAAAAGAATCTGAAAAAGAATAGATATATGTGTATGTATAACTGAATCACTTTGCTGTACACCTGAAACTAACACAACACTGTAAATCAACTATACTCCAATATAAAATAAAAATTAACTTAAAAAAAAAGAAAGTTTAAAAACATAGAGGCAAGCTAGACTATGAGTCTCAAGAGAGGTTAAGCTGACACATATATATGGAATCTAAAAAAAAAAATGTTCTGATGAACCTAGGGGCATGCCAGGAATAAAGACACAGATGTAGAGAATGGACTTGAGGACATGGGGAGGGGGAAGGGTAAGCTGGGACGAAGTGAGAGAGTGGCATGGACATATATACGCTACCGAATGTAAAACAGATAGCTAGTGGGAAGCAGCCGCATGGCACAGGGAGATCAGCTCAATGCTTTGCGACCATCTAGAAGGGTGGGATAAGGAGGGTGGGAGGGAGACACAAGAGGGAGGGATGTGAGGATATACGTATGCATATAGCTGATTCACTTTGTTATACAGCAGAAACGAACACCACACTGTAAAGCAATTATACTCCAATAAAGATGTTAAAAAAATAAAAAGCTGCCTGAAGTCACACAGTAAGTGGCAGAACAAGAGTCTAAACCTAAGTCTGCCTAACGCTAAAGCTATTCTGCCACCTTCCTTTGCAATGAGCGAAGGCATTCTGTGCTGCCTGGATCCCACTGGGACCTCAGTTGGCTGTTTCTAAAGGGAGCTGAGGGGCAGCCTCAGAGGCTCTGCTCCGAGCAGGGACCTCTCACCTTCTGCTGCCTGATCGCCCTGGTGACCCTCTTCTCCTGGTGCAGCCGCTCTTCCATGTGCGCCAGGGCCTCCTTCAGCAGCGCCTTTTCTTCGGCCTCTTTGGAGATGTCGTCCTTCAGCTTTGCCACCTGTGACTGGTACATCTGAACCGACACTTTGCTCTGCCTGAGCACACGGGAGAGACAAAGTCTCTTTTCTCCTCAGCTTTCTCACTCACCAACAATGCTCCTGACCTGGGAGATCCTCAGAACACTTCCATATATGCCTGGCTTCGCGGTTTCCTTACAAGTGGGGGGAAGGCTGAAGATGTGGGGACTAGAGGGCAGAATAAATAGCCCATTGGCTGTGGACGTGCAGCATGAAGGGGGCAACGGTTATGCTACCAGCCCCTCCCAATTTCCCAGAGAGGGTGGGGGAACGGATACCACTGAAAATAGGATGGAATTATGAAAAGCACACACATGGTGAAACATCAGACACATTTATAAAAGGTGCACCTTATTCCTTAACAGTAGGGTACTTTAACTGCTGCTTTCTTGCCCAGAGACTTGGGTCCATCAGGCCCTGAGTCACCATCCCGCCTCCCCCTTCCACACCCAGGCCTCTGTCCTCTTGTCCTGGTCCCTACGGGTCTGCAGCTGCACCGAGGTTTAGCCTGGAGAATGGAGGCCTGGGCCTTTTGCCGGGGACACGGGCCATACTTGAGCTGTTCAATGTCCTTCTCGTATCGTCTCAAAAGCTCTTCTTTCCTCTGCAGCTGGTTCTTGAGTAGGGTGATCTTATCAAACACCAGGTACAGGTCTCTTTGTCGAAGCTGGTGGACTCTCTCCCTCTCTTTTGGGGAGAGGTGTTTCATGGACACGTGACCTGACATACCTTTGATGTTCATCATAGTCCCGAGGGTTTTGCTCATATCCAAGTACTACGAGAAAGTGTTTCACAGGTAAGAGGCCTGGCCCAAGACCGCTGGTGGCCACTTTGAGGACGCAAACGTCTAATTCCGTTTCATTCATTTTCTGCAGTTGCAGAGAAGAAACACATGCTTTGCTAATGAGTGCATTTGGGGCTTTTAGTATGACTTTCATTTTCCCCCGCATCCATTTACACTATGCCATTTTGAGAATTGGTGCGGGGGGGGATGACAACAGATATAAACATTCATTCTTACTACCCAGTCTTCCAAGGAATTGGGCTCTGCAATTTCCAGCCCATGCTGGGATAGGAGATGGGTCTCGTGGAGCTACTGTAACAACTAAACATGTATGTGAGGTTGATGTGTAAACTATCTGCAGGGCACGCAGGTTTGGACAGGAGGGGACTGATGCTGGGTATACCTACCAGCTTTTCATTAAGATCTAAAGCCTCAGCCACATCCGTTTTCCATAACTTCTCAGTGGCCATGCTGGACCCTGGGCTGGAAAGGCCATTTTGAGGCTGAAATAAAAAAAAAGAAAAAAGTCTCTTGGCATTCCATTATGATTTTCTACATCCAGAAGAATAACCCGAACAATAATGGAAGAACTGGAAAGTTACTAAAGAATAATTTGAGAGAGTTAATTTTTTTAACATCTTTATTGGAGTATAATTGCATTACAATGGTGTGTTAGTTTCTGCTGTATCAAAAAGTGAATCAGCTATACGTATCCATATATCCCCATATCCCCTGCCTCTTGCGTCTCCCTCCCACCCTCCCTATCTCACCCCTCTAGGTAGACACACAGCAACGACCTGCTCTCCCTGTGCGATGCAGCTGCTTCCCACTAGCTATCTATTTTACCTTTGGTAGCGTGTGTGTGTATATATGTCCATGCCAAGAGAGTTGGTTTTAAATCCAGTCTGACTCTGTGAACTGCTTTCTTTATGACTGTGCTCCTACCCCTTCAGAGCACGACTGCCTTTGAAATGATGCATCACTTGTGCCGTTCTTTGGCCACCGTCTCGTCTGTCTTCCCTTTAGGCCAGTGGTTCTCAACCGGGGGTGACTCTGGCCACCCTACCCCCTCCAGGACATTTAGCAATGCCTGGACACATTTGTGGGTGTCATAATTGCTGCTGGCGTCTAGTGGGTGGAGGACAAGGATGCTGCTAAACACCCCACGATGCATAGGGCAGTCTCCCAAACAAAGAGTTACCTGGCTCAAAAAATCAGTACCGCTGATGTTGAGAAGACAAGCTCCAGAAAAATGGGCACCATGCGGCTTTTGCTCACTATCTCCCTCCTTGTGCCCAGCATGGCACCTGGCAACGAGTGGTGCATAGTGGGCATGTTTGTTGAATGAACGAATGAAGGTTAAGTGGAAAATAGCCTCCCTACTTTTTATTAAAGGAATCTCATTTCTGTGCAGCAGAAACCATACCCTCACAAAATTTGGCCCAACCTTCTCCTAGCTCTGGAACCTGGTGGGTGGGCATCCCTTCAGACCCTTTCCAGAGACAATGCAGATAGTGTTTGCAGCTGCATCTCCCTAAGACCCCAACCAGCCAGCTGGCTGCTGGAAGCCCAACTGACTGCATGGAAAGGCCACCAGACTGAATAGGGGACCTGATCTGAACGACTACAAATAACCATAGTAAGCCTCCTTAAAAAATAAAGTGGCTTTTAATGCTTGCCATGAGCCTCTCTTAGCCCTAGCATTTGTTGGCACTACCCTGAAAACCTCTGAGATTAAAAACAAAACAACTGGCGGCACCGCCCAAGTACCCAGGAGGAAGGCACGGGCCCTCCCTGCCTGAGGGATTAGAAGTCTAAAGTGGATGAACACTTAGTGACCATCTTGTTGGAGACCCTCTTCCTACGTGGTATCTGAGACTCAGTGGAAATGTAATTCTCTGTCCAAGGTCACACAAGGCAGCACCAGTGGAACCAGAAGTCTGGGCTCTGGACTTACCATATGTTTCTTCAGTCATTCATCACAGAATTATTGAACACCTACTAGACTAGATGCTGGAGATGTAATGCTATCCACTTATCTCAATACCACGTTTAAAAAACCTATCTTTTGGACCCGGAGGAAGATGGCGGAAGAGTAAGACGCGGAGATCACCTTCCTCCCCACGGATACACCAGAAATACAGCTACACGTGGAACAACTCCTACAGAACACCTACTGAATGCTGGCAGAAGACCCCAGACCTCCCAAAAGGCAAGAAACTCCCCACATACCTGGGTAGGGCAAAGCGGAGAGATTCCCGCACAGAGGATCGGTGCCGAGCGGCACTCACCAGCCCGAGAGGCTTGTCTGCTCGCCCGCCAGGGCAGGCGGCGCTGGAAGCTGAGGCTCGGGCTTCGGTCAGAGCGCAGAGAGAGGACTGGGGCTGGCGGCGAGAACTCAGCCTGAAGGGGGCTAATGTGCCACAGCTAGCCGGCAGGGAGTCCGGGAAAACTCTGGAGCTGCCGAAGAGGCAAGAGACTTTTTCTTCCCTCTTGGTTTCCTGGTGCGCGAGGAGAGGGGATTAAGAGCGCTGCTTAAAGGGGCTCCACAGACGGGCGCGAGTCACGACTGAAAGCGCGGAGCCCAGTGACGGGCGTGGGACGCTGGGGCTGCTGCTGCCGCCACCAAGAAGCCTGTGTGCGAGCGCAGGACACTGTCCACGCCGCCCTTCCGGGAGCCTGTGCAGCCCGCCACTGCCGGGGTCCCGGGATCCAGAGACGGCTTCCCTAGGAGAACGCACGGCGCGCCTCGGGCTGGTGCAACGTCACGCCGAACTCTGCCGCTGCAGGCTCGCCCCGCACTCTGTGCCCCTCTCTCCCGCCCGGCCTGAGTGAGCCAGAGTCCCCAAAGAGGCTGCTCCTTTAACCCTGTCCTGTCTAAGCGAAGAACAGACGCCCTCCGACGACCTACACGCAGAGGCGGGGCCAAATCCAAAGCTGAGACCCAGGAGCTGTGAGAACAAAGAAGAGAAAGGGAAACCTCTCCCAGCAGCCTCAGAAGCAGCGGATTAAAGCTCCACAATCAACTTGATGTACCCTGCATCTGTGGAATACATGAATAGACAACACATCATCGCAAATTGAGGAGCCAGGAGTCAGTGCTGTGCCTCTGAGGTGGGAGAGCCAACTTCAGGACACTGGTCCACAAGAGACCTCCCAGCTCCACATAATATCAAACGGCGAAAATCTTCCAGAGATCTCCATCTCAACACCAGCACCCAGCTTCACTCAACGACCAGCAAGCTACAGTGCTGGACACCCTATGCCAAACAGCTAGCAAGACAGGAACACAACGCCACCCATTAGCAGAGAGGTGGCCTAAAATCATAAAAAGTCCGCAGACACCCCAAAACACACCACCAGACGTGGACCTGCCCACCAGAAAGACAAGATCCAGCCTCATCCACCAGAACACAGGCACTAGTCCCCTCCACCAGGAAGCCTACACAACCCACTAAACCAACCTTAGCCACTGGGGACAGACACCAAAAACAACGGGAACTACGAACCTGCAGCCTGCAAAAAGGAGACCCCAAACACAGTAAGATAAGCAAAATGAGAAGACAGAAAAACACACAGCAGGAGAAGGAGCAAGATAAAAACCCACCAGACCTAACAAATGAAGAGGTAATAGGCAGTCTACCTGAAAAAGAATTCAGAATAATGATGGTAAAGATGATCCAAGATTCTATTTCCCAGATCCAAAATCTTGGAAATAGAATAGACAAAATGCAAGAAACAGTTAACAAGGACCTAGAAGAACTAAAGATGAATCAAGCATCGATTAAAAACACAATACATGAAATAAAAAATACTCTAGATGGGATCAATAGCAGAATAACTGAGGCAGAAGAACGGATAAGTGAGGTGGAAGATAAAATAGTGGAAATAACTGCTGCAGAGCAAAATAAAGAAAAAAGAATGAAAAGAACAGAGGACAGTCTCAGAGACCTCTGGGACAACATTAAACGCACCAACATTCGAATTATAGGGGTTCCAGAAGAAGAAGAGAAAAAGAAAGGGACTGAGAAAATATTTGAAGAGATTATAGTTGAAAACTTCCCTAATATGGGAAAGGAAATAGTTAATCAAGTCCAGGAGGCACAGAGAGTCCCATACAGAATAAATCCAAGGAGAAATACGCCAAGACACATATTAATCAAACTGTCAAAAATTAAACACAAAGAAATCATATTAAAAGCAGCAAGGCAAAAACAACAAATAACACACAAGGGAATCCCCGTCAGGATAACAGCTGATCTCTCAGCAGAAACCCTACAAGCCAGAAGGGAGTGGCAGGACATAATTAAAGTGATGAAGGAGAAAAACCTGCAACCAAGATTACTCTACCCAGCAAGGATCTCATTCAGATTTGATGGAGAAATTAAAACCTTTACAGACAAGCAAAAGCTGAGAGAGTTCACCACCACCAAACCAGCTTTACAACAAATGCTAAAGGAACTTCTCTAGGCAAGAAACACAACAGAAGGAAAAGACCTACAATAACGAACCCAAAACAATTAAGGAAATGGGTATAGGAACATACATATCGATAATTACCTTAAATGTAAATGGACTAAATGCTCCCACCAAAAGACACAGATTGGCTGAATGGATACAAAAACAAGACCCATATATATGCTGTCTACAAGAGACCCACTTCAGACCTAGAGACACATACAGACTGAAAGTAAGGGGATGGAAACAGATATTCCATGCAAATGGAAACCAAAAGAAAGCTGGAGTAGCAAGTCTCATATCAGACAAAATAGACTTTAAAATAAAGACTACTAGAAGAGACAAAGAAGGACACTACATAATGATCAAGGGATCGATCCAAGAAGAAGATATAACAATTGTAAATATTTATGCACCCAACATAGGAGCACCTCAATACATAAGGCAAATACTAACAGCCATAAAAGGGGAAATCGACAGTAACACAATCATAGTAGGGGACTTTAACACCCCACTTTCACCAATGGACAGATCATCCAAAATGAAAATAAATAAGGAAACACAAGCTTTAAATGATACATTAAACAAGATGGACTTAATTGATATTTATAGGACATTCCATCCAAAAACAACAGAATACACATTTTTCTCAAGTGCTCATGGAACATTCTCCAGGATAGATCATATCTTCGGTCACAAATCAAGCCTTGGTAAATTTAAGAAAATTGAAATTGTATCAAGTATCTTTTCTGACCACAATGCTATGAGACTAGATATCAATTACAGGAAAAGAGCTGTAAAAAATACAAACACATGGAGGCTAAACAATACACTACTCAATAACGAAGTGATAACCGAAGAAATCAAAGAGGAAATCAAAAAATACCTAGAAACAAATGACAATGGAGACACGACGACCCAAAACCTATGGGATGCAGCAAAAGCAGTTCTAAGAGGGAAGTTTATAGCAATACAATCCCACCTTAAGAAACAGGAAACATCTCGAATAAACAACCTAACCTTGCACCTAAAGGGTGCCAAAAAAAAAACAAGGCAAAAAACAAAACAAAACAAAAACAAACAAACAAACAAAAAAACCAAAAAAAAAAAAAAAGAGAGCTTAAATCAGCCAGAGAACATTCCCCAGCTTAGAGAAGCAGGGACACCCAGGTCAGCTACATCCTCGCGCCCCCTGTTAAGATCCCCAATCAGAACCTGGGCCTCAGATGCTCTTGTCTCTATGTTAAGAAGAGTTAAAGAGAAGCTCTCTCCCTCCATCCTCGAGGAATGACACAAAATGCCTCCAATAACCCCACCCTCTATTTTGCCTCACTCCACCCTCTCGGGGCAGAATCAGTCTAAAATTTTCATATTTACTCAAGTTAATGACAGGAACCTGATACACCACAGGCTGCAACCTCCACATTTCAAGAATCAAATAAAACGTTCACCGCCCCACCCCCCACCCTGGAGATGTTCTGTGTCAACACTGTGCATTAGCATCACTGTTATTAACCTTATTTTTTTGGCTTGTTAAAATATTAATATGAACCACTCCCAGTAAGCAGAGCAGGAACTTATTCAATGTTTTATTACCTTAAGAAAGTTTTCAGACACATCGAAAGCATATGCCACCAGAAAACACGTTACACTGTTTATACTGGGTAAGTCGTGCCCAGCAGAGAGCCGTCAGGTTCTGAGAGCTGGGAGTAGGCAGAACGTGCATGTGGCCCAACACATGGTCTGCTGGGTAAGGGGGGATGGGATGGGGTCAGAACAGGCCTCCTTGTGACATCTCTCAGGTAACTCATCTGTTAAACCTAAAACGGGGGTCATTCTAGCCGCCCATAAGTGCGAGATGGGTTCTGTAAAACCTTTTATGCCCTTTGGAGGACACGCCAATCAAAGGTGACCACTCACTTGGGAGCAAACTAGAATGTTCCATTTCCTTACCACGTGAACCCAATGGGGCATGCTGGTAAACCTGGCCATCGGTGCCCTGTTACTTCAGGTCACTGCAGCAGCTCTCTTCCAAAACAAGAGGAGGAAGAGAAAAGGCACGCCCACGAATGCGTTTCTCCGTTTACATCCCAACCTGCCAGAAAGCCCACAATCCTCTGGGCTCCCAGGCCACCTGCCCCGAGCCCTGGTATCCAGGATACCGCATGAAGCTGCTGCTCTTTTAGCAGGCCCTCACTAGCCAGACTTGAGTGGACGGCTGCAAGCTAATGAGTTGTGTGCCCCAGCCAGGGAGAGGCCCTGTCACGTGGCTCTGGGATCAGGTCTGAACGCCACCAACTGCTGTGCACACATCAATTTACTCAACGCAGGGTTTATTTGCTGTGACAATCATGGCCTTCACCTGGAAACCTTCATCACTACTAGGGCAGATTCAAGGGTACCTAGAAATGAAAGGCCGTCCAAGCTGGTGGGTAAGTCAACTCTCTTCTCCTGGAAGATGGCAGCAAAGGCAGCAGTAGCCCCACGGCCAGGTCAGACTTTTTGCCACGGGCTGTCCTAACTCAACCACGTTGATCCCACTGTTTACACAGTGCTTCTCATTTCCCCAGATGAGGACGTCTTCTGTCACCCACAGTAACCCAGGAGATAGCAGGAAAGGAAGGTAGTACTATCCTCATTCAACACTTGGAAACTGAGGCCCAGAGATATTAAACCCCAAGTTCAATTAACATCAAGTACTAGACCTATAACTCAGGTCTTTGGTACCTGGTCAGCTGGGAAGATTCAAAAGGCCCAAAAGGGCCCCAGTTAGAGGGATGCAATCCAGCTGTGACGAGCATCCCACAGGCCTTCTCTGTTGGGGGTCAAGTGGGCTAACTACACTCTCCTAGCTAGGAGGGTGATGGCCTCTAAATGGATGGCAACCGTCGCCACCAGCACTTTCTCTAACTGAAAGGTGAAGAGGCGGGGCGAGTCTGTCGACGCAACACATTCCTTGGTTTATTTTCTCCGCTAGAAATAAACGGGAGTGTCTGAAGGGCAGCCCAGCCATTCCAGAGCAAAGTCAAACTGCTTTTGTCGGACAGCTCTCTGTTCAGCGGCTATAAACCGAATGCCATTACCCGCAAAATGTAACCATAAAGGCCATAAGCCTGACATTGTTAGTTAATTAAATGCCTCATTAACTTTTTAAAAAACATGACTTATTCAATTCATAGAAAATTTAACTATCACCGCTAAAGGCACAAGCATGTGGTTGCACACTGGCGTTTCAGCCTAAGAAATAGAAGCCTTTTTCCCAGGAGGGAAAGGTTTGAGGTCTTTGGCCACGCAAGTGATCTATTTAACGCGGATCTGAAGCCAGAGTGTGTTTCTAAACTTCCAGAACCACATTATCATGACATAAAGCTCAGACAGCCTTTATACTGCACATGGTATCTTTGGCTAAGCAGAAGAAAATAACCAAGAATGCTGAAGACAAAACTTCAGGAAAACCCTCCCAAACCACACCCTTATCTGCTTAAGCAAACTGTCCTTCAATTTGAAAAGGTTGAAGCTGCCACATCTCCCAACTGGGCCATCATCCCAACATTTAAAATTCTGCCCAGAGAAATCCCAGAAAGTTGGATTCAAAGTTGAAAGCGTTCATCTACTTGTCACAATGTTCAGCATCAACACTGGTGATCTGTGGAATCTACATATTGAAATTTACATTTGAAGAAAAAAACAAATCCCACCGTAAACATTCCCAAGGCTTCCTGTGCAATCAAAGGCCAGGTAGCCTAAAAAAGTATGGATCAAGTGCCCCTTGGTCCAGGCCTCAGAGCCACCAAACCAAAATGGAAACTGTCTTAGAGGACCAACGAGGGTCTTTTGACGTCTCTGGTCCCAAAGGGAGGCTGCTGGAAACGATGCCAAGTTCACAGGTGGGGCTCGGAGCCCCGCCCTCCACGGCGGGTGCAGCAGCACCCCGCCACCCCATCTCCAGCATTTGCTGGAAGCGGGAGTCTACTTTCTCAACCCTAACCCAAAAGTTGGGGTTAGGGGTCTCCCCCCCACCTCCAGCGTTTGCTGGAAGCAAGGAGACTATTTTCTCAACCACGGGGGGTCTAGCTTAACACTATGTGCAACATCTGCTCTGTCCTCCTAGGCGCCCGCTCTCAGCTCTTGGGAAACCAACTGGGTGCTCCTTGGACTTCACCTGCAAGTAACTGCGCTAACTACCACAAAGTGCTCTCTAGCTAATGGACAGGTCTCCAAGAGACGTGTAGATATAAACAACAGCACATTCAACCCACAACAACAACAAAAAAACACCCCAAACTAAGCATAGCCCTAGTGCTTCCAACTACCCACCCACAGGCATGCCTTAGGGCCAAGGCAGGCACACTTCCAAGGGCTCACGGCACTATGGACCGGGGTGGGGGGACACGACGGGAGACGGGGGACAGGGGCACAGAGCTGGCTGAGGGTGTGGGCGCCAGGGCTCCGGGCCAGCCTGGGTCCTGCCACCCCAGTGCTCAGCCACACCTCCACGCTCAGCCTGCTGAACCGCGTTTTACTGTCACCATTCAACTCCCAGAGGGCTGATGCCAGCACAGAAAAATGCCTTTGCCCTGTGGGCTATTACATCACAATTGCTACTGACAAGTATGGTGGGGGAACTGCACAGGGCAGAGAGAGTCATCTGTCTTACAGAGGTTTTGAACTGTAAAAAGGGCAATTCCAGTGTGAGTCAGTCTTGCTGAGGAGCGTGGTGGGCTGTGGAGCACTGCTGGATTGCTACCTGTACGGGTATCAGCTAACCCCTCTGAGGCTCAGTTTCCTCATCCGAGAGTGGGCTAGTACGCGTTACTCCCAAGTGAAGATGTTAACAGGGTGAAGGGAGTTACTACAGATCACACGGGCTTAGGCAGATATCAGCTATCTCTCTATGTTGCTCTAGCAATAGAGGCCATCACTGTCATCAGCCGTGCTGGGTTGGGATACAGCAGTGTGGACAGGGAGTTTTGTGCAAGGTTCAACCCCTGCTCCCCGCCCATCAGCCCTCGGCTCCCGTGCCCTCTCAGAAAGAGACTGCTCAGGTATGCCCCACTCCCATCCCTACTCTGCACAGACACTTCCCACCCGCTACCCCACAGGGGCATCACTCTGCCCCAAACAGCACAAGTTAGTAGAGCTAATAACTACTCTCCTACTCTCTTTCTTGCTATTCAGATTCCAAAAGGGCTCATTAAAATTCCCCTGGTCGCCAAGCCCTGGGTTAGGTCAGATTTTATAGCAGAGATAAGTGAGCCAGACTGGCCGAAGCAGCCTACCTGCCTGAACGGGAACGGAACATCAGAGAGGCCTGCCTTTCTTTTCACACCACGACTGAACAAGCCACCAAACAGCCGGCAGTGTGAGCGGGAGCCAACGCAAACACCCTGCTGGAACACCCAGCCCAGCCCGCCACATGGAGGGGGCTGGGCTCTGAGACCCGCCCCCCATCCCCAGCCAGTGTGTCCCCCACCCAAGGAGCAGCAGCCAGCGGATCCTGATCCGGGGCACCCAAAAGGATGCTCACCTCGTAGCCAAGCCGGGAGGCCTGCTGTAGGAGGGTCTCGCCCGCGTTCTTATTGACAATAAGTCTCCGCGCTTCCGGTGGCATCGGGCGGGACTGGGTGGTCTCTGGAGGGGAGCTTGACCATGTCAGCTGCGAGGCCTGGGAAGCTGGTAACAATTGCTGCAAACGGTCCAAGGGCTTCTGGTCCTGCTTGGCCGGCGAAAGATCATAGTCAGAACTGGGCTCAGGCCGCTTTCAAAATCTCCGGACGGTCACCTATCACGAAACCAGGCAGCGCACACATTTCAGGCTGTCCTTCCACCACCCGCCTGGTTCGCCTCTTCCCTGAGTTACAAACCTGAGTGGAGGAAAGCACTTTTCCTCCTCTCTGTCTGGGGGAGGCGGGGCGCGAGGAAGGGGTTGCATTTTTACTAGCTGGAAACTTCACCGCCACCCAGGAGACAGGTCCCCTAGGAAGGGGCAGGGACGTTTTGGGGGGAGGGGTTCAGGAAAAGGAAAGCTTTGTCCCCAGAAGCAGAGAAGCAGGCAGGCGGGATGTGCCTGCACGGGCCCGGGGGGCGGGGGAGAACCAGGGGCAAGAGGTACCTTGCCATCCGCATTGTCCACCTAGGAGTCCCCTGGCAGCGGCAAGCCCCGCCTGGGCTCCTGAGGGATCAAATGCTTGGTTTTGCACGGTCGCTTCCCGGATGGTTTCTCGCTGTTGTCGGTGTATTGCTGCGGCAGGGGCGAAGGCTGCTGATCCATTTCTTCGTCCATGCACAGCACATCTGTCAGGGGGAGAAGCAGCGGGCGTTACACAGTTGTAGCCAGTGAGGAGAGAAAAGCCCATTGTTAGCACTGATCGTTGAAGCAGCTTCAGTTTTTAAAGATATACCAAATATGTTTTCAAAGCACTAATATTTTAATTATCCCACATTCAACCGGCAAATAGGCTAACCCACGAAACGCCAAATGGCAAGTCGCTTCAAAGGGCCGCAAGACAGGGCAGAAGCCAGCCCTTCGTGCGCTCCCGTCCCCACCCGTGGGGGGCCTGGGTGCTCGGGACAGGGCGACTGGGGACAGCCTGAGGCTGGAATGAGGGCACTGACAAGCGCCCGGGGTCACCCAAGACTTCCCTTCCTGCCCAGCCGCGGGCTGGGTGATGAGGAGCAGCCCAGGAAGTCGAGCTCCCACCTCACTGTCCATTCCATAAGGAAGTGTGCAGGCTGAAAGGACCTCAGGAAGAAAACTCCCCGCTCGCCACACGCTACTCTTGTCAACTTGGACGGCGCTCAGGTCCCCTCCAGGGCCGTTTCCCACAGAGGGCGGGTGATCCACCCTCCAGGAGCGCCCCCCGCCCCGTGCGTACCTTGTTCATTGTCACTGCATTTAAGGGACTCCTCCAACCAGCTGCTGTTGCTTTTGGCCTCTGCCCTTTTCCTGCCAGGTTTCTCTTCGGAGATGCTATTGCCCTGGGGGGTGACCGCAGGCTGAACCGCCTGGGTCACTTCCTTCCTGCCCTGCCGGCCAGGTTTGCTCTCTGCTCCCGACGTTCTGTAAGGTGCAGCAAGCGGTGCTGCTTTCTGGGATGGAGCCGTGTTAATTCAATGCACACCTCAGGTTGGTCAGCTCACTATAATGTGGCTCTTCTAAGTGGTTAGAGGAACTGTTTGTCATTTCCCTCTCAGGCCAGTCAGCTAATGGAGAAATAACTACAAATTAATGAAGAAGCCCCCCAGGGCGGGGGGGTGGGCCGAACAAACTGTCTTACACATCACTAACAGGGGTGGGGGAGGGGAGGGGTGTGGTCACTGTGTTGGCTGGAACTTGTCACCAAGTCTCGGGAGGGGGCCTATTTGCCTTTGGCCACCTTTGGGCTCCAGCCCCGGCAACTGGCTTTCGGGGGGTGGGGGGTGGCGAGGTGTGAGTGGCTCCCCCCAGGGATCCAGGGTGGGACTGGAACTTTCCACTGCTCCGCTCCAGGACTTCCGTAGGGTGCCCTGCAGGCCCGAAGCCAAACCGAGCTCACCTTTGGAGACCCGTCTCCGCTTGGCTTTCAGCAGAGAGTCCTCCGGGAGCACAGTGGTCTCAGTGTGGTTCCTATCGCCAGAGACCTTGCGCTTTCTGTTCAGCCGGAGGGTGGGGCTGCGTGACGCGTCCGGGGCCGCCTGGTCGGCGGGGGACTCTCTGGGGGGCTCCGTGTCCATGTCCTCAGGAAGATCACTGTCTTCTGGGGCTTCAAAGCGGTCAGGTTTGCTTCCATCATAACGCTCCCCTAGGGGAGGGGAGACAACCCGGAAAGGAGGGAACAAAGGTCACCAGGAGCAGGCAGGACCCCCATGCCCAAGGCAATCTGCTACCAACAGACCACCCCCCTTTGGAGACCAGGGGCCTCACACGCCGGAAGCACAAAACCCTCAGAAAGACGTCCCAAAGGAAGGACAGCTGAACACAACCAGCAAAGAAAGCAGAAAATGAGGTGCGTAGCCCACTCACAATCCATCCTTCAAGGGTCAAGGTGAGGCATCTACACCATCCCTCTATAGGCATGTGAGATCACTCCCTAACTGCTTAACTCTCCAAGGTGGCTTACTTTTAAAGGGGGGGGTGAGTGACCTCACAGTAAGATCCAACCAATCAGGGCAGAGCTACAAATGACTATGGAAACAGCTGCTAGTCAACAAAAAAGGCTGATGTCATCAAGAGACCAAATAGCCCCCTACTGCCATCTACACAGACATAGCACCAATGTTCACTTGGGTCAGCAGGGGCGAGGGTGAAGAAAAAGGGTAGGGAAAGAATGGTGGGAGCCTGGGAAGCTGGGGAGACCAAGGCAAGAGGAGCCTGGCAAAGGGAAAGGAAAGGCTTCCTGGTGCACACACAAGGGTCAAGGGCAATTTCAAAGAACTCAACCAGATTGCTACAAGTCCGTCTGTCCTCTTTCCACACCCGTGGGGGAAAAAGCATTTCACTGCCATCGAGGGGCTGCTCCTAGTTCCTGTCTACGAAGAAGGCCCTCAGTGACACCAGTCACCCACCTGGCACGTCTCCACGCCTTCCTTCCCAGGCAACAAGCATCTAAGGACATTTCAAAGACAAGACTCCAACCCCCTTTGTGGGGGTGGGGTGGGGGGGGGCGGCGGGCAGGGCTGAACTGCTCACACCCCAGGTCCGCCTGTGTTGCTCCTGCCCCCCTGCTCAATCTAGCATCCACTTGGGGCTTTTCCTCCAATCACCCCAGCCTAACATCACTCCTCACTTTTGCTCTAGCCAAAGAAACAGTTCAACTGCTTTGCTAGTCACATTGTTTCTAACACACAAATAATTCCATAATGATCACTGTGCTGTTAAAGAGTTCCCCGAAGATGACCCTGTGTCCATCACCGGCCGGGGGTGGGGGTGGGTGTATGAGTTTCGTATTTTGTTAACACCTGAGCTAAGCTCCCACAGCCCGTTTTTCTAGATGAAATCATGGACACACCCCTCACATGCTGCTCGCATTCCTCCTCCTCTCCCTAGACCACTTCAAGTATCACTCCCACTTCTGCTCAGCAGGCTGGTCCCCTGATCAGCCTCTCTTGGGGGCATTCCCAGCATTTAATGGCAGCCAGTTGTGGGGATGAACCTCACCCTGGCCTGGGCTAGCCTGACCTGTGTTCTCAATGGTGGAACACACTTAGCTTTCCTCCAAGGGTATCCCAAGGTGGGAGAGATCCCCATCTACTCTTGCCAGAATGGTGGAATCACCCCAACCGCGAGGGTCTCCTGCCATGGCAGCAGGAGAAACCCCAAACTCCGGGTCTGTGCTTACAGGTGATGCAGCCCAGGCTACCACAGGCCCGGTGAAGACGGCGTGCTGCAACTCTCACTCCGGCTGCTCTGTGACACTCTTAAACACTTGCGCAGGAATGGCGCCACTTTACAACTCGGCCCCCTTCACTTGTAAAGTGGGAATGTTATTGCTAGCCTCCCTCCAGGGTGGGCTTCATAATCACGGGCCGGGCTCAGCACAGAGAAAGGCTGGAAAAATCCCTTTAACCAAAAGATGCCAAGACTTTCAGACCAGCCTGAATCTCAGGCCTGAAACGTAGGAAATTTTAAGAGGTGAGCCCTGCTGGTTACACCATTGGACTTCTCTGGTCCAATCAGCCTTCCCTAAAAGCTCCGTGGGAGGGGATCCATGGAGGAATGGAAGGGCTACCTTAAGAACCCCCATGTCCAAGTTGAAAGTTTCTTTTTCCAAACTAGGTCCGTCCACCCATCCCCCAACCCCGGAGCCTTTTAGGGCAAAGACCTCAATTCCCCTCAGCTAAGGCCCCCCAAGACCTTACGCTAGTGTGACCTTACCCAGGCCAGTAATAACCCTGAAGGACACCCACCCCGACTGCCCAAGATGCCCATGGCCACCAGCTATGGGGTAGAGGCTCCGTGTCACTTGGAGCTTCTCAAAGACTGTTCTAACCACGACCCACAGGAGGATGACCCTTGAGGGCAAAGGAGATGGGGAGATAAATAGATACACGGGGATCCTAACCATCAGGCTTTGCCATCATTGCTACTTTTGGCCCTTCTAAAAGTGGGAAGCCATGTGCCCTTGGTCACCCAGTCTAAGCAAGATGTGAACGTGGTCCCTGCAGCATGGTCCTATGACTCACAGCACATATATCCCAAATTCATTATGATTGTACCATAGCATCACCTCACAGAAGCATCACCACAGCAACATTTACAAGTCACTGTGGCAGCAAAGCACCCTCACCACTGTTGAGCCATGCCCAGTGAGGCCTAAACAAGGTGAGAGGGTTCTGAGTCGCTGCAAGGCTCCCCAGGATTAAAATCCCCTTCTCTGTAGCTTAAGTATAATAGCACCTCCAGTCAGGGCTAACCTTGTTCAAAGTTACACCCGCTACACAAGGAGTGCAGGGGATCTCTGTTCCAAAGTAGTTTACAAACGTGCAGGTGCTCAGCTGGAAGAGAAGTTCCCTGAGCAAAGAAGTTTCATGAAGCCCCTCGACTGAGGCTTCCTCCAGCTCCTGGCCAGGCACTGCCACTGAGCAGGTCCTAGGCCTGTCCCAGCCAAGTGGCTGGCAAGGGAGATGGTTACTCCAAGTTTGAGAAGGAAGGGACCAATGCCTCCTTGCCCCGCCCCATCTTCAAATGCCACTGAGGGTTCCTAGTGATGAACTTCCAAGTCTGAGGAACCTCCAAACTCATTTGGTGAACTTCCAAAATAAAAATTTCACTCAGCCACCCATGTGATCATAAAGAATAAATGAGTATCTCAGCCACTGTGTTTTCAAGTTAATTTCTTTTTTAAACAAGCCCCTAGCAACAAGATGCACCCGCACCAGGACAACCAGGGCCGCGCAAACCCACCACCTTAGAAGCTCCTGGGCCCTCCATGAGTAGGGGCTGCCTCAGAAGGGGGAAGGCATCTTGAAGGCATCCTGGACCCTCTCTGGGACCCCTGCCCGCCCCAAATCCCCGCCCCAGCTCCCATGTGCTCACAGCTCCGCTCTCGGCCACACCGACACCCATGAGAAGGACCTGAGCCCATATCAGCTCAAGACATGATGGCCCAAGAACAAGAAGGCCCATTCATATCCAGCTGAATGGAATGAACACCTGCTGGGCCTTGGACGTGGAGGCCGCAGTAAGAACAGTGGCCCCTTCAGGTGACCTTTCCTGACCAGCTATTTACAAACCCCACGTCTCTACAAGACAGAGGGTGGGTGGGGAACCCACCTCCGTTGCCCCAACCTTTCAATCGCAGCCCCTCACCTTCCCCAACCCTTCTCCTGCCCTCCCATGGTGGCCATTCATGGCTCACTGGGCCACGTCCCGGGTGCTCCAGGAAGAGACCCGTCGGTCGGTCTGAGATTGGAGGCAGGCGGTGGGGGGAGGGGGCTTTCAGAATCATCTGGGGCTCAGGCCCTGCTCCCCATCAGCCACACCGAGTTCTCGTCTCCACGCTCAGCAGGAAAGACTGGGAAGGATGCACACAAACGTCTCTGGGAAGAAGGGCGGGTGAGGCCACTGAGACGTGAAGGGCAGCGGCCACCGTGGGTTTGGCCACGTTGCTGGAGAAAAGGGCAAAAAGACTCGAGGCCGGTTACCTGCCCGCTCCATTCCTCCAGCCTCCCTCACTGTCCACCCAGAACAGGCAGATCCCCTCCTCAGAAAAGTGCAGCCCCGTGAACTTGGCCGTGCCCACTTTTACCACATCTCTCTGAGAAACTTCCCCAGGAGCTGAGTTATGAGGCCACTCAGGAGGGTAAGGGCTGCGTGTCAGCTGTGAGCACAGGCAAGGAGGGAGGCCTTCTTGCTGCTTCACTCCAGGGTGGCCTGGACCCTCCGTTTTTCATTCCAATCCCGAGGGGGAGGAGCTCGGAATCGTCTACTCCAGGCACATCCAGAGCCCCATCCCTCGGGTAAGGCCGCCACTGACTAGCCCCAGAAATCCCCTTCTACGGGAGCCACGTAGGACACACCGGTCCCCCTGTGGCTTACCCAGAACCCTGGCCACAGGCCTTTGTCTGACCCCAAAGATGAGCTGGGGGAGGGCAGTGCTCCAAGCAGCAGAGAGAAGCACACGCTGCTGCTGACCACAATTTTCCCGAACTGCATCAGGCACCCACGACCTAAGCGTGCGGGCGAACGCCGACCCTACGACCGGGTCCAAGGGCCTGGGCCTCCCAAACGTGCCCACCACCCCCGACTGTCCCGTCTCAGGAGGATTGCACGCCCACCCTGTCCTCGACGTTCACCTAGGTGCCCTCACTCACCATCACCGGTGAGGTTTCTGGGGTCCGGAGCAGGCTGCAGGCCACAAGCCACAAGCACGCACACTGAAGAAAGCGGGAGAAAGACCTCCACTTGCTGCCAACGCATCTCATTAGCCCAGGAAGTCTCGAGGGCAAAGCCCGAAGTCAGCCCCAGTGGGGGAGCAGCCGATGGGACCGCAGAGTGTGACTCGAGGCCAACACGAGCTTTCTCTCCAGTTCGGCCTCCAGAACAGAACACACCCGTCTGGTGGGAAGAACGGCCTCGTTGATCCCACGGCCTTGGAGCGTGGTGTCAGCTCCTCCTGACTGCAAACGAGCCTCCACAGAACACAATGATGCTCATCTCTCTGGGGCCTTCATCAGCCCTCATCGCACTTGAACGAAACCTCTGCCTCTGGAGGGAGAATCCGAGTACCCTCCACTCCCTCCCACAGGAGACTGTCACTCTGGAGGGTCTGGCTCTGGCTGCAAGTGTCATTCCACTGCTACCAAAAACCCGTGTCCGTACCTGCTACAGAACAGAACACATACCTGCTACGCCGGAGGTCCTGCACTGCCATTCCTCTGCTCTACTGTATCAGACTATTACTAACTACAGGACTAGCATTGCTCCGGAAAAAGGAGACGCGTGCCAGGGAACAGCATTTCATAGGTGCTTCACTCCTGGATGCCGCAATGCTCAAAAGGACAACCAGCCTTGCAATCCACAGCTGGGAAGGGTGGCCAGAGCAGCCCGTTCTCCGAACAGCCAGCACCCAGACGCTGGGCCGTCAGAAGCGTACTGCTTCCTCTCACCTCCCTCGGCACTGGGAGCGGAAGCGCCCCGTTCCCACCGACGTGGTACCACACGCGAGCCGCCTGGGTTCACTTACATCTCTCACTGTCATTCTGGTCGGCAATGGCCTCCTCCAGGGCGACCGACTTTGGCTTTTTGTCCTGACTTCCTTTCAGCCTTTCCCAGTCAGCGGGGCTGAATTTGCGCACCTCGGAGTCTTTGGTCGTGGGGTGGCCACCTTCTCGCTCTTTCATCTCCAACTCTGAGAAGCGCATCACTGCACGCTACAAAGAGAACGGAGATGGAAAAAAGACACACCTTACCACCAAAGCTATTTCACTGCCCTTACCTTAAAGGAAAGTATCTTCAAAGAAAAGTTTGCCCAAAACCAACCACAATTTATGATACAACTGAGATATTTTAAAATTGAACGATAAAAACGTAAGAGTGTCTATGTGTAACTAGTCACACACTCTTTATTCCTAAAACCATACGTATGTAGAGATATATGTGGTGTGTATGTATAGCCATACATACACTGTGGCATAGAGACAGACATTCTCTTTCGAAGGTAAATAAAACAAAACAAAAACACAATGCAAAGAAAACGAAACAAAAACACAACAGAAAAGAAAACAAATGCACAATGAATAAAGATGACCATGGCCCACAAACTTCCCTTTGTATATTTGGAAATGAAATTTAACTCAAAAGGTTTATGGAAGATTCTAGTAATAAAAATTTGAAGAACTGACCTCACAGTAAGCAGCGGGTAGACATAAAATACTATCCTCTTGTAATCCTTCCACCTATGTAATTAAAATGGGCACTCAATGGATCATTTAGATAACTTCATCCATTTTTATAAGCATAAACCAATTTTTTCCTTAACATTGCAAAACAATTTGGCTTTATTTGTCTTTTAGTTAAAACTAAAATATCTTAAGGAAATTCCTATACAACATCTATCATTCACTAGCAAGTTAAATACATACTCTATCCCTTTAAGCAAGGTTTGTTTTTTTGTTTTGTTCGTTTGTTTTTTTGGTGGAAAAAAAAAATTGCACAAATCTCACAGACATGCGGCCGCTACACACCTCCACCAAGTATCACGTAAGGCATTCTAAGCAGCGCTTTTAGGTATATTTGTTAACATACAGTAACGGCAGAGAAATCAAAGCGATTGATAGGTAAATGTCATGCAGTCTTTTAGACATCCTTCGCAATAATTAAAACTTCCATTATCAGCATTCGAGTGGAGTTTGCTTAAAATCTACAGAATAACTTAAAGTATCCACTTACGTCCCCTTACTGGACACATTTCAAACATTTCAATTACCCTAAGCTTCATTAACCAAATCAGCCCGGTGTCCTGCCCTATCATACCCCCGGCCCCCTCCTCTTCACACATTAAAAAAACCTGACAACTGGTCAGGCTCCTGAAATTCGGGTTGGGGGGGCTCACCTGCAATGCCCGCTGCTCCCGGCCGAGCTGACTGGAGTCTGCGTACAGTCCGGTAGCGACACACTTGAACCGGTCACCCACGTAACCAGCGGAGTTTGCGATTCTCTTTGCCAGCTTAGATGGCTTCGGGTTCAGAACTTTGCCATCGGTTGATCCTGCCTCGTCAGCTCCGTCTTTCGTGTAGGTGGGGGTGACGTCCACACTCGGTGGGGCACTGCCCACGCAAAATGGTTTGGGATCCTCTTGGGTTTTCCCGAACGTGACCGCAGAGCCGTCGCTCCCCAGGGTCGGCTCCAAGAATGGAGTCGAGACCGGCGTCGCCAGGTTCTCCTTGTTGGTTACCGCTGGAACATTCTCCTTGCTTAAGCCGGAAACAGGCTGGCCCGGAGCCTGTTTGAAAGTATAGGCTTCGTGGAAGTCACTGATGCGCCCCAACTCCTCTCTCAGGGCAATGAAATCCCGGTGTGGCTGTAGGGCCACATTTTACTTTTTTTTTTTTTTTTTCGGTATGCGGGCCTCTCACTGTTGTGGCCTCTCCCGTTGCGGAGCACAGGCTCCGGACGCGCAGGCCCAGCGGCCATGGCTCACGGGCCCAGCCGCTCCGCGGCATATGGGATCCTCCCAGACCGGGGCACGAACCCGTATCCCCTGCATCGGCAGGCGGACTCTCAACCACTGCGCCACCAGGGAGGCCCTACTTTTTTATTTTTAATATATGTTCACATGTTTCCATAAAGGATCCAAGGTGGCCCGTAACGTAAGGACACACAATATTAGCTTTAAAAAAACATGAAAAAAAAAAAAGGGAAATCATGATCCTGGAAATGGGTTGCATCCTTTTAAAGGGGTGAGAATAACAGAATGAGTGAGCCAAAGATTTGGGAAAGGATCTCACATTTCCAAACGTCCAAATCTTAAAATTGCACCAAGTGGGAATGTAGCTGTGGAAATATTAACCTGAGAGAGCTCTATGATCGTTTTCTTTACTCATCACTTGGTTGCAAGGTTCTAAATGACAGGGGAAGTGAAGGAGGGCAAGTAGACAGATAAGAGTCATTTCCTGATTCTCAAAAGAAGGGGCATCATCTAGGGAAGGGGACTCCAAAACCCTACAGGAATCGTCTGGATATACTAAAGTTTCTAGGTGGCAAAAGTATCTCATTTGACCCTAGGAGCCAAATGGAACTTAGAAAAGTAGTGAAAAGCTACTGAACTGAATGCAAGTCATATGACTAGGAGCATGTCAGTGAAAAGTTCAAGGGAAGATGCTGTGGAAGAGCAGTTCACCTTGTGGTTGAGCGTCCTCAGAGCGTGCAATGGGAGGTGCAGTACCTGCTCTGTCTCACAGGGACCCTCCAACCTCTAAACACATCTTTCCTGGGAAACTGAATTCAAAGAGTCAATTTAAAAAAAAGAGAGGGCTTCCCTGGTGGTGCAGTGGTTGATAGTCCGCCTGCCGATGCAAGGGACACGGGTTCGTGCCCCGGTCCGGGAAGATCCCACATGCCGCGGAGCGGCTGGGCCCGTGAAACATGGCCACCAAGCCTGCGCATCCGGAGCCTGTGCTCCGCAATGGGAGAGGCCACAACAGTGAGAGGCCCGCGTACCACAAAAAATAAATAAATTAATTAATTAATTTAAAAAAGATAAAAGTCTCTAGTAGAGAAATTTTATCAGAGCCTAGTATTAAGAGCTGTAGAGCCACAAGTTTCCCACGATACAGCCTTAGCAGAGGCTGTTAAGGCAGTGACAGAAAATTTGTACCAAGGGAAATAGCAGAAGAGTTTGCCTACAATTCACGAAAAGGATCCCTGCACTTGGCCTGAAGGAAATCAGCAAAATTTGTAACAGCTTGTGTATTTGTATGCGGGATTGAGAATGAATTTCATTTTTTAATTTCTCTGAATTATCACATAAGATTCAGAAGATGCTCTCTCTGCCTAGAAGCCACCCCACTGGGATAACTATGCCTACGGAGTTCCTTTGCCTATGACTCCTACTTGCTAACAGACTGGCAGCCTGGCCCCAGGGCCTGGTCGCTGCTCCCAGTGCAATGGTGGATATGGTGTCAACGGTTGCAAAATCAAAGCCCCTTACATCCTCTCCATGCCTCGGTCCCACCCCCAACCCCACTCACCATTGATGTTCAGGAAGGGGAAGGTGTCCTGGATGGGAACGTGGTGCTGTGACTGGTCCAGCTCATCTTCCTCATCTTCTTCATCCACACCATTATCTTTCTCATCCCAAGGAGCAGATCCAGTGGATCCTACCCGAGAAACACACACACACACACACAAAGGTCAAAAGTGAGGCGCTCACGTTGCACTGTCATCCCTGCAGCTGACCCACTGTTCAAGCTAGGCACTGCCAGCACAGAGGTTCCTTGGGTTCAGTGTGCACCCTCAATGCCAAAGAGTGGGAACCAAGGGTGTTCACCCCACTCCCAGCTCCTCCTACGGAGCCCCAGTGCAAGCTCTCATCCCCTCCCCTATCCAGGAGCTGCAGACCCTACTCCCTTCTCCTAGAAATCTTTTAATTCCTACTCTAAACCCCTTTCTACACATTCGCATCCCTTCTAAGGACCCAAGGAGCACGGCTTCTCTCCTTTATAAGCTTACTGTGAAGACAGACCCTTCCCTCATGGCAGAGCCTCACTAGATTCACTGGAGGTCAAGTCTAAATTATCTGGCTCTTAGTCGGAACTGGCTAAACATTGAGTAAATATAGGGATCAGGTGGTATTCTCCTAGGAAAAAATACCATACAAATTAAATGATCACTTACCCATCATTTATAAAGAGAACTTAATAGCCTTCATAATGTCATGGCAATTGATTCTTAGAACAGCCTTTGAAATACGCAGGAAAGATGAGAACCCAGATTTTATAGTGGAAGAAGCTGAGGCTCAAAACGTTGAATGACTTGATTCAATGTCCCACAAGTAGTGAAATGGAAAGACCGAGGTTTATAACTCAGACCTTCTAAGTTTTCAGCCCTCCTTCTTCTAAAGTACCTGGCCTCTCTTCTCGGTGTTGAGTCCCAAGAGAAGTTATTTTTTATAGAACTCAATACCCCCTCTTCTTTCTAATGCTTTACTGTTCCACTGGGTGGGCAGGAAGACTGTGCTGAGTTTATATCTTTTGTTCTCTGGGTTCTTTCTAGGGACAGCATTTCTTGCTTTATTTACCAGTCTTCAACTTTGTAAGCGAGGCGACTTTCAAGTCGACTATCGATTTTAGGGTCCAGCCCGGAACCTGGCACACTGTCCACCTTCTCCCCAGCAGCTGGGGCCTCACCTGGGTTAATGATAGAGCCCTGGGGCTGGGGGATGTCACACACTTGATATATCTTCACTGGGTTCATGGGCACCTCCTTGGTGCCGTCGTACATCAGGTTGAATTCCCTGCTCTTGTTGAGCGCACAGCGGAGCTGGGCCTTCCATTTAGCTGGGTCGGGGTCCTCCACCCCTTCCTG